>NC_086325.1:72328815-72928815 GCF_036172605.1 Pelobates fuscus | reverse complement strand
ATTCCCCATAGAGATGCACCGATTCAATGCATAGCTAGGAGGAGATACTAATTGGCACATGCTGTTTTTCCGCGCATGCGTGATAGCCTTCCAATGAGAAATAATTAAATTGATGTAATCAAGTTTAATAATCTCAGCCAAGGGGGGCGGGGTGCCATCCGCTAGGGGACCCGCATGGCACTGGAAAAAGGTTAGTAAAACATGTTTGGATTCCTGACACTGTATAGTGTTCCTTTAAGCAGAATACATACAGAGGAGCTTCACGGTCACTGGGGTGTGGCAGCCTACTTGCGGAAACATGTTCCAAAAAAGAGCATATTAGTTAGGATGGAGATAGGACACAGGCAGTTTAATACAGGTATGTCTCATTTATATAAACCGCAATAGGCAATTTACATTTTTTCACAAATTAAATCTGAATAGCAAAACTGAGGCAAAAATAAACAGTTGCGACTATCGCTATGTAGGAGAATTTCTACAGATTAGCAATTTTTGCCTTAATTTTTTCCATTCCCATTTAATTTGGGAAAGTTTAGATTTTAATGAATAACCCTGCCCAGGTCTAAGCAAGGTCCACAAACCTAATTTAAATTACGGTATATTGTGTAAGGACAAGTAAATTGGGCTTCTACTATAGTACCTGTGACAAACCTGTCTTTAATTCCACAGTAATGTAATGGCACAAACCATGAGTGATGGCATCACTATGGGCATTGTATAGAAGGTTAAAGGGACACTCCAGGCACCCAGACCACTTCTGCCCATTGGAGTGGTCTGGGAGCCAACTGCCACTACCCTTAACCCTGCAAGTTAAATTATTGCATTTTTTATAAACTGCAATAATTACCTTGCAGGGTTAAGTCCTCCTCTAGTGTCTGTATCAGAGAGTCACTTGAGGGACTTCTGTCTTTTTAGAACACAAAAAGTGTTTTAAATGATGCTGGACGTCCTCACGCCATGCATGAGGACCTCCAGCATTGCCGAAATCCCAATAGGAAAGCAGTGAATAATGCTTTCCTATGAGGAGGTCTAATGCAAGCGCGCGGCCATTGCCGCACATGCGCATTAGGTCTCCCCCGCCGTCTGAAGTCGTCGGGGGAGGACCCCGACCCAGCGCCAAGGAACATCGGCACTGGATTCAGGTAAGTCACTGAAGGGGTTTTAACCCCTTCAGCAACATAGGATGGGGGCACTGCAGGATTAATAATCCCTAAAGCAATGAAGAAAAGCAAACTTTGCATACAAGCAGAGCACACAACTGCAAATGAGTTTCATGCATTCCACTATTACACACATGAACAGCATTCCTCTGATGTCAAAGTCCTGATTAATACACAACTAGTTACTATGGAAACTGTCAAACTAATGAAGTTGTTTTTCAACCCATTCTAAGCAGACAGAATACAACAACTTTCATGATGGGGATTGCACTTACATACTATATCCAGATATCCACCAAATGTATATCACTTATATGTTCATTAAACTATGAATTGACAGGCAAAAAAACCTTTAAGGGACACTATATAGTCACCAGACCACTTCAGCTCATTAAGTGGTCTGGGTGCCAGGTCCCTCGGGTTTTAACCCCTTAAGGACACATGACATGTCATGATTCCCTATTATTTCAGAAGTTTGGTCCTTAAGGGGCTAACCCTTCAAATGTAAACATAGCAGTTTCAGAGAAACTGCTATGTTTACATAGCAGGGTTAATCCAGCCTCTAGTGACTGTCTTCCTGATTTTCGCATCCAGTGTGCAGGGCGTCCATAGGAAAGCATTGAGAAAAATCAGTGAGAAGCACGGAAGCGCCTCTAGCGGCCGTCAATGAGACAGCCACTAGAGGCTGGATTAACCCATAGGTAAACATAGTTTACTGCAAAAAGGGTTAAACCTAGCTGGACCTGGCACCAAGACCACTTCATTAAACTGAAGTGGTCTGGGTGCCTATAGTGGTCCTTTAACACTATAGGGTCAGGAATACAAACAAGTATACCTGACTTTAGGTCCCCTAGACCTAGTCCCCCCCCTCTTAGGTCCCCTTGCCCACCTTAAATAGATTAAAAATCTCTTATTCCATTATCGTGCGGGTTCACCAGTACTGGCCCTGCCCCACCTACTCCTTGGCTAAGATCATTCTATAGGGAAGCATTGGGAGGCTAATACACATGTGCGGCAAGACGCCTCTTTACACCAATCAGCTTCTCCTCATAGAGATGCATTGACTTATTGCATCTCTATGGGGAGAGTGCAGTGCCTCCATGTAGAGCGTGGAGATGCTAAACATGCTGCACATTGTGCAGCACTGACCCAGGAAGAAACTATAGTGGCCGCCTGAGTGACTGCCACGGGAGGTGTGCCTAGGCAGTAAACACTTCCTTTTCTCTGAAAAGGTAGTGTTTACATGAAAATGCCTGTTAGGGCATACTATAGTCACCAGAACAACTACATTAAGCTATAGTTGTTCTGGTGACTACAGTGACTCTTTAATAAAGGGCATGTATTATGGTCAAAAAGTAGTCACAGTGTGTACAAATACAAAATGTTACAAACAAATGTACACAAGACATACAAACTAAATATTTTGTCAAGCTCTTATTGATCACAGCAGTGCTTGACAAAATTGCTTGGAATCTAAGAGCCAGCTAAAAAAAAAAAAAAAGCGAAGAGCCACTAAATGACAGTGAATAGAGCAGTGCGACTGCAGGTGCATGATGTATACACTAAAACTGCTTCATTAAGCTATAGTTTGTTTTGTTGACTATAGTGTCCCTTTAATTTTCTAGATAGATCCTTCTAAATAGAGACAGGAAGCTGTAGGAATTCTAGTTTTATAAAAGGCAAATAACGTATTTCAAGACCTGGCTGAAAATGATTGTAATACAGGGCGTGGCAAATTTGATCTAGGAGCCAGATTTTTTGTAAACTAACAAAGTTTAATTTTCAATGAGAAAAGTGCAATTCTTAAAAGCACAAAGTCACCAAAACCACTACAGCTTAATTTAGTTCTGCTGTCTATAGCCTGTCCTGGGCGGCTTTTCAATGTAACCACTGCCTTTCTAAATTGCTGCCTACTAGAAACAACTCTAATGACAGTCACTCAGACACTAGAGCAGTGATGGCGAACCATTTTGAGCCAGAGTGCCCAAATCGCAATAAATGCCAACTTTTCTTTTCTCAAAGAGCCAACACGGCAATTAACCCTGATACTGAGGTTTAAGTTTAGAAAAAACAACTCGTACAGTTGTCCGAACTAATTTAAATAATGATATAAATAGATAAAATTAAGCTTATATTAGTATTTCCAACAAATGCAGTGCCCGCAGTCCGCTGCACACCTGCACACACACACACACACACACACACACACACACACTCTACTGAATACACACACACAATCTGCTGAATACATGCAGACTGCATTGAGGGGTATATATATATATATTTATTTATTTATCTCCCCTTCCCTTCTTCTTCCCTTTGGTGAAGGGGGGACGACACAGCCAGCCCTGGTGGTCATGTGCTGCAGCTCTCCTGTCCTCCGCCACAATTCTGTGTAGAGCATTGCCATGGTAACGCGCACCGACACAAAAGCAGAGCTGGCGCCTGCCATTTTGGTGCCTACTCTGCATTGCTGCCGACCGGCGCCAGCAGCCCCCTTCCCCAGCGACCTATGGCCGCGTGTCCACAGATTCGCCATCACTACACTAGAGGGTCCTGAATCAGTGCTGAACAGGCCCAATATCCTCACAATGCTTTCCTATGGCTTAGCTGAGATCACAAAGATTGATGATCTCAGCCATGGAGAAACAGGTATGGCATGGGGGAAAATGGTGAGTAAAACCACTTTTCTCATGAGATTGAAGGGGGTCAGGTACCTAAACAGACATTTTCACATAAATTCACAAATTTACATTTTAATTTTAATTTATGTACACACAGACTCCCTACCTGTGGGAGAGCTTGAGTGGGTCATTCCCTGGAGTCCAGTGTAACTGCTCTCTGATCTTCCTGCAGTTCCTCTCCACTGCCCATGCATGCTCTCTGTAGTAATGCCGGGCCAGAGTGACATAGTTTTCCTTAAGAGAGAAACTGCAGGAAGATTACTGCTCCTTCGCGCGTGCAGCCTCAGCCAGCCAGCTCCAATGGTCCCCTAGGCCGGTTACCATCAGTAAAAGGCTAACAAATCCCAGACACCAGGACAAAATTGCGACCTGGGATTAGTTGAGTCGATGTATTATATTTATGTACACATGGTTTTAAACTGGTTTGTAAAAGGGCAGATCATCTCTGTGAACCCATACAAATAATTTGACACCAAACATAATTAATATTTCATATGCATTGCCCCAAAAATAAAATAGCATCTATAAACTCTTTACAAGCTAAGCTAATGTGCATGTGCGGCAGGCAATGCTTTCCTATGGGGATAGGACTGACTCTGGATGTCCCAATGCAGAGCGTGACATACAGCATCAGATAGGCCCCCAAAAGTCACCTAAACACCAGGAAGTGTCTCTAGTTACGGTCTGATTGACAGTCACTAGAGGCAGTTTTAACCCTGCAATGTAATTATTGCAGTTTCTAAGAAACAGCAATAATTACATTGCAGGTTTAAGGGGGAGAGGGACTGAGCACAATGAGATGAAGTGGTCTGTGTGCCTTTAGTGTCCCTTTAATTTACTACCCTTTTCCTTTGACTAACAAAGGGCTTTGTCCTCTATCTCAAGACAGCCAAACACTTACCATGCTGTGATCAATTAATCAGTTAACTATTCAATTTGTAAATATTTTAACAACAACAAATACACATCACAATAATTGACAATATTCGTACAATGAACAATGCACACTGGGTATGACAGGTGCATCTGTTCTCTCCAATTTTGTTTTGTTTTAATTGTATTATGGCACTTTGATGTAATACATTAAAGAATTGGTCAAATCCAGCCTTGAGTGTCCCTTTAAAGAAACACTAGCTTTAGGAATATAAAGCTATATAGTGTCCCTACTCTTTTTTCAGCACTCCACACACACTTTTTTTTTATAAAATTTTACTTTCCCTATTCCAGTGTCTGCTGACCTCTATGTTTACCACAACAGGAGAAAGAGGGAAAATGCATTCCCTCTTTCACCTGTTGTCTAATCCAATTTTCTTCCAATGCATTAATTGAATCAATGCTTCCCTATACAGAGTCCACATCACATGACCAAGTAGTCAGTGCTGCAGAAGCGCCTCTAGTGGCTGTTATTCTGACAGCACTAGAGGTGTGTAGTTCTGCAATGTAAACATTGCAGTTTCTACAATATAGCAATTTTTCACATTACAGGCTTACAATTATTGGGACACTGCACCCAGGCCACTTCATTTAGATGAAGTGGTCTGGATGACTAGTGCTCTTAAGCAATGAAACAGAACATTTACCCTAATACGATAATCTGTGCTTAAAGGAGTACTCCGGGTATCATAACCACTTCATCTCAAAGAAGTGGCTATGATGGCTGGAGTTCCTAGCATCATCTTACCTTCTTGTATTAAAACTGTTTAACACGGGGGGCGGGGCCTGACTGCAGAGCCGAACAGACGTACATGTCTGCAGCTCCAGCATTGCCAAACTAAATCGTCTAAATTCTGCACTGAAGAAGGCTGAGAACAAGCTTATCTTGCTGTCCAAACAACAGAAGACCGGGAGACCTACACGAGAGTACCGAAAATGTGGGGTTACTCATCGACCCCGACTAAACGACTACCACGGCCTACCAGCGTGGATGGCGCGAGGGAGACGGCCGCTCCCCGACCATAACACTTTGCTGCACACACCAGTGTGGAACCCCGTCCCCCCGTTATCCCAGTCCCCACAGACCTAAAACATTTGGCTACACTGCCTCCAGCAGCCCACCAATAAACCAGCATGAAACTCACAAGGTCAAACAAAATGGCGTGGGCACTCTGATCGTCGGTGTGAGAGCCTCAGCATCTGAGTGACAACTATGTGACAGAAGCGTTATTACGACTAGACAAAATCGTTGAAAGCTTTTGGGAAAAGCTGCACCAACGCATGGCATTGCAGACCTTCTCATCCAACTACGAGCCAAGGGAGAGGTGGATGGGAGGGCGAGCCACTCTCAACACGCCACACACCCAGGCCACTGCTAATCTGGCAGGCAACCCGCTCGGCCCTAAAGCTGTCCAGAGAACACAGCGAAAGCAGCACAAAACGCGCAGGCGGTTAAAACCCATTCAGCTACTTACCTAAATCTAGCGCCAATGTCTCTCGGCGCTGGGTCAGGCCCCGCCCACGTCAGCCAGTGGGGGAGACCTAATGCGCGTCAATGCCCGCGCACGCATTAGACCTCCCCATAGGAAAGCATTATTCAATGCTTTCCTATGGGAAAATTCTGACGCTGAAGGTCGGTGAGGACGTCCAGCATAAGATAACCGAAGGAAGCCACATAGTGGTTGGCTGGTAGACAAGTGTTTCTCAACCCAGTCCTCAAGGCACACCTACCAGTCCAGGATTTAAGGACCTTAGACAAAACTGGGTAATCCTTAAATCCTAGACTGGTAGGTGTGCCTTGAGGACTGGGTTGGGAAACACTGTGGTAGACAGCCACACAGGGCAGACATAGAGCTGCAATGTAAACATTGCAGTTCTCTGGAACTGCAATGTTTTACATTGCAGCACTAAGTGCATAAGGGTCACAGCACCCAGACTACTTAAATTAGCTGAAGTGGTCTGGGTGCCTAGAGTGTCCCTTTAACACTAGTTCTGTAGTGCTATATAAGCTGCAGTTTTAAGAAAGAAAAAAAAATACATGACAGAGCTGCTTAGATTATTTTAGGATATGTTGGATGCCTACTTACCTCTCAACCAGCAGCAAGATGACAGCCATCTCACCAATTTTGTGGGTGTTACAGTAATGTGACACACATTGGGCCTACCATGCCCCTGTCCTCCATACAACACAAATTGTCTCTGCTGGGGGACACTTTCCCAATGAGTGAAATCACCTGCATGAGTAGATAGGTGTCAGGCGCCAATTTTGCACAGAATTAAAGGACATCTGTCATACCCAAACAACTATATGTATGCTAAATTAGACTGAGCATAAGATTTTATCTATACATTGTGCTACAAAATGTATAGATTAAGAGAAAAACCTAGTTCAAAATAGTTTTTCCACCAGCCATCTGTCAATGCCTCTGCACTGACTGACAATGAAGAGCAGAAAATACTTCCCACAGGAGATCCCTCTGCTCTTAGCCCATAGCAACCACACCGCATGCGCTTTGGTTGCTATGGAAACTCCAGAACCAGCGCTTCTAGTGCTGGCTAGGAAGTATAGGAAAGGAGTAAAAAGACAGCCATCACTCTGATGCCAGCATGCTGGCAACAAAGTCAATGTGTCGATGTCACTGGCAAGATGTGCCCTGTTGGGGATGCATCAAAAGCCGGGCAAATTAAGGAGACTTCGGGAGGAGCCGAGGCGGAGGACGGCCTAGGGGTCAGTGTTACAAAACCAGTAACATCCATGAAACAGCACTGAAACAGATGAAAAGTGAGTAAATCTGTACATTTTACACTGAATACACCATGTATCTTTACGATATATGGTGTATTCAAAAGTATACGGGAGCAATTTCAGGTAAGTTGCTTTTTTCATTTTACTTTAACATTTGTCATCCTAAACTCAGGGCTGAGCTACTATGATGTGTAGCGTTTCAAACACAGACTATGTACCATGACCACTTTAAATCACTGAGGGTCATGGTGTCATGGTCGGAGTAACTCTTAAACAAAACATTTTAATCAACTATTTACATCCACAGTCAACCTTACAAACAAACAAACAAAAACCCTAATATTCTTAGCCTTCGTGGAGACAAGTGTTTTCAGCTAAATATTCAGTCAACTTTGCATGACCTTTGTGGAGAACTGACAAGGAAAATGGAAATGTTAGCCCAAAAGAGAACTAGAAAATAAAATCTTACTCAGGTAGCATTATTCAATAAAAAGTCAACTGAAATTCATCATGAGTCAAATGTGTGAACTAAAAAAAATAAGAAAAATCACCATCAGTTATGTTCTCAGCAGAGTGGATTAATATAGCGGATTTAAAAAACAACAACCGAATCAGGTTTCAAAAAAAAAAAAAAAACAGAAGGGACAAGCACTGTCTCCAGTACCAGGGTCAAACCTTAAGTGCCGATCTCCATAATATGGGTACATTTAATGGGACATTATAGTCACCAGCACTACAGCTTAACGTAGTTGTAGTTCTGGTGTCTATAGCCTTTCCCTGCAGGCATTTTAATGAAAACAGTCTTTTCTGAGAAAAGGCAGTGTTTACATTATCGCCTAGGGACACCTCCACTAGAGGTGCAGTACTGACGTTCAGCGTCTCCACACTCTGCATGGAGACGCTGAACTTTTCCTATAAAGAAGCATTGAGACAATGCATCTCTATGGGGAGATGATTGGCGCGGCGTATTGCCATACATGCGCGATACCCTCCCAATGCTTTCCTATAAGAAGTTTGATCTTACCCAAAGGGGTCATTGCAGCTGGCCCCGCCTCGCCTCCATGGTGAATATCAAATTTGAAGATCTCAGCTTATCTAATGCTTTTTCACTGGATAGCATTGGGAGGTTATAGCACACATGCAGCAAAACACCACGGTGTGCCAATCAGCCCCTCCTCAGAAATGCATTGTCTCATTAAGCTGTAGTAGTTCTGGTGACTATAGTATCTCTAACTTATTAAACTAAAATCTGTTTTGATATAGCCATTTCACTAATCTAAATATTAAATCTTCCTCTTGTTGCAAATATTAAGAGAAAATACAAACAAAAATGAGCCTTTACATCTAAAACCTAGATTTAAATTGAATTTTACAGACTAGTGATTTAAATCAAATTGATTTATATCAAATCCACCTTGTTTTTCAGTTTGCCAATTATGGACTAAAATGTATAATTCACTTTGAACACCAAACAACTGATACTGTAGTGAATAGCTAAATTTTCTTAATGTACCTTTTTAAAAACTGCAAATTTCTGTTCAAAGTTCCAAGTTGAAAGGGTTACTCGAAGCATCATAACTACTACATCCCTGGCCCTGCTTGCAATGAGGCATACGGTTTTGCAATGCGGAGGGTCCTCTATGGCTTATGCAAGAAAGCAGAAAACAAATGTCCATACAGACATTCATGGAGAGTGTCAGCTGACCAATCTCTGCCACAGAGTTGCACAGAAAAGTACGGAACACTAATGATGCCGCCAGAGGTGGAGTTACACCAGCAAAGGGGTTAAGCACAAAGGTCATATCAAACGCTGCACATTTAGACACCAGGAACCATGACCACTTTAAATCACTGAAGTGTTCATGACGCTTGAAGTCAACCTTTAATAACTACACCACTTTGTCACTTGTAACCACTCAATGTTATAGTGCAGGGGTAGGCAACCTTCCGCACTCTAGATGTTGTGGACTACATCCCCCATAATATGGGCAAGGTATCATGGGAGGCGTAGTCAAAAACATCTGGAGTGCCGAATGGTGCCTATGCGTTGCAATTTATTTGTTCTGCAAATAGTGTTTGGAGTAAAATAGAGATGAGACAAAAATACAGGACTTATTTTGAAAACTGTATTTTTTGTTTATTACAGTTGTAGTCCCCCCCCCCCCCCCCTCCCTCATTAATTGCTCAGATAGCTTACATAATACATATTTACACTGGCCTAAAACGCCTGTATATTCGCAGACAACATATGGAAAAATGCATACAACCATTTCCTTCTGTTGCACATGGAATTACAAAAATGTTTGCACCAGTCTTCATAACTGTGGCAACCTCATGTGTTATTGCAACCAGAGAATGTGTCATCCTGACATCACTTCCTGGAATTTCATAGTATAACTGTATATAATCACTTACTCGTACATATGGAGAAAAGAATGCTGATGCTTCATAACTTAGAATAAAACACTAACAGCAAACACAATCACTAAAGTATTGGAAATGTAAAAAAAAAATTATCTGCGCTTTCCTTCTAAAATTTAGAACACAAGCAGGTTTTTCATTCAAAAAATATTAAATATTATGAAAATGTGTTAAACAGATCAGGTTTTTATATCTGCCAAACATCTCAAAATAATTTGTCACAGCACTGATAAAACCAATACTTGCCCTAGAAATCTGAGATGTCTGTAGATTACTGGAAAAGAGCTTTATATATATAATAAAGGTTAGTGTGCCCACATTATATTAAAGGGCACACGCCATTATTTTTGGGCAACAGTCTAGTACCCACAAAACTCACATGTATATTTTTCTGCATGTTTTCATTGGGGATGTATGAAAAACAGCTTAAATGCTGCAAACATGCAAGACATCTGTGCCAGGGAAAACGCCAAAATATGAGTACGCAGCTTTCCTATGGCTTTCGGAGAAGGCAGATATCCGCTAGCCCGCGCGCTCGACACTTCTGTAACAGTGGAGCTAAAGGAAACTTTAGAAAACCTCACTGGCTGATAGAGAGGGAGATGTTTCTGCCCCCATTTATAAAAGGGCTGATTTCTATTGAAATTGGCACTTCTATGAACTGCCACAAACATGACAGACTTCAGACACGTAAAGCACTTCAGCAAGCTCAAGTATTTCTATCGGTCTTTCTTTAAAACAAGCCAATAACTACTTGAGAAATAGGACAGAATTTTCTTTCTATACGTTTCTTTTATGACATATTTGAGACCTAACCTAAAAAAAAAAAAAAAAAAAAAAAAGAAGTAAAAAGGGATTACAGTATTTGCCAAGGTGAGAAGTGAGAACTGTTGGAAATGTAAAACGAAATAAACCACCAGTTAATTTACTAAAGTCTTCAAAGTGAATTTCAAGATTTAAAGGACAGATATATATATATATATAAAATATTATTACTTGTTAAAAGACAAAACCAGAAAAATCCTCTAAATCAGCTCTGATTCCAGTTCAGTTGCTTTGGCCTTTCATTAGAAATTCACTTTGAACTCTCTCTCTTTAGTAAATAGCCCTGTAAGAGAACATGAAGCATTTCCCCAATCCCAATATCTCGGCCTGCAATAGGAAGAACGTTTCTGATGTTCCACCTTTCCCCCATTAGCCAGTAACCCTGACAGATAAACCCAGCCAGCCATCCCCCATACACCGAGCTCTGTGAGTGCAGGTATTGCTGTCTGTCTGTGGACATATCCCAGAGCTGGGGGGACACGCTAATCGCCCTCAATCCGTCTCTCCAGCAATCGGCTATTTAATCACCCCGGCCCGGCCTGGTCTGCTGGCTCGCAGCCTCGGCCTCTCGTACATTTTACACGGTTTGCCTGTGCTGACAGCGGGGCCGGCTCCCCCTGACCCCCCGCGGGGCCGAAAGAGCCAGCGATGATGCCGTGCGCTCCCCTCTCCCTGCCGGCGGTTACATACCCTGGGGAGAGGCCGCTACCTCTGTTTAACGTGGGATTCCGGCTTCTCCGCCCAAAGCTCTCCTCACTCCGCCATCTTCTCCATTGTTACGAAGGCAGCCCGGAAGTGAGAGCGCGGAGAGGGCGGGGCCTCTCTCTGGGAAAAGGGGGCGGACAGCACGGGACGGAAGGAAGGTGGGGAGTTGGCGCGGTGACGTCAGCGCGAGACGTGACGCAGCGTTCGGAGCGCCATGTTGGTTGTGGCTTTAGAGTGGTCTCTATGGTAAACCTAGGCAGGGACATGGGTGTGCTGATATGCAAATCAAACACGCAGTGCCAGAGTGAAATACAGAACAAGCCTGTCATAGGTCACCAAGTCTTTAACATTAAAAAAAAAAAAAACAAAGTCTGGAATAAAAAAAAAAAAATATATATATATATATTTTTTTAATTCTTTTATTATATTGCATACAATATTGTATACATATTGTTGGTTATCTATAAAAAAAATATCTCACCAATGCTTCTCATCTCAACCTAAAAAATGATAGAGAGCGAGAAGATTGTAGCTGTATTAGTCCAGGGATGCAGATGTAAAATAAGAGATGAAGTTAGTATCTTGTTATACCTTTCTAATTGGACTAACATCATTTTGGACTGATTAGCTGCATGGAGAATCTCCCTTTCTCAAGTCTAAAGTATTTCTGAGCAAAAACAACACATAGAGTTCAAAGTTGAGTTGTGATACTGCTGGTTAAAGCATGACGAGGGTGCAGATAAGACACGGGTCTGATAGAAAATAGACACCATTCTTATAGAGGGTCATAAATACCTTGTGTAAGGAAGGAAGAGTGAGGAGGGAGAGAAACAAAATGTGCAGGAGATAGTACTAGAAGGGGGAGAATAAACAATAAATAAATTATAATGCAGATTAAGAATGCATGAATTCACATCCAAGAATCCAGAATATACCTGAACGCCTATGTTATTATTATTATATTTATATCATTTATATAGCGCCAAGAAATTCCGTAGCGTTTTACAATGGGTGGACTTATAAACATGTAATTGTAACCAGACAATTTTGACGCACAGAAACAGAGGGGTTGAGAGCCCTGCTCAATGAGCTTACTAGAGAGAGTGGCGTAAAGTGACACAAAAGGTAAGGAAAGTAGATTTGTAGAATAGTATTCAATGAAGACTTTATTTACAGTTTATGCACAGATATACAACATATATGTACGTATACAGACACGTACATATACACAGTGGTGTATTTTAGTTTTGTGCTGCCCTCGGCATGATATGACTTGGGCACCCTCGACACACACACTGACAGACACACGTATACACTCTCACTGACACACACACACACACATTCACTGACAGACACACACACTAACTGACAGACACACACATACACTGACACATACTCTCACGACAAACACACACTCAGTGGCAGGCAAACACATACACTCTCCCTGGCAAACACACACACAGTGACTGACACACACATACACTCTCACTGTGTCGGGAGCACAGTTTAGTGGACGGAGCCCAAGATGCAGATAGATGCCGAAGGCAAAGAACCAAGTTCGCAGTACCAAAGGACTAGCCGATGAGAATAGTCGGGGAACCCAAATGTAAGGACAGACGGCACAGGTTCAGAAGCGATGATACAGGTAAGGGTCAAAATCAGGAACAGGATCAGGATCAGGATGCAGCAGGAGAGTCTCTGACGGTCTTTACACAATCAGGAGCACAGTACAACTCAGTGAAGAGTGAAGGGTGTGTGCGACTTAAATAGGGAAAGTGGGTGGTCTTGTTAATTGAGGTTCCATCCTCGTCTCCACCTCTTGTACCTTTAAAAGGCTCTGTGCCGGCGTGCGTGCGCCCTTTGATTCTCCTAAAGTTCTTCCTTCTGTGTGGTTGCACGTGGAAGCAGCAGCGTTCTCACAAACAGGCTTCTGTTCTTGCTGTGTTTGGGAGCCGGCGTCCGTACGAACAGAGTTCTGTCTGCAGTATAGGTGAGTAGCGTTCGCATTAACAGAGGTGGCTTTCGTACGCATGGAGTTCTTCCTACTGTGTCTGGTAATGGACGTTTGTGTGAACAGAGGTGCTGTTCGCATGAACTTGAGCAGTCGACCTGGGGGATTGAACTGACCTCTGACACGTCATCCTCGTGGAGTGAGTGAGAGACACAGCGTGGGAGCACGAGGTAGGTGAGTGAGGGGACAAGGACCTGATAGTACCCCCCATATAAGGAGTCGCCTCCGCAGACTACCAGAACCAGGACGAGAAGGATGTCGGAGATGAAACTTCCGGAGTAGGCGAGGAGCATTAATGTTATTTACAGGTTCCCAGGATCTCTCTTCTGGACCTTATCCTCTCCAAAGCATCAGATATTCAAGATTACCCCTTCAAATGCAAGAGTCAAGGATGTCCTGTACTTCATATTCAGGTTCCCCAGCAACAATCATGGGAGCTGGAGGAGGGATGACCCGATCTGGGAAGGTATTTTACATGTATACATGATACATGTAAGGATGGAAATAATGAATAGGCAAAATTGAACTACGACAGGAGATATAATCTTCTTAATACGGAATGGACCAATGTATTTAGGCCCCAACTTCTTGGAAGGACAGAGTAGTTTTAGATATCGGGTGGATAATCAGACGAGTTGCTTAACTTGGTATGAAGAGGTGTTCTTCTGTCACGGTCTACATATGTTTTATAAAGACTGGACATACCCCATTTGCAATACCCTGGGTTGTCTACTATTGCAAATGTTATGCCATCATGGTGGTAATTTTCATTCCTGGGCTACCATACGGTCTCAAAGGCAACGTAACCAATCTGACGAATTTCAAAGTGAAAAAACTGAAAAATGCTCCATTTGACCCTGTAACTACCCAAAACAACATAAAACCTGTACATAGGGGGTACTGTTTTACACGTGAGACATTGCTGAATATAAATATGTGTATTTTATTGCAGTAAAAGCAAACCGTATTATGACATTCACAGTTAAAATGTCACGCAGAACAAAAATATATAACAAAATATCTTTATTTCTCGGGCCTCACCTCCTGCTTTTCCCACGTGGAAGCGCATAAAAAGGTGGTATACAGATGGTACCTTACCCCACAAAGACTCCACCAGATATACCCCAATACAAGCCCGAAGTGCTGGAGGATATAGGTAACATGATGCACATATGGTGGGAGTGTAAAGAACTATCGCAGCTCTGGACACTGGTCCACTCACTCCTGCAACGAGTGACTCACCTTAAAGAACCCTTAACTCCGACCCTAACACTCCTATTGATCTTCCCGACTCATTGGAAGAAAGCAGATAAAAAAATAGCGTCCTTAATAATTTTAGCGGCTAGACATCTAATAGCCCAAAATTGGAAAACCACCAGGTGTCCTTCCCGTAGGGAATTACTAGATAGAATAACGCATTATTATAAATACGAGCTCCTAACTTCTACCTCCCACACGCTCAGAGCACAGACTGTTGAAGTCTGGAAACCGTTTCTAGACCTGACCCGCCAAACCACTTCAACTGACGATGGGACCAAGGGGCTGCCCTCACAAATTCTATAGACCCCTGAAACACTGCTACTCCCTATTAGCAGAGTCAGAAAGGACACCCTAGCCTAGTGCAACCTTTTATACGGTTCCAAAGGCCCCGACAGTATCGATCGATAGAGTAGGCTAACTTCTTTGAGAGCTAGACACATGCAAGGGTTCTAATGCTTTATTACCATGCTATATTACCATGTTATATCGCCTTGTGTCATGTTACATGATATTGTTTTATTATAATGTACTGTTTCTTTAATGTGCATCTTAAGTTTGTCTCTTGGGCCACTCCATAGTTTGCATGATGCTTCAGATTCTCCCCTCCCCCTTTCCTGTTCCAGTGTATTCTATGCTGTACATCTAAATGTGACTTGTGATATCTCTCCTACCTGTATGGAAGAATCGTTCTTTTACCTGTTGTAACTTCACATTCTACAGATCATACGACTAATAAACAGCGCCAGATCTTCTTACATGTGAGTTGTGACTGAGTAAACTATCTGGGAAGGTGATTTGGTATGGATAATCTCATCAGGGCAATGAGCGCCATGTGCTCCTGAAAACCACATTCATAGCCTTTGCAGCCGTTCCAGAATAGTAAAAGAACGTATCCAGCAGCTTGTACAGAGATTGCTGTGTCACAGGACAGATCATAGTGAAGTGTAACTGTGTGTATTGTATGAGAAGTCTGCATTCAACCCCAGCACAGCTTGTTACAGCCCCACACAGTATACAGACACTCTTCACTGCTACAGCCAAGCCTGTGTACCTCAGGCCATCATGAGTGGAAAAGGCTCAGAATGTGATGAAACACCACAGCATGCACCACATGGAGAAAGCCAGGATGAGGACCCAGAGCCCAGTGCATTGCCTAAACGCTCTGTGAAACCCACTTGGAAGGTTAAAGAGAACTATGAATCCATGAGAACTGAACTAGCAACCAGTTTGAAGCAGATTTGGGATAAAATCCTCACCCACATTGATGTGATTTCATGTCCCAGCCATGAGGTACTGCAACTAGAGGGCGCCATAAAGCATCTCTCTGCTTCATATGAACTGTACCAGACTACAAGCAATAAATATAAAACTATTCTGCAAAACATTAACACCGAGGAATCATTAGAGCAACTTAACAATGTCCAGCTTCTTAACATGGAAAGAGAAAGCTTTATCCTGCTAACTAAAGCAAAGGCAGAAGCAAAATTAACGCAGCCACAGGACACTGTATCTCACAGATCCGTATCCACCAGACATTCTAAAAGTTCCTCTAGATCCCGAAGTTCAAGGCACTCAACGCTTAGTGAACAGCTTATAAACGCCCGAGCCGAAGCAGAGGCTAGCAAAGTACAGGCCGCATATGCAAAAAAGAGAGCAGACATGGAGGCTGAAGCTGCAGCAATGCAAGCCGAAGCGGCAGCAATGGAAGCTCAGACAGCACGTCAAAGGGCAGCAATTGAAGCTTTAAAGGTACAGAGCAACTACGAGGCAGCTGCAGCAAAACTAAAGATTTTGGAACAAGCTATCGGTGCAGAGGAAAATGCTAGTGAAAGGGTCAGCATCAAGGCAGATATGGAAGATCCTTTCGAACGCACTAAGAACTATGTTCTAAACCACAGCAGCGAGCACTCAATTGCCTCCATTCTTCACGACAACGCAAGGACTTCACCACACCACCAGGCAAAAGCTGTTCCAGCAACTTCCTACATGCAAAACCACCCCAGTACAGCGTCTGACTGTCATGCTGATTCTGCATATGTCACAGAATTGCACACCAATCTGCAAGCAAGTCACCAACCTCCTGCTAATAGTACCGTTCCAGACTTTAACCCAACAACTCAGCTGAACGCCCTTGCTGCACCATATCTTCCAACGTCTCTTTACAACAATACCATAAACAACGCAATGCACAACATCCAACCAGCGACCTCCTACGTAAAGTCAGAGACAACTGATACAGCAGAGCTTGTAAAGTATATACTTCGAAGAGAGCTCACCAAGTCAGGCCTAGTAAGCTTCGATGACCATCCTGAAAATTACAGAAGCTGGAAAGCTGCCTTCAAAACTACCATAGGTGATCTTGGTATTTCTGCTGCTGAGGAGCTGGATCTGCTGATCAGGTGGCTTGGCCCACAATCTACAGAACGTGTCAAGAGCCTCAGGTCAGTCTACATCGACAATCCAACAGCAGGTCTCACCGCTGCATGGGAACGTCTAGAACAGAGTTATGGTAGTCCTGAAGCCATAGAGAATGCATTGCTTAAACGATTGGAAAATTTCCCAACGATATCCGGTAAGGACAATAAAGAGTTCCAGAGACTCAGTGACCTTCTTCTCGAAGTCCAGCTTGCCAAAACCGACCCTAAACTACCGGGCCTCAGTTACCTGGACACTGCTCGAGGAGTTAACCCTATCATTTACAAGCTTCCGTATAGCCTACGTGAAAAGTGGATCCAAATTGGGTCAAAATACAAACGGGAAAACAAGGTTTCATTTCCCCCTTTCTCCTACTTCTGCGAATTTGTCAGGAACATTGCTGACACCAAGAACGATCCTAGTTTTGCATTTGGTGAGTTCAGTACTCCCTCACTGAAAGGTGACAACCTACAAATCAGCTACAAGAACCGTAGAGGTCCCGTGTCTGTTAAGAAGACAGACATTATTCCCGCTCCCACATCAGCTCCCGCCTCAAACAAGAGCGGCAAGATCGAAAACCCAAACCAATTATGTCCTATTCACAAGAAGCCACATCCCCTCAAAAAATGTATCGGTTTTAGGAAGAAGCCCCTACAAGAACGAAAGGAACTCCTAAAGACCTTTGGGGTATGTTATAGATGCTGTGCTTCCACTGATCACTTTGCCAAGGAATGTAAAATCCCTATCAAGTGCATAGAGTGCGGTTCCGAGGACCATGTTCAAGCTCTCCATCCACTCGAGCCCAACCCTTCACAATCTGCAAACCTTTCTCCCAGACCAAATCACGATGGGAAGAGTACAGATCAGGTGCCTAATTCCACTATGATATTTTCCTCATGCACTGAAGTCTGTGGGGAAGACCACTGTGACAAGTCTTGTGCTAAAATATGCCTAGTGAACGTTCACCACAAGGATCAGCCAGAAAAGACTTTAAAGGTGTATGCTATCTTAGATGATCAAAGCAATCGATCACTTGCCCGACCTGAACTGTTTGATCTATTTTGCATAAGAGGAGAGGTTCACCCTTACACCCTAAGCACTTGTAGCGGCACTACAGAGGTCTTTGGAAGAAGGGCACATGGCTTTATTGTGTCCTCTCTAGGAGATAACTTACAATTACCCTTACCTACACTTGTAGAGTGCAACCAGATACCAGCCAACAAAGAAGAAATACCTACACCAGAAGTTGCCTTCTACCACCCTCACCTAAAGTCAATAGCAAGTGAAATCCCACCACTTGACAAAGATGCTAAAATCCTTCTTCTGCTGGGAAGAGATATTCTAAGGGTCCACAAGGTGCACAGGCAGGTCAGCGGACCCCCAGATGCTCCATTTGCCCAGTACCTGGACTTGGGCTGGGTCATCATAGGTAATGTCTGTATAGGCAAAATGAAAAGGCCTACTAACATTTCTTCATTTAAGACAAATGTATTGCCAAATGGTCGTAACACTCACTTTGAGCCATACCCACATCACTGCTTGGTAAAGGAGAAGGTAACTATCTGCAAGTTGCAACACGGCAACACAAACCTTTCCCACACATACGATGACAGTTTTGGCTCTACAGTTTTCAATGCAAGCAGCGAAGACAACATGTTAGCTCCTTCAGTAGAAGGCAAAGAATTCCTTAAAGTAATGGACAACAAGTTCTTTCAGGAAGATTCCAATAATTGGGTAGCACCCCTACCCTTTCGCCTCCCGAGAGAGAAGCTGCCGAACAATCTACATCAAGCCATTAAAAGGTTCTCTCTGCCAAAGCAATGGCATTATATTCCAACTGACCTTAATCCTGCTGATTATGGGACAAGAGCTATATCCCCAGCAGCTCTTCATGGCTGCTTGTGGCTGACGCCTCCAAGATTTCTTCACGAAAACTCCTACTCAATTTCCACAGACGTTGCCTACGAACTGGTACATCCTGATGATGATAAAGAAATCAGGTCTATGAACACAACACTGCATACCTCTATGAGTCCAGAACCAAAACTCAAATCACTTTGTTTTGAACGTTTCTCAACCTGGTCATCAGCTGTTAGGGCTATTGCCTATTTGATTCACGTTGCCCATTGTTTTAAAAGGAGCTTAACATCAGAGTGTCATGGTTGGCATATCTGTACCAACCATCCTACCGCAACGGAAATTGAGTGTACCGAAAAGGTTATTATTCGCTGCGTACAACAAGAAGTGTACATGGAAGAATTCCACAGATTCAAAGGTGGAATACCTTTATCAAAGGATAGTTCACAATTTAATCTAAACCCTGTGGTCGATGACAATCAGTTGCTGCGAGTTGGAGGTCGAATAGAGAAATCTGACCTGTGCAGCAAGGAACAAAACCCTATCATCATACCAGGTCAGCATCACATCGCCACTCTTCTAATCCGGCACCTTCATGAACTAATACAACACCAAGGTAGACAATTTACAGAAGGCGCTATCAGGTCAGCCGGTTTGTGGATTGTTGGAATGAAAAGATGTGTTTCTTCCCTGCTTTTCAAATGCGTCAAGTGTCGCAAGTTAAGAGGTAGACACCAACTACAACAAATGGCAAGCCTGCCAGCTGATCGTTTAAGCACAGATCCACCCTTCACCTATGTTGGAGTTGACGTCTTCGGTCCGTGGACCGTGGTAACTCGAAAGACTCGTGGTGGAGCAGCCAACAGCAAAAGATGGGCCGTGTTGTTTACTTGTCTCACCATACGAGCTGTACACATCGAAGTGATTGAGTCAATGGATTCTTCTTGTTTCATCAACGCTTTACGAAGATTCTTCTCCATCCGAGGACCTGTCAAGCAGCTAAGATCCAACTGTGGTTCCAATTTCGTTGGAGCCTGTAAAGAACTTCATCTAGACAATTTCTTAGCAAACAATGGATGTAATTGGCTGTTTAATCCACCACATTCTTCACATATGGGAGGATCCTGGGAGCGAATGATTGGAATCGCCCAAAGAATTCTCGATTCCACGTTACAGGACCACAAGTCTTCACTATTGACTCATGAGACTTTGAGTACCTTTCTCTCGAAAGTATCCGCCATCATTAATGCAAGGCCTTTAGTACCAGTATCTTCTGATCCCGATTCTCCAGTGATTCTTACCCCAGCTACACTCCTTACTCAGAAGGTTGGGACTCCTGTTGAGATCGACCAGAAGGATACCTACAGGCATCAATGGAAACAGGTGCAACACCTAGCCAACGTGTTTTGGCACCGCTGGAGAAAGAAGTACCTGCATATCCTTCAAAGCCGTTACAAATGGCAAACACCCAAGCCTAACCTCAAAGTAGACGACCTTGTTCTTCTGAAAGATAGAGAAGTCTGTCGCAATGAGTGGCCTATGGGTCTCGTAACAAGCGTAATGCCCAGCGATGATGGAAAGGTTCGAAAAGGTTGAGATTAAGATTAAGGAGGTTCCACACGGACTTTCTCATGACCATTCTCAGAATTGGTACTTCTCCCAAGCGAGTGACTTATGCAAGAGTACAAGACTGTACGGTTCTGTGGCGGGGAGAACGCCATAACTGTTAGCTACGCCACTGTTGAAGCTCCATGGCTATAAACTGTAGACTACAGGACTTTAGCCATCTGTTATTGGACTTCATGTTTTATTGTTTATTTACTGCATACCTTCTCTGTTTTGCAGGTATCTTGTATTTATGGTTTACACACCAGTATTATTTTACAATGTTTTCTTCACTTACAGGTTCAAGTTGGACTTTTAGACATTTGGACTTATCTTTATATATATATAATAGGCTTTGAAATCTAAAGATTTCAGGCGGGGAGTGTCATGTTACATGATATTGTTTTATTATAAATGTACTGTTTCTTTAATGTGCATCTTAAGTTTGTCTCTTGGGCCACTCCATAGTTTGCATGATGCTTCAGATTCTCCCCTCCCCCTTTCCTGTTCCAGTGTATTCTATGCTGTACATCTAAATGTGACTTGTGATATCTCTCCTACCTGTATGGAAGAATCGTTCTTTTACCTGTTGTAACTTCACATTCTACAGATCATACGACTAATAAACAGCGCCAGATCTTCTTATATGTGAGTTGTGACTGAGTAAACTATCTGGGAAGGTGATTTGGTATGGATAATCTCATCAGGGCAATGAGCGCCATGTGCTCCTGAAAACCACATTCATAGCCTTTGCAGCCGTTCCAGAATACCTTGTGATAATTGTATGATAATTGTATGAAATGCTGCAAAAATTGTACAAATTGAATGCCTTGACTGTACTGATCCCCTTCCCCCCTCCCCTTCTTTATTCTGTACCCGTCTACCCCTCCCTCCTTGTTTAAAAATTTAAATACTCAAATTCTTGGATTCGGGAAATAAAATTTTTCAATTGAAAAAAAAAATATCTTTATTTCTCACATTTTTTATATTTTATTAATATTAAATTATGTTTCATAGCTAAATATTTGATGTTTAATGAAAGCCATATTTCTCCTGAATAAAATTATATACAGTGCCTTGCAAAAGTATTCACCCCCCTTGGCAATTTTCATGTTTTGTTGCCTCACAAACTGGAATTAACATTGATTGTTTGAGGATTTGCATCATTTAATTTACAGAACATGCCTACAACTTTGAAGAATTTTTTTTATTTTATTTTTTTATTGTGAAGCAAACAACAAATAGGACAAAATTACAGAAAAAGTCAATGTGCATAACTATTCACCCCCCTAAATCCAATACTTTGTAGAGCCACCTTTTGCGGCAATCACAGCTCCTAGTCGCTTTAGATAAGTCTCTATGAGCTTGCCACATCTTACCACTGGGATTTTGCCCATTCCTTCTTGCAAAACTGCTCCAGCTCCTTCAAGTTGGATGGTTTGTGCTTGTGAATAGCAATCTTTAAGTCTGACCACAGATTTTCTATTGGGTTGAGGTACATGTTTCCCCTTAAACCACTCAAGTGTTGCTTTAGCAGTGTGTATGGGGTCATTGTCCTGCTGGAAGGTGAACCTCCGTCCGGGCCTCAACTCACGCACAGAGTGGTACAGGTTTTGTTCAAGAATATCCCTGTATTTAGCACAATTTTATGGAGCGTATGGCTTATTGTCATCCTATGTACAGATACTCCAGTCTCTGCTGTGGAACTCTGCAGCTCCTCCAGGGTTACCTTAGGTCTCTGTGCTGCCTCTCTGATTAATGCCCTCCTTGCCCGGTCTGTGAGTTTTGGTGGGCGGTCGTCTCTTGGCAGGTTTGCTGTTGTGCCATGTTCTTTCCATTTGGTTATGATAGATTTGATGGTGCTCCTAGGGATCATCAAATATTTGGATATTTTGTTATAACCCAACCCTGACTTGTACTTCTCAACAACATTGTCCCTTAGTTGTTTGGAGTTCTTTGGTCCTAATGGCAGTGTTTGGTTAGTGGTGCCTCTTTTTTGCCTGTGTGTGTGAATGTCTGCCTGTGACTGTCTACCTGGGACTGTGTGTGTGTGTGACTGTCTCCCTGTGCCTCTATGTGACTGTATGTCTGTGTGTTTGTGTGTGTGACTGTCTACTTGTGACTGTGTGTGACTGGCTGCCTGTAACTGTGTGTGTGACTGTCTGCATGTCACTGAGTGTGTGTGTGTGTGACTGTCTGCTTGTGATTGTGTGATGCTGCCTGTAACTGTGTTACAGTCTGCCTATAATTGTGCGTGTGACTGCCTGTAACTGTGTGTGTGACTGTTTGTCTGTAACTGTGTGTTTGACTGTGTGTGAGTGACTGTGTGTCTGGGACTGTGTGCATGTGGCTGTAGTTGACAGTATATGTGTATAACTGTGTGCATCTGTGTCTGACTGTCTTCACCCTGTAGTGAGCCGGTATATGTCATTTCGGCATCGACATCATTACAGGGTGCGCAAGGGACCTGTGCAGGAAGAGCACAGAAATCCCACTAGCAATCACTGACCACCAGGGACTGAGGATCCATTCCAGCCCTCCTAGAGCAAGGTAGAGAGGCTGGGTGGACCTCTTAATTATTAAATGTGTGTATGTGATTGTGTGTCTGTGATTTTGTTTGTGTGTGTGTCTCTGATTGTGTGTGTTTATACAGTGCCTTGCAAAAGTATTCACCCCCCTTGGCATTTTTCGTGTTTTGTTGCCTCACAACCTGGAATTAACATGGATTGTTTGAGGATTTGCATAATTTAATTTACAGAACATGCCCACAACTTTGAAGATTTTTTTTTTTATTTATTTTATTGTGAAGCAAGCAATAAATAGAACAAAATAACAGAAACAGTCAATGTGCATAACTATTCACCACCCTAAAGTCAATACTTTGTAGAGCCATCACAGCTCCAAGCCACTTTGGATAAGTCTCTATGAGCGTGCCACATCTTACCACTGGGATTTTTGCCCATACCTCCTTGCAAAACTGCTCCAGCTCCTTCAAGTTGGATGGTTTGCGCTTGTAAACAGCAATCTTTAAGTCTGACCACAGATTTTCTATTGGATTGAGGTCTGGGCTTTGACTAGGCCATTCCAACACATTTACATGTTTCCCCTTAAACCACTCAAGTGTTGCTTTAGCAGTATGTTTGGGGTCATTGTCCTGCTGGAAGGTGAACCTCTATCCTAGCCTCAAATCACGCACAGAGTGGTACAGGTTTTGCCCAAGTATTTAGCACCATCCATCTTTCCCTCAACTCTGACCAGTTTCCCAGTCCCGGCTGTTGAAAAACATCCCCACAACATGATGCTGCCACCACCATGTTTCACTGTAGGGATGGTGTTCTTTGGGTGATGTGATTTGTTGGGTTTGCGCCAGACATAGCATTTTCTTTGATGGCCGAAAAGTTCAATTTTAGTCTCATCAGACCAGATCACCTTCCTCCATACAAATTGGGAGTCTCCCACATGCCTTTTCGCAAACTCAAAAAGTGCTATTTTGTTTTTTGCTGAAAGTAATGGCTTTCTTCTGGCCACTCTGCCATAAAGCCCAACTCTAGCATAGAGGCCAAAATAATATATGCCAAAGTTGTACTTTGCTGTACTGTACATGAGAAAGGGCAAAATTTAAATAAACAATATCAACACAAGCAATATAAAAAGGTAATGTAAAAAAAACAAATCAATTGGTTAAATGCAAGAAAAAATATCTATGTTTACAGGAACTAATGTTTGCAGCTTGTGTATCCAAAATGCTTCCTTATTCAGAAGCATCTTCCCACAATCACCCCCTTTCCTTAGTAAAGGTATGTGGTCAATACCAACAAATTTTAAGGATGTCAAAGGATGGTGAAGTTCTAGAAAATGCTTTGTTAGTGGCTTATCTTATGATCCATCCCTATAGGCCAATCTAATGCTGGAGCGGTGCCCTCTAATGGATTTTAATTTTAAGAAATCTAAGTTTTGCAGTCTATAATATGTCTGTACAAACGTCACTATTATATATAAAAGGTTTGTCATTGGAAGCTGCAAGATTCATGGTATCTTGTGTGAATACACTGCTTCACATTTGGAGCGTTTTTAAGGTGATACACTCAAAAGTTTACATATTTTTTCTATGTAATTTTTTTTATCTGTACTTTATTCTGAATTATTCTATATGCTATTATTGCACAATCTATTAATCATTTGAAAATTGTTGGGTTATATATATATCCTAAAACACCTCAAATCAATATCAATATTTATATTCAAGGGATACTATAGTCACCAAAACAAGTTTAGCTCAATTAAGCAGTTTTGGTGTTTAGACTTAGAGCATGCCCCTGCAGTCTCACTCCTGCATCAGTTGCTCTGCTTTTGATCTATCTGCTTCTATAGCCTCTGACATGCTGCCTTTGGCACTTACATTGAATAACCTTTTTGTATATCTCTCAGATATTTATGTTGTATGTTATATATTTTCTCATGCAACTACATTGTATCGGGGACTTTAAGGTGCTACATTGAGATTATATAGATTCAGTACAGGTGGATTGATCCCTTAATCCCATTTCTCCCTGCGACAGATTATGCTCTATTTGGGTGCATTGGACTGAGTAAACAAAGCCTCTGTTTTTTTATTTGCACCCTCTTACATATTTCCCTGGTTATCACATGACTTAGGGACTGTTGATTGAAATATTGATTTTGAGGATTCCTCTACTAGGCAGCTCTGTTGAGTGCTTTTATTACCTGGCATAAATCTGACGCTGTATATTCTCTGTTAGAGGGTCTCTGTTACTTTTAGGCAGCACCTCCCCACTCTGTGTGAGACTGTGCTTATGTATTTTTAAGCTGTCATTTTTAGAGTTAAGCCCCTGGACACTCCTGGTGTGTCCTACCGGTGTGTTGGTTCTGTAGTTTCTACAGATCCATTAATAAATCTCTTGCTCTATAGAATTCAGCACTGTGGACCTAAGCTACCAGGTAGTTACAGGAGCATCTGTGTGATTGACAGCTGGGGAGGCGTAACAAGCATAATTCAGAGATATGCCAATTTCTATTGAAATGAGCACTTAATAAATTAAACAAGGAGGACACGCAGCAAGCTGAAGTTTTTTTTAATGTGTATGGAGTGTTCTTTTTTTTAAAGCTTTCCTTTACCAACATATCCATATGCAGGTGTTCTTGCCAGAGCATCAGTTATTGTTGTGTCACAGCTACAATTTGGTTCTGTGTTTTAAATTTGTATTAGGGTAAAAAGAAACCTTATTTTGCGCTGTAACTGTTCTTTCAAACGGCTTTTATTCATTCATCATCTTCTTGGCTTTACATCAAAAGCATTTGACATGACAATTTCCATCCTGTGCTTATTACCATAATTTGCCATTATTTTGTATCATTATCATCATACCTGTAAGGCTATTGACTATGAAAGACTTGTGAATTCCATCAACACTTAGCAATTCTAATGTTGATGAGTACTGTTGCCCCGTATCATTTTATGATGCAAATGCCGGTGTCACAATACATCCTCGTGGTTTGATGTATCAGACTTGCATCAGTGCTCTCTACATTCTGCAGACACCCACCTGATCAATGACCTCACCTTTTTCTATTAAAAGCTGCTTGTTATATATAACCTTGATACTCATTTTCGGATCTGCTGCACATTTTGTGTTTTTTGGTGTTCTCTAGTTGTGCCTTAGCTTGTTTATTGTTCTTTTTTTTTTTTTTTTTTTTTTTTTGGTATTTGACTTAAATAATTTTCATCAATACTTGTACATTTATGACATTTATCTCACAGAATTATGTCTTCAAGTCTCTGGAGGTCATATGCCTGAGAGTTATGTGTCCTGCAGATGCACACATAAAAAGAAACCCACAAAAATAAATTAGTTATTTATAAAATATTTTACCAGAAAGGATACATTGAGATTTCTCTAATTTTCCTGGGTCCACAAAACATTGTTACAAAAGGATACAATATTACACAAAAATATACAATATGCAAACTATATATATATATATACATACACACATATATAAATTTAACACATAATAGGTAATAAATATAGTCAACCATGATGAACTTCAGTAAGCTCTCAGGACTAAGAGTGATACCGGAGAAACTGACGGAAGCCAAGCACAGAGAGATGGACACAGGTTTCTTCAGGAAGGAAGAGATTCTTTATTCGATTCACCGACCGGGGCTCAGAGGGACTTATGTCACCAAAATACAACAAGATCTGAGCCCAGAACTGACTGTGTAAATGCATGATATAGACATATAGCTCCTCCTATAGTTAACTCTACCCACATATATTCTTTACACAATCAGCTGAACAAAGCCTAACTTCCCTTACTTGTTAGACCACATGGCTCACCCAGAACAATGGAGGAGGGGGGAAGTGTTTTCAGTTTCTGCATTCCTGCATTTGCTCAATACGGTGTTGATTGTATCTTAGCTACGTGAAACTAACTAACTGATACAACATTTACACATATGCCACATGGCAATCTTGTCCTAGTAAATTTATTTTTACTGAGATTCCACCACATTCCCCCCTTTGATGCTTCTGATATTTCACAATTCCAGATGCATCACTTAACCATAGTTTGCTTACACCTCAGGTTGCCATGAATCAGAACAGACCTCGTAAGCATCTTAGCATCCTTACAAATTCCTTCAGCACTCCTCATTCTGAATATATTCTCTCTGGGCTAAGGGTTCATACTTGCAAACAGCCATTACATGCGCAGCTGGTTTCCTTTCTGTCGTGCTCTCTATGACACTCTGTATGGACCTAATTACCAATGGAACCAAACATGGTAGAAAGAGACACACTATAATCAACATGACTCCTCCTACCAATGTCTTGATCCCTCCAAGCTGCTCGTACCTACTTCCAAACCAACTACTAGAATTGTACCCGTTCCAGGCTTAAGTCGGTACATGCGTCAGTTTAGCCATGTGGCTTGTGAGATCAGCCACTGCCTGCCCTTCATCATCTATGTGCAGACAACAGTTGCTGAGATTGAACTTTCCACATACACCTCCTTCTATTTGCACTGGAAGTGAATGGAGGACTTTATCAACAGCCCAACTGGTTTACCTGGTAAGAAGGCTATGTGCTTTACAGAGGAATCCATAATTTCCTAATGGTAGAATGAGGCTTGAATCCCTGTATTAGAATACAATAACACTTCATGGGCATACAGTTTGGCTGTTAACCAGTTCCCTCACATATTACATCCCTCCTATTGGCAATGAAGCGCGCTAAGGTAGCCAGTGCCACTCATTATCTTCCCAGCTACCTACATTCAAGGATGCTAGCTTCTTTTTATGATTCACATCATAAACTTTAACTCTCAAGGTCTCTGCTGTTTCAATTGGCAACAAGAAGAAGGATGGTTTGAGCATACCTAATACACATGCCCCTTCCCAGTCCTGTGGTAACTCCGAATATACTTTCTTACCACAGATCCAGTACAAATTTGCTGGGGCTTTCCAACTAGATGTAGCAGATAGGTCAAACCACACATCCTTTAAATTGGCGTATCTAGCAAACGGGTTAGATGGTTCTGAGACATTTGAAGCCGACCACCAAGTTGTATTCTTCGTATCATCATCATAAGCTTTTTGCCCTAGACAAGTTAATTCTCCTACAGAAGTATTATACATCATTCCTTTCCTCGCTATGCAAACATAACCTATGATGGAGGTCTTTAATCTCCACTCAGATTTACCTCTAACACTCATATGATAATCGGCTTGTGTAGATATTAATTGGTCAACTGCCTCAGAACCGGACATTACCTCCTTTACTTCCAAAGGCCATTGGTCTCCCATGTTAGTACCTCCACACACATAGCAGTTGGTAACATTAAGACTACCGGCAATACTTTCGGCTAAATCTATGAACAGGTTTTTAGCATTATGGGGGATCTTATTATCTATACTCATCTCTTCATAAAAAGAATGGTATACTTGATGAGTTTGGGAGGTTACCGTATCGGTCTCTATCCCTATAAATAATATTGTCCCAGGATCTAAACCCGTCCCATATATTTGGAACCCAAATAAGTTACCGAACCTATCTATGAATCGTTCAGGATTATTTATGAGTATATGGACTGGGTTACATTCCCTAGACTTACAATATGGCTTTGTAGGCAACTTAGTAACAATCATATCCTTATCTACTGTCGGTCCCCAAGTTGCCCACCCCACACAAGACCAATATGGGCAAAAGTTATATTCCCTATCTGGGCATCTCAGACTTACATACTTGTTTTTACTACTGGGACAAATATATTTATCATTAGACCCATACGTTCTCTCCCACTTAAGATCCCCACATACATTCCACGGCTTTCTACCACTTGATATTGCTTTACATGCATCAAATAGCAGAACACCCGAAGAATGTACGGTTTCTAACTCAGTTTTATTTATTAGGGTCCCCTGAGGATCTCCATTCCTGAGGGTCAACCAAATTGTACGGGGTTGATACTCCGGATTGAAGCACCTAGGTTCTCCTACTCCTAAATGGCATACACTATATTCTATACCTAGATATATACACCTAGACACATCACCTTTACACTCATATTGTGAATGCCAAATTAGGGTCTGGGAAATATGATTACCTGTCTTAGTAGTCTTAATGCAAACCTCACAGCTAGGAGTGTCGGTACCTCTACCTTCCTGAATATAAAAAGACACAAAAATATACATTATCAAAAGCACTTCTTTCGACGTCTTCATCCTCAGTCTTCGTCCGTGCGATGGCACCTCAGCTTCCAGGATGTAAGGGCTGCAGGGAATGGAGTTCTGCTCGTCTTCACAGCGGTCCCTTCGAGACTTTCCTGGCTTTTAATAACACGTTGGTGAGCGGACAGGCATTATTATGGCCGTCAAAAACACTCACTTGTAGATCTTTGTTGATGTTCCCTTTTAACAATATTATCTTCGCAAAAAAAAAAACACTTTTAATCCAACTCGGTCACACGCTTCAACTGGATCTTGCAAGGATTCTCTGGATCTATGGTAGCTTGTCAGGAATCTGCCGCTGTTTTTTTTTACCCTAGAGTGATGAATCCACGGAGTCACTTCTACAACCTTTACAACTGTTGGGGTAGATAAAAGAACAACATAGGGACCTCTCCACTTGGAACCTAATGGAACAGTGTTCCATTTTTTTATCCACACTTGATCCCCTGGATGGTAAGAATGAACAGGTGGATAAATATTCACAGGTAATCTATCTTGTACCCATTTCTGTACCCCCTCCATAGTTTTACCCAACTCTACAACCTGCTGCCGGGTAATTCCTTCTCCCAACTGACTCAAATCCCCCGTTAAGTTACCAAGTATGGAAGGTGGATGCCCATACATAATTTTTCAGCAGTACCCTAGAAACAAAAGAAAGCATCTTTGAGGTCTAGGAAGGTATAGTAGGTTGCCCACCTGGTATTAAAGCAAGCAGATTATAGGGGATGGGTACCACTGGGTGTATATTGACTACTGCATTATTAACTGCGTTTAGATCTTGTACAGGATGATACTCATCTGATCCCGGCTTCTGAACAGGTAATAATGGAGTGTTCCAAGGGGAGGTACAGAATTTTAGGATGTCATACTTTGCACACTTATCCACATAGGTTTGTATATTTTCCTTAGCCCTCTATAATATATGGTACTAACTAAGGCTAACAGGATATGCTCCAAGCTTTGATTCAATGTGTATTGGTGGAATATTGCGAGCAAGTCCTGGAGGATTATTCTCTGTCCATATTCTTGAAATGTCAAATAAGGATTCATCACTCTTAGGGTCTGTATTTGTTATTATAGAGTAGAAGTGCCATTCTTCTTCCCTTTGCACCGATACTGATATTATGCCTGGTGATCTATTAAACTTCAGAGACGTTGATCCGTTTGGTTTAAAAGTTATCTGGGCTTGAAGCTTTAATAATAGATCTCGTCCTAGAAGCTGAACTGGACACTCCAGCATATATAGGAACTGGTGCTTAACCAAATGGCCTCCTAGAATACAAGTATGACTCCTGAGAATTGGTCTAGCAGCGCTTTTCCCAGTAGCTCCTATCATAATTATAGTCTTCCTGAAGGAGGAGCAACTAGGTTAGTTACCACAGAGTACTCAGCACCAGTGTCAATCATGAAAAAGCTCCTCTTTCCCTCTATTGATACATCGACCATAGGCTGCACTTGGCTAAAGGGGGATGGAGCCCAGTCGGTATCAATAGTCTTCCATGACAGTGTCAGCCAGACCGACAAAATCTCTATCTTCTCTATCCCTTAATCTCTAGGTAGGGGAATAGTATACTACTGTCATTCCCTCCAAGACTTTCTCTATGGCCACCTCTGTAACCATCTCGTAACCTTCTCTCTTGTCTTATCTATAACTTGCTTTATATTCCCTCTGTGGGCAGTCACTTTTCCAATATCCTTCCTCTCTACAATACGCACAGTGATTCCTACTTCCTCCCTTACTCAGGCTATTCTCAACTCCTCTATTCACCTCCCTTCCCTGTCTCTCTACACTTATGATAGCTACAGCTAGCATATCTGCCTTCATCCTCATTTTACGTTCTTCCTCCTGCTTTGTTTCAATCTCCCTGTTCATATACACCTGAACTGTGATATGGACATTCCTACAAATCCCTTTAACTTTAGCAATTTTCTTTTGATATCACCTTGGGTCTGGCTGACAAATGCTGAGTTGTTCATTCGAGAGTTCTCAGGGGCCTCTGGATTAAAAGGAGTATATAATCTATATGACTCCAGCAATCTCTCATAGAAAGCATTAGGTTACTCGTCTGCTTTCGTAAAGGAATTATGGGTCTTCCAATTAAACAGATCAGTCATGGTGAACGGGACATAAACAAATACAGGGTCTGCCAACTGTAATTGACCATTAATATCAATGTGTGGTGGACCAGGGGTAAGCTGCAGTGGCATTTGTAAATGTCAAAGTTGGAGGGCACCGGTCATTTGTCAGGTTAGGGTGGGACTTAGATAGGGTTGTTTAGTCATAGGTTCCGGTCGGGGAGTGGTGAGGTAGGTGGAAATGGATAAATTAATTTTACTGGTCAGTAACTTGGTTAACAAAATGTTTCGGACAGGGCTAGGAGGAGCCTGACCAGTAACCAAAAATGGTAAAAGTGTATTCCAGCGTCCTATACCATTGACCATTTCATCCAGTTGTATTTCAAAACTAATTTACTGTTACTAAAGGCACACAAGGCTCAGTAATTATAGTGTTATGTCAGTGGTTATGGTGTTTTCAGTGATTATGGTATTATCAGTGGTTATGGTGTTTTCAGTGGTTATGGTATTATCAGTGGTTATGGTGTTTTCAGTAGTTATGGTGTTTTCAGTGGTTATGGTATTATCAGTGGTTATGGTATTATCAGTGGTTATGGTGTTTTCAGTCATTATGGTATTATCAGTGGTTATGGTATTATCAGTGGTTATGGTATTTTCAGTGGTTATGGTGTTTTCAGTGGTTATGGTGTTTTCAGTGGTTATGGTATTATCAGTGGTTATGGTATTATCAGTGGTTATGGTGTTTTCAGTGATTATGGTATTATCAGTGGTTATGGTATTTTCAGTGGTTATGGTATTTTCAGTGGTTATGGTATTTTCAGTGGTTATGGTATTTTCAGTGGTTATGGTGTTTTGTAATTGCTGAGAATTATCTGATTTCAGTGGATTCAGTTACTGTTATTAAGAATTCTCCTCACAATTTTGACTGCTAATAATAAAACTGAATACAAAGAACCAGTTGGGGGGGTAGGTAGGCACCAGGGCCGGACTGGGAACTAAAAGCAGCCCTGGAAAAAAATATTTACCAGCCCCATAATGCGTCGCGCCAGCATAGCGTGCAGATACAGCGTTAGAAAAGATCATTTAAGATTAAAAATTATTACTCCAACGTGAAAAAAAGCACATATAGGCTTTTTTAAGCAGACGTGTCTTTGCATATAACCAATGTTTCAGTCCAACTACCATGACATATTAAGGAAAGCTTGGTAATGGGACTGAAATGGTGAATGTATGTAGGGCACAACTGTAAAAAATTACGTTATCTTGTTTATTTTGAGGTCCTGTGGGTGCACTCTTCACTTTAAATATGTTATTGTGCTGGAGTATGTACCTAGCAACAAGACTGGGCCAATATCTGCTTATTACATATTGTACATATCAATGACATTTCTCTGTGTATTACGGATATATATATGTACATTAATACATGTGTAAATATAATAGGCATAATTCTATATATATAACTAATACACACATAAATATACATGATATATATACACACACACCAGTGGCGGATCCAGAGCCTGACATTGGGAGGGGCACTTATAGATTTAAAGAAATAATCCATGCACAATAACCACTACTGCTCTGTGTAGTGGTTATGGTGCCAGGAGTGCCGGGACCCGCTCCCAGAGTAAGTAGTCAAACCGTTTAAGAACAGTGTGACAACTTACCTGGGGTCTGCTGGGATATGGGGCTGTAGTAGGGTATAGGAGCAGTGGTGCAATGTGTGAGGGGTGCAGTTTGTGTGAAAGGTTTGGTGTGTGGGGCTGTGTGTGTGGGGGGGGTCTGGGTGTGTGTATGGGGCTAGAGGTCGCAGTGGTGAGAGTGAACTCTAGCCCGTAGCTCCAGCGCTAGAGTTAACTCTCGCGAGAGCTGGAGCGTTACCACTGTAACCGCGGCAACGTTCTGTACTCGCGCAAGAAGGACCCGGAGGAGCTGCAGGCTGAGCTCCCGGGTCCTCTCTTCCTCCCTCCCCTGCTGGCTGCCTGCATGGTGCCTCCAGAACAGGGAGGGATATCTCTGATCTCCCCTCCGGTTCGTGAAGGCACATGGTGCTTGGACAGTGCCAGCCTTGCATTGGCCAGCAGGGGAGAGCATCTGGGGGGGGAAAGGGCAATTGCCCGTTGCCCCCCCTGGATCCACCAGTCATATATATATATATTTCTTTCTCCCCCTCACTGCTCCTCTGTGTCCATGTCACCCCTCTCCTTCCTAGTCACTCTCTTCCCCCTCTGCCTCTTTCTCCCCCTCCCCTTGTGTATCTCTCTTCCCCTCTGTCTCTTTTCCCCCCTTTTCCCTGTCTCTCTCTACCATCTCTCTATCCCCCTCTTTCCCCCCTTGTGTCTCACTCTCCCTCCCTTTGTGTATCTCTCTCTTCCCCTCTGTCTCTTTTTCCCCCTTCTCCCTGTCTCTCTCTCCCTCTCTACTATCTCTCTATCCCCCTCTTTCTCCCCTTGTGTCTCACTCTCCCTCCCCCTCTGTCTCGCTCTATTCTCCCACTGTCTCTTTCTTCCCTATCTCGGTTTTATTTCCCCCCCTCCCCTTGTGTCTCTATATTCCCCCCTTGTGTCTCTATATTCCCCCCCCTTTTGTGTCTCTATATCCCCCCTTTTGTGTCTCTATATTATCCCCCCTTTTTTGTCTCTATATTTCCCCCCCTTTTTTGTCTCTATATTCCCCCCCTTTTGTGTCTCTATATTATCCCCCCCTTTGTGTCTCTATATTATCCCCCCTTTTTTGTCTCTATATTATCCCCCCCCTTTGTGTCTCTATATCCCCCTTTTTTGTTTCTATAATATCCCCCCTTTTTTGTCTCTATATTCCCCCCCTTTTTGTGTCTCTATATTCCCCCCCTTTTGTGTCTCTATATTATCCCCCCTTTTGTGTCTCTATATTATCCCCCCTTTTGTGTCTCTATATTATCCCCCCTTTTGTGTCTCTATAGTCCCCACTTTTGTGTCTCTATATTATCCCCCCTTTTGTGTGTCTATATTATGCCCCCCTTTTTTGTCTCTATATTATACCCCCTTTTTTGTCTCTATATTATCCCCCCCCTTTTTTGTCTCTATATTATCCCCCCTGTTTTGTCTTTATATTATCCCCTCTTTTTTGTCTCTATATTATCCCCCCTTTTTTGTCTCTATATTATCCCCCCCCTTTTGTGTCTCTATATTCCCCCCTTTTTTGTCTCTATATTATCCCCCCTGTTTTGTCTTTATATTATCCCCCCTTTTTTGTCTCTATATTATCCCCCCCTTTTGTCTCTATATTATCCCCCCCCTTTTGTGTCTCTATATTCCCCCCTTTTTTGTCTCTATATTATCCCCCCCTTTTGTCTCTATATTATCCCCCCCTTTTGTGTCTCTATATTCCCCCCTTTTTTGTCTCTATATTATCCCCCCCTTTTGTCTCTATATTATCCCCCCCCTTTTGTCTCTATATTATCCCCCCCTTTTGTCTCTATATTATCCCCCCCTTTTGTCTCTATATTATCCCCCCCCCTTTTGTCTCTATATTATCCCCCCCCCCTTTTGTCTCTATATTATCCCCCCCCCTTTTGTCTCTATATTATCCCCCCCCCTTTTGTCTCTATATTATCCCCCCCCCCTTGTCTCTATATTATCCCCCCCCTTTTGTCTCTATATTATCCCCCCCTTTTGTCTCTATATTATCCCCCCCCCTTTTGTCTCTATATTATCCCCCCCCTTTTGTCTCTATATTATCCCCCCCTTTTGTCTCTATATTATCCCCCCCCCTTTTGTCTCTATATTATCCCCCCCCCTTTTGTCTCTATATTATCCCCCCCCCTTTTGTCTCTATATTATCCCCCCCTTTTGTCTCTATATTATCCCCCCCCTTGTCTCTATATTATCCCCCCCCCTTTTGTCTCTATATTATCCCCCCCCCCTTTTGTCTCTATATTATCCCCCCCCCCTTTTGTCTCTATATTATCCCCCCCCTTTTGTCTCTATATTATCCCCCCCCTTTTGTCTCTATATTATCCCCCCCCCTTTTGTCTCTATATTATCCCCCCCCTTTTGTCTCTATATTATCCCCCCCCCCTTTTGTCTCTATATTATCCCCCCCCCCCTTTTGTCTCTATATTATCCCCCCCCCTTTTGTCTCTATATTATCCCCCATCCCCTCCTCTCCTCCATTTACCTGAGAGGAGTCAGAGGGGGCCGGCCGCTTTCCACGCTGGTGCCGCCGGGCACTTCCAATGCTGAGGACGAAAGGAGGAGGAGGAGGAGGGAGGAGCATGTCTCTGTACCATGCTCCCTCGCGGTTCCCACAATTCACAGCACAGGAACCGCGAGGGAGCATGCTCCTCCCTCCTCCTCCTCCTCCTCCTTCCGTCCTCAGCATTAGAAGTGCCGCCGGACCGGCGAGGCTGCCACCCGGCCCGGCGGCACCAACGTGGAAAGCGGCCGGCCCCCTCTGAGTGTGCCACCGGACCGGCCACCCGGTGGCACATACCTCTGCAGCCCCCAGGTGCCGCGGCCCACCGGGAAATTTCCCGGTATCCCGGTGGGCCAGTCCGGCCCTGGTAGGCACAGAAAAAGGAGGGGACAGGCATCTGAGAGCCAGAGACAATTAGAGCACAGGGGGACATACCAGCTGCACCAGTTTTTGCTAAAGAATTTAGTTGAGGGATGGTCAGATGGGTCAGATTCCATTGGGGATGGACAGACCAGTTTTGATAACCATCTAGTAACACAAACTGTGTTAACAGTCAAAAACTGGTCATTCTCTACTACATAAGGTAGTCCCCAAAATCACACACATTATATCCCTTTTTAAAGTTATTTAGCATACATTCTAAGGGATCAACAATCTTTAAATTCCGGCGCTGCCATACTTAGCAACGGAGCGTCTAATTCAAAGAAACACAACAAACACACCTCCAACAGTCACACTCGTTTCCCTGGCAACAGCGCCATGTGGCACAGTTACTAGGTCAAACTCATACAACAAAACATACAGGGAATTCCCGTACACACACAGCTGTTACACCAGTCACTAAGTAACTAATATTATGCCCTTTGGCGAAACTATACAGTCACCCACGCTATAATTCTCTATATATGAATTACCCGTCTATAACATACCCCAGTAACATCGTCTTTTACAAATAGCGGTTACAGTACGGTTAGCATAAGTCAAAGCACAATTTAAGGTCACAATACAATTATTAGTGGTTATGGTGTTAAACATGCATTAGACGACAATGATTAGTACTTATATACAGTGTCAGTAAATATACAGGGTTATGGTACCGTGCACTATGATACAGCAACACACTATTAACACTCTCGCTAGACGGCTGAGCTCGCGCTATCTAACAAGATATACACTTTACTAAACAATCTTTAACACATTTACAATCCCAACTAAACTATTGGCCAGTACCTTGAATGGACTACCTAAAACTATCTACATCCGTTTTGGTTAGCCACACTGCCCAAGCACCACATATAGCGAGCTAGAGGACCGAATTTACACAGACGCCTCTTAGTCGATTACTATCAAAAATCTAGTGGGTTCCAAATTTACACGCCTTCCCACTTAGCCAAGATAGGTTGAGAGCTAGCGAACCGAATTTACACAGACGCCGCTTAGTCTCCTGGTCCCTCCGACCTAGCGAACGTAATATACACCCTAGAACGCTAGTCTAGACAAGACACCGGTGTCCGGCTAGGGCTATTTACACCAGAACCCCGCCTGACTAACCAAATCAAACGGTCTTACTAAAGAGCGTTCGATTGAGCGGTGCGCCTTCGCTCCTTCCCTCCGACAGAGGGGGCAGATTCCATACACAGATTTAAACCCCTTTTGGGCCTACCGCACAATCGGTATACCCCTAGTGGGTCTGCCGTCTAAAACAGCAGTTGTCTTACCTCCTCGTTCCTGAACCTGGGTTCACACTCATCGACGGGGACACCCCAGCACTTACTACGTAGAGGCCGATGATCTCCTGGACAAAAGACCAGTGGCGCCGAGACGAAGGGAGGTCCACGCAGAAGTTCAGGGGTGCAGCCGTAGAGAACGTGGGCAAAGATAGACCGTCTCACGCCTCTGCTTCTCAGCTACCGTTGAACGATGAGCTTCCCTGCCCAATGCACCAAATGATACCGGAGAAACTGACGGAAGCCAAGCACAGAGAGATGGACACAGGTTTCTTCAGGAAGGAAGAGATTCTTTATTCGATTCACCGACCGGGGCTCAGAGGGACTTATGTCACCAAAATACAACAAGATCTGAGCCCAGAACTGACTGTGTAAATGCATGATATAGACATATAGCTCCTCCTATAGTTAACTCTACCCACATATATTCTTTACACAATCAGCTGAACAAAGCCTAACTTCCCTTACTTGTTAGACCACATGGCTCACCCAGAACAATGGAGGAGGGGGGAAGTGTTTTCAGTTTCTGCATTCCTGCATTTGCTCAATACGGTGTTGATTGTATCTTAGCTACGTGAAACTAACTAACTGATACAACATTTACACATATGCCACATGGCAATCTTGTCCTAGTAAATTTATTTTTACTGAGATTCCACCACAAGAGTAGAGCTCGGTTTTTGTACAGATTCTTTTAGATTTTGCAAGAATCTTTAAAAAGGGTTGTGGAATCTATATTATAGTACGTCTGTTCAGGTACATAATATATTAGGAACTTATCTAAGATCTCTGGTGGGGTTGGATGACTGACCATGTGCCATTTACTATGGGTCTACCAGGTGGAAATTGTCATTTGTTTATGATCTTCAGTAACGTGTAAAACACAGGAAAATTGGAAAACTTACCATCCTTACCAAAACTTACCATGTGTTTGTATTCACTCTCCGAAAGCCCTTTCTCACTAGCACAGTTTTTAAAATCTTGCAATAACTTGTTATCAGGATCCTGTCATACCTAGGGGTGTCGCGCGGAAGCCACAAAGATCCCAGTCCCATGCGGCTTTCACTGGAGTGAACGCCGCATTCCTGGATACCTCCAGCTCGGACGTCATGCACTGTTCTCTCCACGGAACAGCAGACAGCTCTGCACTATATGCAAGATTGCCAGATTTCCATTGCAATCTCATGCCACCTACAGGTGTCCTTTGAAATTACAGGACCCTGTAGGTGTTACACTTTATGCTTACCTTTTAGTGATGTCATATTTGTTGGACATTTTGCACAGGTCACACCCTTTGTGTGTCCTGGAGCAGGGTGATGATGGTGTCAAATAGTATTCTTTGTAGCCCAATATAAGACCCCCCCTTTCTGGGAATCATTGCCTTGTCATTGTTCTTGTTAGCCTGAAAGTGCATTTATATTATTCTGTTTTTCCTGTTGCTGACCTGGTTTCGTATTTTGACTATTCTGACTCTCTGTATCCCTTTGACCTTGGCTTGTTTTCTTGTTCTTGTGTACCTCTGTATTCCTCAACCTTGGCATCTATTATTACTACGATTTCTTGCCTTTCTAGCCATATGTTAAGTGCGGCCACTCTACAGTCTGGTATACGTATCAAGTTCTTTGTGGCAAACTCCCCTTTTACACGTGAGTTTGCCACAAGCTCCTGGAGGAGCCTGCTTGCCAGCCTCCTGCCCACAGACTATGGGCCCTGTAATATACACTGTAAAAGTATACGTTCCTGTATTTGGACTATATGGTTCAGGTGTTCTGTCAGAATACTATACCTCGTCAGATTTCTATACCGGAAGTGACGCGGCCGCACCGGATGTGACGCAGCCGCACCGGACCTGACGTTTCGGAGCAGGAGAAGGAGGAGCAGAGCGCCGCGCAGGCGCAGAAGAACAGGTAGGATTATTTTTTTATCACGGTACAGAGATGAGGACGCGTACTGCGCATGCGCGAAGAACACACTGCGCCTGCGCTTGGAGCCACAAGGGGGGGGGAGGTAGGGGATCTAAAGGGCCAGTGCGCACGCGCGCCTAAGTACTCCCGTCGGGCACAGACAGCGCGCGTGCGCACCAGCGGGCAGGGAGATCGATTCTGCCGAATATTCATCCGATCTCCCTGCCCCACACTGCGCACGCGCCAACCCAGCCAGGACAGCCTCGGACACCGCGCATGCGCACTAAGGCGGTATAGAAATCTGATGGCCATATCTTCTGCTAAGAAATCTCCTACCCCTGAGTGCGCATGCGCGGTGTCTGCATTCTGACATCTATCAGGTAAGCCTCGCTCCCAACACTCTCAGCCATCAGGGGGGGACTGTGCTGTATTGGGGGGAACTTGCAGTATGGGGGGGGGGTTCTGGACAGTATTGGGGGGAACTTTGCTGTATTGGGGGGGACTGTACAGTATTTGGGGGGGGGGGCCTGTACAGTATTGGGGGGTATGTGCAGTATGGGGGGGGGTCTGGACAGTATTGGGGGGTCTGGACAGTATTGGGGGGGTATGTGCAGTATTGGGGGGGGGTCTGCACAGTATTGGGGGGGACTGTGCAGTATTGGGGGGGTCTGGACAGTATGGGGGGGACTGTGCTGTATTGGGGGTGTATGTGCAGTATGGGGGGGTCTGGACAGTATTGGGGGGGGGGGTCTGGACAGTATTGGGGGGGTATGTGCAGTATTGGGGGGTCTGCACAGTATTGGGGGGTCTGGACAGTATTGGGGGGGTCTGGACAGTATTGGGGGGGGTCTGGACAGTATGGGGGGGGGTCTGGACAGTATGGGGGGGGTATGTGCAGTATGGGGGGGGTATGTGCAGTATGGGGGGGGTATGTGCAGTATGGGGGGGGGGTCTGGACAGTATTGGGGGGGTCTGGACAGTATGGGGGGGGGTCTGGACAGTATTGGGGGTGGTATGTGCAGTATTGGGGGGACTGTGCAGTATTGGGGGGGACTGTGCAGTATTGGGGGGGACTGTGCAGTATTGGGGGGGTATGTGCAGTATGGGGGGGGTCTGGACAGTATTGGGGGGGTATGTGCAGTATTGGGGGGACTGTGCAGTATTGGGGGGGTCTGCACAGTATTGGGGGGGGGGTCTGGACAGTATTGGGGAGGGTCTGGACAGTATTGGGGGGATGTGCAGTATTGGGGGGGTATGTGCAGTATGGGGGGGTCTGTGCAGTATGGGGCGGTCTGTGCTGTATATTGGGGCTGTGCGTTAGATGTGGGGATGGGAGGGGGGGGGGGGGTTGTGCGTTAGATGTGGGGGGGGGGGGCTGTGCAGTTTGTGGGGCCTGTGTGTTATATGTGTACAGCCCTGGTTTGACGACAAAACATTTTGTTTCAGAAATCTCAGACGCCATGGCCTGCTTTTTGCTAAGAAAGCCCAGCTATCTAGTCACTCACCAGGGGTGGATGAGAAACTGCACCCCAGCCAGAGGGACTGCCCCACATCTGCAACCAAAACTGTCTGTCACTGAATTCTGTAATCTCCGTGACATTGTGCATTGTGTATGTATGGTACTCCCAATTCTTATATTTAATACGGTGTGTCTCTCACAATCTTTGTGTGTGTCTGCTGTAAATATGTGGCACGCAAGTCTGCACGAACGGTGTCTGTTATGCCATTTTACTCTAACCATTATATTTTTGTGTGTGTCACAACTCTGCCAAGCATGTTCTCCTATGGGGCACGAAGTACATAAAGAGGAATGAAGAAGTCCACGTTTGAGGCTCGCGTCCAGGGTGGAATATTGAAGTGCCATCTGACAAGTGACAAGTTTCTTCTGTTTGCACGGCGACTTCAACATTGTGTACTGTGATCAGAGGTAGGTAACCTTAGGCAGTCCACATGCTATGAATTACATCTTTGCCAGCATTATGGGAGGTGTAGTCCAAAACATCTGGAATACCGAATGTGTATGAATGAAAAGTATGGTGTGTGTGTAAATGGTCAGTAACAAGGGTTGAAGCCTTGACGTGGCGTTACTGCTCACATGTGTATTCATGTGCCAATTCAACCAATGTGAGTCACTGTAATACTTATAAGGTAACCAAAAGTACTGTGATTGTGGAGAATTAAACGCCTGTATCACCTTCACACTGCTTACACTGTGACCGTATCTCCTATACACTGCTTATACTGTGACCCTATCGCATATACACTGCTTACACTGTGACCCTATCGCCTATATACTGCTTACACTGTGACCCTATCGCATATACACTACTTACACTGTGACCCTATCGCCTAAACACTGCTTACACTGTGAATGTTATTTTTTCAAGTTAGTTTTAGTGTTTGCGGTTTCATTGATTTGTTAACCACTGTCCTCAATCTTCTGTTCTGTGTTTTCTTACATTTGTGGGAAGAACAAGGTGATCCTCTCCATTTTACACTCCTTTACTGATGGTTCCAGTGCCAGAGACAAACCCACCACCATTAACCTCGACCTGCTCAAAAAGAAGAGATTACCGTACCTTCTTCTATAGAAAACTTCCATATGGCTGCTTCGGAACGCATGCTGCAGACATGATGCAACCTTCATTTTCCAGTGATTAAGAATCGTGGACCGTCCAGGGAAAGAGACCATTATATTATTATGATACTGTCTTCCTAATGCCATACAGCCTTTCTTTACATGTGATTGAACTTTCTCCTTCTTGGATACCACAGTGTGACTTTTCTTAACCAGTTTCCAAATTTGACTTTTATATGTTTTCCACTATACATATAAAGTGTAAACGGCATATTAACTTTGAAGAAATAAAGTATTTTGCTGACACCTTAACATGTAATTTGTGTTACTTAGCTACAAATAATACCAGCACTTGCTGCGTCCCATTGTAGGTTTCTCAGAAACTGCAATATTTAAAGGGAAACTCCAGTGCCAGGAAAACAATCCGTTTTCATGGCACTGGAGGGTCCCTCTCCCTCCCACCCACCAATCCCCAGTTGCTGAAGGGGTGAAAACCCCTTCAGTCACTTACCTCAGGCAGCGGCAATGTCCCACGTCGCTGCCTGCTCCTCCCCCGTCGCTCCACCTTCTTCCTCCGTCGGGCGAGACTGATCCCGCCCACCGGCCGAGGAGAACTAATGCGCATGCGCGGCAATGCTGCGCATGCGCATTGGCGCACCCCATAGGAAAGCATTGAAAATGAATTTCAATGCTTCCCTATGGGGAATAGAGCGACGCTGGAGGTCCTCACACAGCGTGAAGACGTCAAGCGACGCTCTAGCACAGATAATCTGTGCTATGATGCAGGAAGTGACCTCTAGTGGCTGTCTAGTAGACAGCCACTAGAGGTGGAATTAACCCTGCAAGGTAATTATTGCAGTTTATAAAAAACGGCAATAATTACACATGCAGGGTTAAGGGTAGTGGGAGTTGGCACCCAGACCACTCCAATAAGCAGAAGTGATCTGGGTGCCTGGAGTGTCCCTTTAACATTGCAGGGTTAAGGGGACATTGGCACTGCACCCAAACCATTTAACCCCTTAAGGACACATGACATGTGTGACATGTCATGATTCCCTTTTATTCCAGAGGTTTGGTCCTTAAGGGGTTAAACGAGATGACGTGGGCTTTTAAAGAGCAATTTCTTACTATGCTTATTGCTATCTTTTATAAGCAAAACTATGCATAGGCACAGTGACAAGAGGACCTACATGCACCATAAATTATCAAATGTTGTTACAAAGCCATATTTCCTAACAGTCCTGGATTGTTTGGTAGAGTCCCAGTTTGGGTTTTCTCTCCACTGTCCCACAATAATTAACAGGTTAACGTTATAACAGACAAATTACTGTAGATTTAAAAATTAAGAGTTTTAATCTTTCTAAAAGTGTCAATATAAAAAAGTCAAACAATATTTAATTTCTAATTTCACAAAATTGAAAAAGTATGTTGTCCATTATTTCCATAATAATTGCACATGTGGCTTAATATCAGATATTGTTATTGTCACCCCCCTCTTACTCTGTCATCCCCTCTCACCCTGTCAGCCCCCCACACCCTGTCACCCCTCCCTTACTGTCACCTCACCTCATCACCCCTTGTCACCCCCCTCTTACGGTCAACCTCACCAACACCCCCTCACTCTGTCACCCTCCTCACACTATGTCACCCACCCTTACTCTGTCACCCATACTCTCACATTACGTCACCCCCCGCTTACTCTGTCATTCCCCCATCACCCTCCCCCTCACACTATGTCACCCTCCCCACATGGCCACCACTCCCCGTACACACAAGCACCACTCTCCACACTCTGGCACCTCCCTCCATACACACAGTCAACCCTCAACACGCTGGCACTCTCCTGCTCTTTTACACTCACCCTGCCACAGTTACCCCTTTACTCACCCTGTCACCCCCCAAAGGCAATCATCATACACACCGTCATAAAACATAGCTTCGCCATAAACTCAGTGCCAAAGGCCAGTCAGTACACAAACATACACATGCTCAGAGAAACATACATACAGATACAAGGATACTCACTGTCAGACACACACTCAGGTAGACAATGAAACGATGTATACAGAGACTAGCTCTGTGTATCCAGTGCTGAAAGCTCCCCCATCAATATATCTACAGCTTCTTATACACAAAGTCAACTGCTATTTTTTCTTCACTAATGGTGTTCTTCGTGGGGTCTCATGTATGAGTTTCGCCTAAGGCCTCGCCAAGTCTAGAGCCGACACTGCAGTACAGCCCTTCAGTATCCAATAGTCTCTTGTGCAGGGACTCCTCAAAGCGGTTTGCTCCTTCCCTCTGGAACTGTAAAAATAAAAAATATAGTTACAACTCACCAAATCGTAATCAGAAAGCATATTACTTATTTTATATTATTACAAACGACAATTTCAATGTTGGAGATTGGAGGCGTAGAATAGAAAGAATGGTCGAGCGCTTTCAATTTTGAATAAAAGCATGTCTGTGCTTACAGTATGAGCAGTGTTTAGGCGATAGGGTCACAGTGTAAGCAGTGTATATGCGATAAGGTCACAGTGTAAGCAGTGTATAGGCGATAGGGTCACAGTGTAAACAGTGTATAGGAGATACAGTCACAGTGTAAGCAGTGTATAGGAGATACAGTCACAGTGTAAGCAGTGTATAGGAGATACGGTCACAGTGTAAGCAGTGTATAGGAGATACGGTCACAGTGTAAGCAGTGTTTAGGCGATAGGGTCACAGTGTAAGCAGTGTATAGGAGATACAGTCACAGTGTAAGCAGTGTATAGGAGATACGGTCACAGTGTAAGCAGTGTATAGGAGATACGGTCACAGTGTAAGCAGTGTATAGGAGATACGGTCACAGTGTAAGCAGTGTATAGGAAATACGGTCACAGTGCAAGCAGTGTATAGGAGATACGGTCACAGTGTAAGCAGTGTATAGGAGATACGGTCACAGTGTAAGCAGTGTTTAGGAGATACGGTCACAGTGTAAGCAGTGTATAGGAGATACGGTCACAGTGTAAGCAGTGTATAGGAGATACGGTCGCAGTGTATAGGAGATACGGTCACAGTGTATGCAGTGTATAGGAGATACGGTCACAGTGTAAGCAGTGTTTCGGTGATACGGTCACAGTGTAACCAGTGTTTAGGTGATACGGTCACAGTGTAAGCAGTGTATAGGAGATACAGTCACAGTGTAAGCAGTGTATAGGAGATACGGTCACAGTGTAAGCAGTGTTTAGGCGATAGGGTCACAGTGTAAGCAGTGTATAGGAGATACGGTCACAGTGTAAGCAGTGTATAGGAGATACGGTCACAGTGTAAGCAGTGTTTAGGAGATACGGTCACAGTGTAAGCAGTGTATAGGAGATACGGTCACAGTGTAAGCAGTGTATAGGAGATACGGTCGCAGTGTATAGGAGATACGGTCACAGTGTAAGCAGTGTATAGGAGATACGGTCACAGTGTAAGCAGTGTATAGGAGATACGGTCACAGTGTAAGCAGTGTTTCGGTGATACGGTCACAGTGTAAGCAGTGTTTAGGTGATACGGTCACAGTGTAAGCAGTGTATAGGAGATACAGTCACAGTGTAAGCAGTGTATAGGAGATACGGTCACAGTGTAAGCAGTGTTTAGGCGATAGGGTCACAGTGTAAGCAGTCTATAGCAGATACGGTCACAGTGTAAGCCGTGTTTAGGAGATAAGGTCACAGTGTAAGCGGTGTGTAGGTGATACAGGCGTTTAATTCTCCACAATCACAGTACTTTTGGTTACCTTATCAGTATTACAGTGACTCACATTGGTTGAATTGGCACATGAATACACATGTGAGCAGTAACGCCACGTCAAGGCTTTAACCCTTGTTACTGACCATTCACACACACACACCATACTTTTCATTCATACACATTCGGTATTCCAGATGTTTTGGACTACACCTCCCATAATGCTGGCAAAGATGTAATTCACAGCATCTGAACTGTCTAAGGTTGCCTACCTCTGATCACAGTACACAGTGTTGAAGTCGCCGTGCAAACAGGAGAAACTCGTCACGTGTCAGATGGCACTTCAATAATCCACCCTGGACGCGAGCCTCAAACGGGGACTTCTTCATTCCTCTTTATGTACTTCGTGCCCCATAGGAGAACATGCTTGTCAGAGTTGTGACACACACAAAAATATAATGGTTAGAGTAAAATGGCAAAACAGACACAGTGCATGCAGACTTGCGTGCCACATATTTACAGCAGACAGACACAAAGATTGTGAGAGACACACCGTATTAAATATAAGAATTGGGAGTACTATACATACACAATGCACAAAGACACGGAGATTACAGAATTCAGTGACAGACGGATTTGGTTGCAGATGTGGGGCAGTCCCTCTGGCTGGGGTGCAGTTTCTCATCCACCCCTGGTGAGTGACTAGATGGCTGGGCTTTCGTAGCAAAAAGCAGGCCATGGCGTCTGAGATCTGTGAAACAAAATATTTTGTAGTCAAACCAGGGCTGTACACATCTAACACACAGGCCCCACATACTGCCCACCCCCCCACATCTAACGCACAATCCCCACATCTAACACACAGCACCCTAATACACTGCCTCCCACATCTAACGCACAGCCCCCTAATACACAGCACAGACCGCCCCAATATACAGCACAGACCGCCCAATACTGCACATACTGTCCAGACCCCCCCCATACTGTACAGTCCCCCCCATACTGTACAGTCCCCCCCCATACTGTACAGACCCCGCCAATACTGTCCAGACCCCGCCATACTGTACAGACCCCCCCCATACTGTACAGTCCCCCCCCATACTGTACAGACCCCGCCAATACTGTCCAGACCCCGCCATACTGTACAGACCCCCCAATACTGTCCACACCCCCCAATACAGTACAGAACCCCCCCAATACTGTCCAGACCCCCCCAATACTGTCCAGACCCCGCAATACTGTACAGACCCCCCCAATACTGTCCAGACCCCCCCAATACTGTCCAGACCCCCCCAATACTGTCCAGACCCCGCCAAACTGTACAGACCCCCCAATACTGTCCAGACCCCCCAATACTGTCCAGACCCCCCCCATACTGTCCAGACCCCCCTCATACTGTCCAGACCCCCCCATACAGTACAGAACCCCCCCAATACTGTCCAGACCCCCCCAATACTGTCCAGACCCCCCCATACTGTCCAGACCCCCCCCATACTGTCCAGACCCCCCAATACTGTCCAGACCCCGCCAAACTGTACAGACCCCCCAATACTGTCCAGACCCCCCAATACTGTCCAGACCCCCCCATACTGTCCAGACCCCCCCAATACTGTCCAGACCCCCCCCAAACTGTACAGACCCCCCCACACTGTACAGACCCCCCCCCCACCACTGTACAGACCCCCCCCCAATACTGTACATACACCCCCTCCATACAGCACAGTCCCCCCTGATGGCTGAGAGTGTTGTGAGCGAAGCTTACCTGAGAGATGTCAGGATACAGTGCAGACACCGCGCATGCGCACTCAGGGGTAGGAGATTTCTTAGAAGATATGGCCATCAGATTTCTATACCCCCTTAGTGCGCATGCGCGGTGTCCGAGGCTGTCCTGGCTTGGTGGGCGCGTGCGCAGTGTGGGGCAGGGAGATCGGATGAATGTTCGGCTGAATCGATCTCCCTGCCCGCTGGTGCGCACGCGCGCTGTATCCCGCTGTCTGTGCCCGACGGGAGTACTTAGGCGCGCGTGCGCACTGGCACGTTAAATCCCCTCCATTCCCCCCTCCCTTGTAGCTACTTGCGCAGGCGCAGTGTGGGTTTCGCGCATGCGCATTAGGTGGCCTTCGCTCCCGATCTGTGTGAAATTTTCACCTACCTGTTTTTCTGCGCAGGCGCTCCTCCTCCTCCAGCTCCGAAACGTCAATTCCGGTGCGGCCTCGTCACTTCCGGTGCGGCTGCGTCACTTCCGGTATAGCATTCTGACAAGGTATAGAGATCTGACAGAACACCGGAACTGAACAGCTGCACGAACCGGAGACCATCCGGGAGCTTGTTAAGCCTAATTGCTACTTTGTAGCAATTTCCACCACAGTGTTCTAAGTGTTCATTTGGGTGGCCGCATTTCCTATGGACAACCACGAGATGGCGGCTGTCACGGCAAGGGTGTATAATTTATTATTACACCCTTGGAATATTATCCTTTAATGTAAATTGCGTAGTAAATGGCACAAATTACAGAGATGTTATTGCTGAGGTCAACAGGGGTTACATCTTTTGAAGCTGGGACCCCATGTCTAGTGAAGACAAATAGTGTACTTTAACCCTTTCACCACCACAACTACGTCACGCACACTCTTGGAGTAGGGTGCGTTCGTGACAGCGGCCATCTTGTTCGCACAAACGCAGGCAGCGGTGTAAACTCCCAAACACCGCTGGACTTCCAGCATCGCCTGCGTTCGGTTCTGCAACACTTAGGAGGACACTGTTCGGTGGAAACGTTCCCACAAACAAGGGAAACATGCTCCAGGGTAAGAATATTGACTATGTGTGTGGTCGGTCAAATTAAGACTTCCAGGAAATTCCTGAACCCCTGAACCGATCTGGGTGGTTTTTGGATATGTTGGTCACCCAGATCGGGGCTATCAGGGGATGTAACTTTTAGTTTTAAAAAAAAATTATTTTAAAGGTATTTTTAAGATGTCTGGGAATTGTGTTTTTTTTGTGTCTGGAGATAATTGGGTTAGTTCAGTTCTGACTCAATTATCTCTCAGGCAGAAGGGTGGAGTTTTGGACTGGAAACTAGTCCCCTCTCAGGTCCAGGAGAGGGATTATCTTGTTTGTGTGGGAGTGTAAGGGGCGTACTTAACTGTGTTCAGAATTGTATAAAAGCTGGCCATCTGGCCAGATTAAAAGATTCCAGCTTGTACTCCCAGAACTATATGTCGTCTGGTTACTGGGAGGAGAAAGGGCTAATCACTAATCACTGTTCCAATGTGGAGGATTCAACGGGGAAAGTCCTTGTAAGGACTAGAGCTCCCAGGACTGAGTGTCGTCCAGTGCCTGGGGGTGGCTAGAGCAAGTTCCCCATTCGGCTCCTGGACGGAGTGTTTCCAGGACCCCAATCAAGTCATGGAAACTGGGGGCAGGAGTGCTGAGGTTTGTCCCCTGTTCCAGCTAGGAATCGGTCCTTGGCGGAGGTACCCAGCCAAGGTACAGATAGCTCTGTTACATTCTTCCTTCTGTTTTGGCTACTATCCTTCTCCCTTTGTGTAGGGGTTACCTCAATCCTGACAGATCCCTGTCAATGACTACTTGTTTCAATGTCTGCCAATTGCGCTTTAATTTCCTTGATATAGTACATCTTGCCCATACTTACTGGGAATACTGGGAATAATACTTGCCTCTGTGTCGTTAATAACATCATGAGTTTACATCATGATAACAGTAAAATCTGGTAATTTTGTTAAAGACACACAGGCTCCTATAACGCTCAATCAAAGCTGAGACACCACATGATAAGAAAAATGTTGAATAGGCCAGAAATTGAAGTTACGTTAAGTAGATTCCAAATATCAGCCACCTTCAAACTGTCCTCTAAATGACAACCAACCAAAGTGACCTTTGAAGCCTTAGCACCCCTGACAGAAAGAGAAGTAAAGATAGAAATATTGATACCAACTGGAGACAAATGCCACTGCATCCAACAGGCCAAGCCAAGCCAACTGGGACATTTGGTGTGAAGAGAGATGAAGTGGCAGTCACGGAAGAGACATCCTACAATCCTTGCATGCTCGTAAAAATAAAAGACAACGTTTAGGTCTGTCTGAAAATAAAGCATAAAAAACAGACTTGTACAAAGCAGAGTCTTTGTTGTGCGAGAAATGTCAAAGGAAACCCTGTCCAGAGTGAATGAGCAGGGCAAAAGCATTCAAGGTACTAACATTGGATAATCTCTTGCAGAAGATTAAACACAAAACCAATTTCGTGGGAAGTTGCTTCAAGAAAAGTTCAGAATTATCTAACCAAGCTTAGATGTGGGAGAAAACAAAATAGAGGTCTCACTGGATTGGGTGTCTAGGTATAGGTGGCCTGGCAAAATTATTGCCTTTAACCAGATCATAAACAAAAGGATGACGCCTAACAGGTTCACCATCCAAGCCCTTATGACCGGGCACAATTGCAGACCTTTAGAGGTGCCACGGTGTAATACCCCAACACACAGTTTAGGATAGCAAGGGACAAGACAAGGATATAACGGATTACCGGGCATTAGAATGGCCGGACTAAATGTCAGACAGAGATAAAGCATAAACAGGGGGGCGGGGCCGGACCGCCAAGCTGGACGGTCGCACTCGACACCAGCTCCTGCAAACTAGGCCCAGATTGGCACCAAACCTGCAATTTTGGGCAGAAAACCGTCCAGCACCGGTGGCCCTCAGCGGGCAGAGAGCCCTGGATCTAGGGAGAGGCTGGCCGAACGGGCTTCAGTCCCCAGGAGGAGGGTTCCTCATCGGCACCTCATGGCCTACTCAGGCGGTAGGAGGGGTAGACGGCCGCTGCCCCACTAACTGCCGATCAGCGCTCAGCCATGAGTCGGACCTGCTAGGAACTGGCCCCAAACCCCCCCCTTGGACCAGGGGGGTGATCCCGGTCCACACCCTCAGGATCCGAGCACCTCGACGCACAGTAACTGGGCCGCAAAGACCCGCAACCCAAGCACTGCAATCAAAATGGCGGAGGCCATGTGCGATGGCACAAAGCCTGCATACACCATCGAACCCAAACAAGATACTCACCTCCGCTGTGGCTGGAATCTAGGAGGCCTTCTTCCTCCTCTGGGCACAGTACAGGACGACGCACTGATTCACCGGCTGCCCGCAACCGCTACTACACAGCGGGGCCTGCCGACACGTGGTGAAGCAGCAGTCAAGCACTCACACAAATCCCTGCTGCCGAGAAGCGTATCACATGCTGCAAACACCCCGCAGAGTACCAGCCTAGTGAACAGCACCCAGCGACTGGAGGCAGACCGGGCACCCTGGTACGCCAAACCCGTGGCTGTCAGAGATCTACACACCACAGGCTCCGAACGGCACCGGCTACACGTGGCACCTCCTGAGCAGAGACTTTCCTTCAGCAGAGGACTCTAAATTGCGAGCAGTACGCATTCACCCCCAAAAAGGCATCGGATGAGTCACCTCAAGAAGGGGACTTAATGTTAGGCAAAGAACCCAATATTCCCTACCAGATGAACTCCCACGACTGCATTTGCCTCCAGACTGGTCAGATACTGGCAGTACATTGGGGTATTCTTGTACTCATCTGTTTCAACTATTATTTCTATCATAGTCTCTCTTTCCTTGTTTTAATTGTTATTAAGGGACTCATACCTGTGTAGTACGAATCGCCTGGGGGGGCCTCTCATAAGTCCGCACAGTCTCTACTTACAATTCAGTGCTAACATATGTATCACCCATAATCTAACTAAAGGTTAAAGCATGTCATAACTACCCTAGTTTACCTATCTTATAATAGAATGACATTCATTTACCAATCTTGTAATCGCATAGTCAGCCAGTATAGCCTGATTATTACAATCTGTTGTTTTATCGTTCAACTTAATGTAACCAAAAAAAAAAATGTGCATGTTTTCTCACTGCCTTACTGCTTACAAGCTATGTATTTTATCCCCTGTCACACGCTGTTGGGGGCGTGACAAGTCGCATGTAATTATCTGCACTTCAAAAATAAAGAATTAAAAAAAAAAAAAAAAAAAAGCATAAACAGAGACGAGCCAAGGTCAGGGTAATGGAGAAACAGCGAAAACGAGAACTAGCCAGAGACAGGTACACAGTAATCAGTCAGAGGGACAAACAAGACAGGAAAGGGTTAAAGATAAACTCAGATTCAGAAACAAAGCCAAGGTCAATGCCAGAATAAACACAATAGATCAAGGAATGCACTAAAGGGTACTGAAACAGAAACCATGATAGGGCAAAGTGGATAGGGATAGGGAAGTTTAAATAGCCTTTAATTAACATTTGATAGGCCCACATCATGCCTATGTCCCCAAAACATGCGTGTGTAGGAGTGCCGGCATGACGTGGGCCAATGAGAGTCTGAACTAACTTGTGCCAGTGCCCCTTTAAAAGCGCGCTCATGACAGGAACTGCGATCCTAGAGCGAGGTGGGCCGCGTAACCGCTCACTGTGGTTAGTGCACGCAGCCCGCTCAGAAGAGGAGAAAGAGCCGCGCATGGCTCATATGGAGGCGGGAGTACCCCGGCTGGCCCCCGATAAGGTAAGTACCTGAATCAAAAAAGTGAGATCAGAAGAGGCTAAATCAAATTTAAAGGAGTTGATAAGGATCCAGCTGCCTGTCCACGCACCATGCATTCCAGGCTGTGAGATAATATCTTCTCATTACAGGTGCACATGCACCTGCAAGAAGCTAAAGAGTGTATTGCAGGTTTTTGAGGGTAAGATCATCGTGGGCGAGAAATCTTTTTCATGAAGTTTTCAAAGATCTAAACTTGCTTGAAGAGAGGTTTAAAGTCTGCTGTGTCTAGTCGATTGGAAAACCCAGGAACTTGATTTATTAAAAGAGGAGGAGGATAGAAACCCAGGTTCTGTAATGGATGCAGAGTCCAGAAGAGATGGGTCTCAAGAAGCAGAAAAGACTGTGACAAAATAAGAATTTTATCTTGATAAATAATAAGGCTCACACCTCATAAAGGCGCGTTCCTCAGAAAGATCAGCATAGATTTCATGATCTTCCAAAAGGGAGGCATCTGAAGCACCATTTTGGTCAATGCCAGGAAAACTGGAGTTAATCTTCCATGATAGGCACTGTTAGATATGCATCCTTTACATCCAATTTTACCATCCAGTCCACAGGTAACCATCTTGAGGTGAGGGTAATGAATGTATGCATTGAAAGGGTTGAATCAGAAGGCTGATCACTGGGTGATCTTCGTGCCCTTCTTGAGAACCAGGGAAATACTGTTCATGAATCCCAGATAATGCCAAGCAGTCGCTTTAATGTTTTTTCACCAGATCCGAAAGTTCCTTGGTGATGATGTCGCTGTCCTGTTGGGAAAAGGAAATTAGACATGTGCAATTAGTTTCCGTCCGAATATGAATTTGGACGAATTTCGGAAAATTCGGACATTCGGGTACTTCCAAATGTCCGAATTGCCGAAATTACCGAATTTCCGAAGTGTGGAAGTGCCGAAGTTCCGAAGCACAGTATTGCCTAAGTACTAATATACTTACCCAGTGAAAGAAGAAGAATGTTACGTTGTATACAATTTTAAATAAAAAGTATACAAACATAGCCAGGATTCAGCTGTAAGCATTTGCAACACTTACAACAATCAAGTAACATACATTCATATACAATGTAAGTTACTTGGCCAGTCAATGTAATGACAGGAATGAATAAGTAGATAACTCCCTAATTCCCACGGTATTAGGGAGCTATCTACTAAAAGGCTGACAGACCTAAATTGGTCTTTCAACCAAATCTACTAATACTAAGTAAAGATTACTTAGTATTAGTAAATTTTGCCCCTACTCGCTATACCGCGAGTAGGGGCATGTCTGTTAAACAGTGAGCAGCCTGTGGCTGCTCACTTAAAAAAAAAAATAAAGTTCTCCCCGCTTGAGCGGCGGGTGGGGGCCCTAATGTAAAATAATTGGGGGGAACCTTTTGTCCTCCCCCTGGCCCCCACCCTTGAGCGGTAGGTGGGGGACCTAATGTAAAATAATGGGGGGGAACCTATTGTCCTCCCCCCGGGCCCCCACCCCTGAGCGGTGGGTGGGGGCCCTAAATCAGAATAAGGGGGGGACCTAATGTTCTCCCCCCTGCCTCCACCCCTGAGCGGTGGACGGGGGCCCTAAATTATAATAAGGGGGGGACCTAATGTCCTCCCCCCTGGCCCCCACCCCTGAGCGGTGGGTGGGGGCCCTAAATTATAATAAGGGGGGACCTAATGTCCTCCCCCCTGGCCCCCACCCCTGAGCGGTGGGTGGGGGCCCTAAATTATAATAAGGGGGGACCTAATGTCCTCCCCCCTGGCCCCCACCCCTGAGCGGTGGGTGGGGGCCCTACAGTAAAATAAGGGGGGGGGGACCTAATGTCCTCCCCCATGGCCCCCACCCCTGAGCGGTGGGTGGGAGCCCTAAATACTAATAAAGGGGGGACCTAATGTCCTCGCCTCTGGCCCCCACCCCTGAGCGGTGGGTGGGGGCCCTACAGTAAAATAAGGGGGGGGACCTCATGTCCTCCCCCCTGGCCCCCACCCCTGAGCGGCGGGTGGGGGCCCTAAATTGGAATAAGGGGGGGACCTAGTGTTCTCCCCTCTGGCCCCCACCCCTCAGCGGCGGGTGGGGGCCCTTAAAACATTGTCCCCCCTGGGTTACTAGGGGTCCCCAAACCCCTAGTCACCTCTCCCCCCCGCAATAAAAATTATCCCCCTACCTACCCCCCTCACCCTAAAAATAATGAGGGGGGGACCTTTAACTAAGTATCAGTAAAAAAAAACAAAAAAACTTACCATTCAATGTTTTCTTTCTTCTAAAATCTTATTTTTTCAGCACCAAAAAAGGGCAAATAAAAAAACATAACCGACGCAATTATAAAAAAAAAAACGAGCGCAAAAAAAATAATAATCCTTCTTCACCCATGGAGGGCTCTGCACAGACTGAGCTCTGCAGGGCGGGGGAAGGCTTATAAAGCCTTGCCCCGTCCTGCAATTAGGCTCAGAGCACTCTGATTGGTGGGTTTAAGCCATCCAATCAGAGTGCTCTGACAGGTAAATGAAGAGACTGACAGGTAAGTCTCTACATTTACCTGTCACAGCACTCTGATTGGTTGGTTCAGGGGTGGGGGCCAGGGGGGAGGACATTAGGTCCGACCCTTATTCTTGTTTAGGGCCCCCACCCGCCGCTTAGGGTGGGGGCCCTAAACAAGAATAAGACCTCCCTGGCCCACAATGAAATGTGGCAGCTGACAGGGGAGGGAGAGAGGAGCTCTAGCCAGGAGCTCTGACGGGTTCTTCCTCTCGAGATTGGAGCTATGCCGCGGTTACCATGGCAATGCTTTGATTTCGCAAGACTGAACAATAGCTGAGCTGCAATCTAGAATTCACTCCCCACTAGGACTACCAGGGCTTGGAAATAATGTCCCCCATCCCAGGCAAAAAGTATGAAGGGAGGGGGGGATTTAATGTATATTTATTTAATTAAAGCAAAAAAAAAACATATCTATATATTTGCTTTAATCTGCCCCCCCCACACACACACACACACAATACCTCCTAAAACATTCACACACTGCACCTCTTACACAGATATTGCACCCCTCATACACACAACACACACAGCATCCCTAACACACACTCTGTCTCCCTCTCTCTCACACACACACACACTCACTGCACCTCTCACACACTGCACACTACATGCACATACACACACACTGCTCCACCCCACATACACTGCACCCCTACACACATTATATTCCAGACACACACACTAGATCCCCTACACAACTCTGGATCCTATAAACACACATACAAACATACACACACTGGAACCCCTATACACACTGCGAATCCTCTACACAGACACACACACACACACACACACACACTAAATCTCCTATACACACTCTGGGTCCTCCACATAAACACACTATGATCAGCTCATTCTACCCACACACAATCCCACAAGCAGGCTCTATACACATGTCCAATACTCTTTCTTGGCTCTTCCTCTGGTATCCTAATTATGGAGACACTAGAGACAAGTCACAAGTAAACACAGCGCAAGCATGTGAATACATTTGCTTGCACTGCGCAGAACAAACACAGGGTCTTTTTCTCACGCGAGAGCACTTCAGGAGGGCTCTGCACTTGGGCTGCCATAGAAGAGCATAGAACCAACACGCTCACTTTGAGAGCGGGCGTGCTTGTCATTGGTGATGATAAAACAATTAGTCTCTGAACCACTGTGATTAAAAAATGCCCGGGTCGAATTTTTATCCCAGTCCTGGCCCTGCAGGAATGATATACCTCATGGACGATTTTTTTCTGATGTGGATGTTTCTAATTCAATGATCTTTTTAATATGATCTTACAAATACTGTAAAGGATATTTTGCCATTTTCAGATATGGATCGTATTAAGAATTGTATGACTGTTTTTATTCATGTAAAAGAAAAAACAGAAGACAACTTTTGTTAAAATAAAGAATATAATCATGAACAAAAAAAAGAAAAAAAAGAAAAGTGTTTGAAAAACAGCATTTCCTCACATTTTAAACTGTACCATAACAGTGATCCACGATATATGCAATTCTGGGGGATTTAAAAAATCTATATAAATTGTAGAGGTGGAGATTTACCGTAATTTTAAAAAATTGGCCAAGTAGAGATGCAATAGATTTTTTATTTAAGTACTATGCAACCTTAAGGACTTAATGATGGTTTTGAACTTTGACATTTTTTTTTTAATTCTTTATTTTATTGTGCAGATTCAACATACGTAAGTGTCCACATTGCCACAACAGCTTATGTAGACACACATAGCAACAAGCATCAACATTGCAGTGGCTTAGATAGGCCTAGCACATTTTATTTATTAAGAATATAGTCGTGTTGTCTATCAGTATTCCTGACATGTCCAAATCCTGAGGGGTCTGTGAGTGTGCCTTCTGTGTGTTCGTATCTGGGCATGTGTAGTGCTTAGTAGGTCTGCATGAAAACAAGCTATAGAGGCGTACTGTGGTGTGTGTGTGAAGGGGTCCTACGGGTCTCCTTAGTGTGTTCGTCCGTTCTGTCCCCCGTGTGCGAGGGTGAGCTCTGTCGCGGGCGGGGTGCCCCCTGAACTGGTACATGACTCTCACCTGGGGTTCTCCCCCTATCCCCATGTGTATGTCGGTAGCTGTGTCTGCTGATATCGGTTGAGGGGGCGAGTCAGGAGCAGGCACTGTTGGGAGTGCCTCAGGTCGTGAGTGTTGGAGTTCCCCGGTAAGGGGTGTAGTGATTATCGTTGTGTGGCTGTCTTGGGTGTGTGGAGGTTAAGCCAGGGGGACCTGTACGGAGTGTTAGTATCTAATAAAATGCAACTTAGGGTAACCAAAAGTAATTGGGAGGAACTCGCAGGTTAACAGTATAAGAGTTCGTATAGGAACAGAGCGGGATCAACATGGGCTGGAGGCCATTCTCTGGGGAGTGCGGTGTCAGCAGTCCCTGGGGTTGTGTAACAGGAACCCTCCCCACTTTATTGGTCCTCAGGTTGTCTTTTGTTGGTGCGGTGGTCGGGTGGGCGCCCCTGGGATGAAGTCAGCGACAGCGGCTGGATCCAGTCGGGCAAGGTCTGAGCTCTCTCTTCCAGGGGGCAACATCAGGCCTGCTGTGTGCAGGTGTGTGTCCAGTTCAGAGTAGCTCCGGGCTCGGTAAGTTCTATCCTGGTACGTGAAGGTGAGCATGTTCAGTGTCCCCCATTTGTACTGGACGTTCTTATTTCTGAGATGTTGTTGAAGTGGTCGTAGGGTCTTGCGCCACTCCAAGGTGCTTTTAGTCAGATCCTGGAAGAGGGATATCGTGACACCTTCGAATGTCAGGGGGGTTTTCCCTCGCGTAGCTGCTAGCAGTTGGGCCTTATCTTGCAGGTTTTGAAAGCGGAGTATCAGGTCTGTATGTGCTGTGGTTGGTGCCATTGCGGGCTTAGGTAGACGGAACATCCCATCTAGGCGCACAGCTTTCGCCTGTTTGGGAATTAATAGGTCGGCCAGCAGGCGCCTAACGAAGTGCGGCAGGTCTGTCTGGCCTATAGAATCCGGGATGCCTCGGATTTTTATGTTATAGCGCCGTCGTTGGTCTTCTAGCGTGTTAATCCGTTCGTTTGAAACTCTTTGTTGTTTTTGCATTTCATCCAGTGCTTGTTCTAGAGATGCTATCCTTGCATCATGGGTGCAAGTTGAGGCCTCCAGCCTCGCGACTCTGGTGGTGACCCCCTCCACTGCTTCTTTTATGCAGGCCATGTCGGCCGCTATGTTGGTTCTGAGCTCCACCAGCATGCTCTTAAGTAGGGAGGCAGTGACTGGCTCCTCTGCAGGGGTATGTGAGGACTTCAGTTTGGGTGGTGGAGCAGGTGCCATACCTTCTGCGGGATCTATGGAGAAATCGTCCGATGAGTATGAATAGCCGTCATCTCCCGCCGCCATTTTGTCCCATGCGGACTTCTGCGAGCGCAGGAGAAGTTCCCCGATGTCGTGGGTGGCAGGGTCTCGATCGGCCCTGGGTTTCTAATTTTTCCGACCCATGGTTATTCCCCATGTCGGGTATGGGGGGGTTGAGCCCGGGTGGCTGTGCAAAATCTCCCTTTAGGTTGTATTTTGCTGTTTCTGACGGGGAGCTCCTGGTGAGTGCAACCGCTCTGCTCCGCTGCTAGCTCCGCCCCCCGAACTTTGACATTTTTTATAATACATTTTTATTATTCATTTTCGATATAGTTATACATATATATTTTTATATTCATCCATATATTTTTATTTGGTCCAATACTGTTAAGTTCATAAACAATTATAATATATACAGTTTATATATATATTTTTAATATATTTTACTTTTTACATTTTTTATTCCCCATCCATGCCATACCCATTTTTATGTTTATATTTACAATTGCACAGTACTGACAATTTGATTTAATTTTGGAGCACTCTGATATTTTTAATTTTATATACCGTACCTAGAGTTGGTATGAATTATTTATAATTCTGCTAACACACTCAATGTGTTATACCCCCAAAACACAAATCAAAATCAAACGAAGAAAATATATAAATAAGAGTGGAGCAGTATGAAAAAAAAAACAAAGGTGTTTAGGTGAAAAGCCCAAGACCAAGTATAAATTTTGAAAAGTATTGCAGTAATACTCAATAGTCAGTAGATGGCCCCAGGTTAACACAGCTCACAGCACATGTAAAGGAAATACATAAATACACATAATAGTGCAGATTGTTTTAAGTGAGAAATATTTTCAACATCATCACTCATGTACCAAAATTCCCATAGAACTCCCTAAATAATTATAAAAAGGAGATTGGGTATCTGACATATAGTGATAAAGCTCTGATATAAGCAAAGTGCAAACAAATTTATTAAAACTCAGTGATAGTAAAAGTAAATAAACAAACTGTCTCTTACAAGAGAACGTGGTGAGTAGGCTCGGCATACGCCGTTACTCACTGCCAAGCTTTGTGTTATATCGTTTGGGGAGTTGGAGACACTGGCTCTGGAAAGCTGTAGCGTCTGGAATGCAATGGTCCGGCTTCAGTGCAGCCCAAGCGGTGTAAGCGAGGTGCTTCCGAGTATCTGTAGTCTCCGCTCCCTTTGAAGACACCGAGTTTCTCTGGTCTGCCCGGCTTTCTCAGGACGTAATGCTCCCCAACAGATATAACACAAACCTTGGCAGTGAGTAACGGCATAACATAAGGCCAAGAAAAGACAAAGAAAAAGAACATGGAAATAAGGTACATTCTTGAACATACATTGAGACTGTGATAGTATGGTACCATAGTTAGTCATTAGGCCCTTAGGGTGGGCTTTTCCCTATGCTTGGACCCTCCAGGTCCCAGGTGGCACCAGCTCCACCCAGTGAATTTGTTTGTTCCCTAAGGTGGATAGCGAATTTGCCAGCTCCCCAAAATTTTTGTAACCTTTATTTGTTGCGTTGGAGAGGTTGTGGACATATGCTCATATGTAAAATTGAGTTGTATCCCATCAATCAGCATTTGCTTAGTTGGGCACACTGGTGATTTACAATTTAAGGCTATAAGGGCTCTGGCTGCCAATGCAATATGGGACAGCAGCGCTCTATTGTAAAAGGTGAATTGGGTAGGGAACTCCAGCCAAAGGAAGGCCCCGTAATTTAAAGGTGATTCAATTTCTAATTCTTTAGTTAAATAATGCACCGTCGTCCATAGCGACATGATTATTTTACATTGCCACCAGATATGGAACACGGTGCCTTTGTCCTTGCCACACCTCCGACGGGCAGGGCCGCCACCAGAAATGTTGGGGCCCCTAACTCAGCTCAGGGTCTGGGCCCCCGGGGGCCCGCCTCCAATCCCGCCCACAGGGTCCGCCTCCAAATCCCGCCCACAGGAATACACACAGACACAAAAACACACACTGATACAAAAGGACACACACACACACACACAAATACATACTAACAGACACACATACTGAAACAGAAATACACACATATAGGCATACATACTGACACACACATACACATGAGACATACACACATATACAGACACACAGGCCTACATCGTGACAGATAGACACATACTAACATACATACAGACACACATGCATGAGGACTTACACATACATACACCGACATTACATACATACACACAGACATACATTCATTCATACTGGCATACATACATACACACAGACATACTGACATACACACAGACATTCTGACATACACACAGACATACTGACATACACACAGACATTCTGACATACATACAGACATACTGACATACACACATTCTGACATACATACAGACATTCTGACATACATACAGACATTCTGACATACACACAGACATACATACAGACATTCTGACATGCACACAGACATACACACAGACATTCTGACATACACACAGACATTCTGACATACACACAGACATACTGACATACACACAGACATACACACACACAGACATACTGACATACACACAGACATTCTGACATACACACAGACATACTGACATACACACAGACATACACACACACAGACATTCTAACATACACACTGACATACTGACATACACACAGACATACACACACACAGACATACTGACATACACACAGACATTCTGACATACACACAGACATTCTGACATACACACTGACATACACACAGACATACTGACATACACACAGACATTCTAACATACACACAGACATTCTGACATACACACAGACATTCTGACATACACACAGACATACTGACATACACACAGACATTCTGACACACACTGACACACACAGACATACTGACATACACACAGACATTCTGACATACACACAGACATTCTGACATACACACAGACATTCTAACATACACACAGACATACTGACATACACACAGACATACTGACATACACACAGACATAATGACATACACACAGACATTCAGATATGGAACATGGTGCCTTTGTCCTTGCCACGCCTCCGACGGGCAGGGCCGCCACCAGAAATGTTGGGGCCCCTAACTCAGCTCAGGGTCTGGGCCCCCGGGGGCCCGCCTCCAATCCCGCCCACAGGGTCCGCCTCCAAATCCCGCCCACAGGAATACACACATACACAAAAACACACACTGATACAAAAGGACACACACACACACACACACACAAATACATACTAACAGACACACATACTGAAACAGAAATACACGCATATAGGCATACATACTGACACACACATACACATGAGACATACACACATATACAGACACACAGGCCTACATCGTGACAGATAGACACATACTAACATACATACAGACACACATGCATGAGGACTTACACATACATACACCGACATTACATACATACACACAGACATACATTCATTCATACTGGCATACATACATACACACAGACATACTGACATACACACAGACATTCTGACATACACACAGACATACTGACATACACACAGACCTTCTGACATACATACAGACATACTGACATACACACATTCTGACATACATACAGACATTCTGACATACATACAGACATTCTGACATACACACAGACATACATACAGACATTCTGACATGCACACAGACATACACACAGACATTCTGACATACACACAGACATTCTGACATACACACAGACATTCTAACATACACACAGACATACACACACACAGACATACTGACATACAGACAGACATTCTGACATAGACACAGACATACTGACATACACACAGACATACACACACACAGACATTCTAACATACACACAGACATACTGACATACACACAGACATACACACACACAGACATACTGACATACACACAGACATTCTGACATACACACTGACATACACACAGACATACTGACATACACACAGACATTCTAACATACACACAGACATTCTGACATACACACAGACATTCTGACATACACACAGACATACTGACATACACACAGACATTCTGACACACACTGACACACACAGACATACTGACATACACACAGACATTCTGACATACACACAGACATTCTGACATACACACAGACATTCTAACATACACACAGACATACTGACATACACACAGACATACTGACATACACACAGACATTCTAACATACACACAGACATACTGACATACACACAGACATACTGACATACACACAGACATTCTAACATACACACAGGCATTCTAACATACACACAGACATTCTGACATACACACTGACATACACACAGACATACTGACATACACACAGACATTCTGACATACACACAGACATTCTGACATACATACAGACATACTGACATACACACAGACATTCTAACATACATACAGACATACTGACATACACACAGACATTCTGACATACACACAGACATTCTAACATACACACAGACATTCTAACATACACACTGACATACCCACAGACATACTGACATACACACAGACATACTGACATACACACAGACATTCTGACATACACACAGACATACACACAGACATTCTGACATAGACACAGACATTCTAACATACACACAGACATTCTGACATACATACAGACATACTGACATACACACAGACATTCTGACATACACACAGACATTCTAACATACACACAGACATTCTGACATACATACAGACATACTGACATACACACAGACATTCTGACATACATACATACATACTGACATACACACAGACATTCTAACATACATACAGACATACACACAGACATAGATACACAAATACAGCTAATTTTTCTTACCTTTTTTTTGCAGGTGGAAGGCTGATGCTGATGGGAGTCGGCATGGCTCCAGCGGCAGTTTTCTTTCCTCCCTCCCGCGCGGCACTGAGGGGAGGGGAGGGAGCTGGGAGGAAGTGACGGCCACTTCCTCCCAGCAGTACTTTGTGGTTGGGATTTTTTTTAAAGGGGCCCGGTCGCGCTATTGCACGGCCGCAGCGCTGACCGGGCCCCTGAAGATACAGGGCCCATCGGGTGGCCCTTAGTGAGTGGGCCACCCGATGGGCCCCATCAGCATGCGCTACACGTGGGGCCCGGACGGTTGTCAGCATGTCACCCCCTGATGGCGGCCCTGCCGACGGGTGCATGGCCCGCTGGCCACCTAATGGACCCCCCCGGTGGGCGGCAGAGTTTCCTGTTAGACGCGGCGAGGGAGCAGTGTTCTCTCTGATCTGCTCCCTCACGCGCCATTTGCTGATGCCGGGAGCCGGAATATGACATCAAATTCCCGCTCCCGGCATCAATAGACAGCCCGCGAGGGAGCAGATCAGGGAGAACACAGCTCCGTCGACGCATCTTACAGGGAACTCTGCCGCCAGCCGCACTGAAGCCCCACTGGACCCCAGGGACAGGTCCTGGCCAGCTCTCTAGGTAGGGAGGCTGGGTTGACATTAATTATTAATAATTTGTGTATGTCTGATGTGTGTATCTGTGTATCTGAGTGTGTGTGTGTATGTGTTTGTCTGTGAGTGTGTGTGTCTGAGTGTATGCGTGTGTGTTTGTGTGTATGTGTGTGTGTCTGTAAATGTCTGTGTGTGTGTCTGAATGTGTCTGAGTGTGTATGTGTTTGTGAGTGTGTGTGTGCGTGTGACAGCATGTGTGTGTGTGTTTGAGTGTGTGTATGTGTTGGTCTGTATGTGTATGTGTGTCTCAGTGTGCATGTGTGTGTCTGTAAGTGTATGTGTGTGTCTGTGAGTGTGTGTGTGTCTGTAAGTGTTTGTGTGTCTCAGTGTGTTTGTGTCTGTAAGATATGTGTGTGTCTGAATATGTATGTATCTGTAAGTGAATGTATGTGTATGTGTTTGTGAGTGTGTGTGTCTGAGTGTATGTGGTTTCTAGTCACGCCTCTGGTAGAACAGTTTAGGCAGTGACATAATCTCAACAAAATGTATTCGCCCTGCCCATGAGAGCTTCATGTCCCTCCTAGTCTCCAGCTCCTGCCTTAGTGAAGTAAATATTCTCATATGATTATGCTGAAACAGGGTTTGGATTGTTTTGGTGACTCTGACTCCCAGATAGACCACATGTTCCTCTCTCCAGTCAAACTGAAAGCTCCGCTGGAGGCTTTCTCTCTGATGGTGGGGTATATTGATTGGGAGGGTTTAAGATTTACTGGTATTGAGTTTATAATATGAGATGGCTCCAAATTTCTCTAGGAGATACAAGAGAGCTGGTAGGGACCTACCTCGCTCTGTGAGTGTTAGTATTATGTCATCAGCAAACAAGGAAAGTTTGTGAGTATGTTCGCCTATTGTCACGCCATGGATGTTGGGTTTTTCTCTTATAAGTTGAGCCAGCAGCTCTAAGCAAAGGATGAACAACAGGGGGGATAATGGGCAGCCCTGCATGGTTTCATTGGTTATGGGAAAGGGGGCAGAAACAAATCATGCATTAGAGACACAAGCCGTGGGGCAAGAGTATAGAGCCATGATTGCCTCTATGAAGGCCACTGGGAAACCAAAACTTTGTTTTGTTTTTTTTCGTTGCTGGTTATTCTCCGTCTCCCTCCACCTCATCCACCCCAGCAAATATTACATCTCTGTATATCATTCTTAGAATCATGGTTCATCCACAAGAGAAGGTGAAATAAGTGAACAGGTTTGAGACACATTCCTTCCGCATCAGGGCGTCCACGGAGGCCACACGCCTGGGGTTGGGGGATGATTTAGTGAAACGGATTGGAAGGTGGGAGTCTGTGAGGTTCCGTTCCTATGTTCGTTTGGTCTTATTGGATTGATATGATGGGCCGGGGGGAATCCCGACGGGGATGGGGGTGTCTTACAGTTTGTTTATTTCTTCCCCAGGCCGCGTCGTTGTTGGGTTTTTCTCTTATAAGTTGAGCCAGCAGCTCTAAGCAAAGGATGAACAACAGGGGGGATAATGGGCAGCCCTGCATGGTTTCATTGGTTATGGGAAAGGGGGCAGAAACAAATCATGCATTAGAGACACAAGCCGTGGGGCAAGAGTATAGAGCCATGATTGCCTCTATGAAGGCCACTGGGAAACCAAACTTTGTCAATACCTCCCTCATATAATGCCAATTTAGCCTATCAAAGGCCTTCTCCGCGTCCAGTGTGAGTAGAAGGCTCTCCAAGGTCGCATTATCAAGATAATTAATTATGTTCAGTAGGTGTCTTGAGTTATTCGATCCTTGGCGACCTCTAATAAAGCCAGATTGGTTATAATGTATCAGTTAAGGTAGAAATGGGAGCACCCTGTCCGCTAAAATTTTTGCATATAGTTTTGTGTCAGTGTTAAGGAGAGAAATTGGCACATATGGTTGTTTTTTTTACCCGGTTTGGGCAAGGTAGCTATATGTGCCCGGAGCATGTCGGGTGGGAGAGTGAAACTGTCATTGAAAAGCATATCCAAATAGGGTGTCAGTTAGTTTTTGAATGTCTTATAATATATGGCTGATAAACCATCCGGTTCTAGACTTTTGGCTACTGGCAGAGCTTAAACATGTTTAAGTATGTCTGAGTCACTAATAGGTGCTAGCATCTCCGATACTGCGGAGTCTGGCAAACAGGGAAGCTTGACGGTTTCCAAGAAGGAGTCAATATGTTGTTTTGAGGGAACACTCGTAAAGCCGTCTTTGTCTAGGTTGTACAGAGAGCCGTAGTAGTTAGCAAATTCTTGCACTATGTTGTCGGGATTCATAATTTTTTGGCCCTGCAATGAGTTAATGTACGCTATTCTGGTGGCTAAAGCCTTTTTCTTTGACTGGGAGGCCAAAAGCGCCGCCGCCCTGTTGCCCTGCTCAAAATATCGTTTTTTGAGCCTACATAGCAGAAAGTTGTTTTTGGCTATTTCCAATTCCAAAGGCTTATTGTTAATATCCTTAATATCTTGTAAGCATTGTGTAGAAGGGGATGATTTATTTAATAAAGAAGCTTCCGTGAGTCGTTTTGTGAGGCCTAAGTAAGGTTTCAACCTCTTAGCTTTGGCTTGGCTTGCGTGTTTAATAAATACGCCTCTGATGAAGGTCTTATGAGCCAACCGAGACTATGCCAGTGTCCTGCACCCTATTGTTTTGAAAGTATTGCTGTAGCTCTTGGGTCCATCAGAAGGTGTCCAGGAGCCTTTCCCTTTTGAGGGTTATTGGTCTCCCAGTGTCAAAGTTATCGGTGCATGGTCCGACCACATGATCAAACCTATTCTGCTGTCTACGACCCTAGTGATGAGTGACTCACGGTTCAAGAAACGGTCTATCCGGGAGTACGAGTTGTGTGCCCCCGAGTGAATGTAGCCCCATGTAGCAAAAGCGCAGCTTAGCGGAAAAGGGCCTTGACAGGGGTTAGGAGGCGGGCTTAGGAGGAAGGAAGCATGGATTGGAGTTATGGGTAAGTGGGCTGGCTATTTAAATAGGCAGCCATTTTAGAGCAATCACTTTTAATTCCTACCTGGCTGAGTTTGTGTGCACTCCTGTGCTCATAGATTTGGCCTGGTGGGGTTTTTCTCTTCTTTTCATTGCTGCAGGGCCATGGATGATGTGGAGAGGCTGCTTGCAGGGATCCGGTCGGCGGCCCGGAATCAAAGAGCGGACTGGCTGCGGGCCCAACTTGGACCGGCCCTGGCGTTGGCGGCGGATCCGGGGAGAGGACGTCCTGTGAGGGCCAGGAGGCCACCGAGGAGGCTGGGCCTGGTGAAGATATCCCTGGGGTCAGCGGGCCGGCGGGAGCGGGCCGCAGCAGGCCCGGCGGCCGCGTGGTTGAGGCACCGCCTCCCAGCGCGCCACCGGGGCCTAGAAGGACCATCGCCCCGAACCTGGGCTCTGGATCTGGCGCAGACGGCCCCGGTGACGGTATGGCGGAGAGAGCGGGCCGCAGCAGGTCCGGCAGCCGTGTGGTCGAGGCCCGGCCTCCCTGCGTGCTGCCGGGACCTCGGATACTTGCGCCCGGACTGGTGGCGGCGCGGCTCCCAGGTCGGGAGAGGCCGCGCCAGGAGCGGGGACTGCTGCTGAGGTCGTGCGGTCCCCTGGAGTGCCCGGAGGCGCGGGATCGCGGCCCAGGAGGGTGCCCCCTCCAGTGGAGGCCCTGGATGTCGGGACCGGAGCGGGGCAGACGCACACCAGGCCCCTGGAACAGCAGGCGAGTACGGGGTGCTCCGGCAAGGGCCCCCTGGGCGAGCAGGACAAAGGGGGTGCCCGGAGAGGGAGCCATAGGCGGGGGGAGAGGGAGCAGACAGGCACCTACTGGGGCTCTAGGAGAGGGGGGGAGAGCAAAGGCTGTTGAGCTTAGGGGGCAAGCTTCTGTTGAGTCTGGGGTGGGGATACGTGGGGTGTCTCCGGGAAGGGGGGTCCCCCTTGGGGGCTGGGACTGGGTCTGCACACCAAGGGCAGTTAGGTTCGCATAGGGTGAGGAGGCCAGCTGAAGGGGCAGTGGCTGGGCGGGAGGTGCTGGTCCAGGGTGGGTACGACAGCCAGGGTGCACCCTCGGGCGGTGGTGGGGGTTCATCCCGGAGCAGTGGGCAGTTGGGGGGGCGCAGTCCAGGGAGGGGGCTCTGGGTCCAGCAGTGGCAGCATTTCACCCGTTAGGGCAAGGAGGGCTAGGGGGGCTAGGGGCGGGTCACGACGCAACCGGTCCACTTCAGATAGCTCTGCGGGGGAGAAGGGTAGAGCCCCCAGGCATTGTAGACGGGGGCGGTCCTCGGGTATGGATGGTAGGAGTCGTAGTCCCCGGGGGGGGCTGCCCGGGCCTCTAAGGCACACGGCAAAAGGGCCACGCAGCGGGAGGCTTTGGTGGCTGGCAGGCGCTCCCTGGGGTGGGACGGGAGGGTGGCAAGGGAATGGTACACCCTACCCAGGACTTCTTATCCTCGTTGCAGGTCTCGGAGCCGCTCCTCTTCAGTGTTGGCAAGGCACCGGGTTGGCTCCCCGGTCGGCGGGGCATCGGCGGATGTCACTCATCCTGGACCAGTGGCGGTAGACACTGCGGCCCCGGACACTCCTGGGACGAGGGGCTTGGCCGGTGAGTCCTGTGAATCATTGCATTCCAGCACGTTAGTTACCACATTACAGACACTACTCCACTCACTGGGAGCGGGGTGTGGCGCGGGGTGAAGCGTAAGACGGGTGTGGGCGCAAGGGGCTGCGGTCGTGGGTTCCAACGACGGGGTGGCCGCAGGGCCCGGTTCGAGTACGGGCGTGGGGGAGGCGGCTGGGACGATGGACGCGGTGAGTGAGCGGGCTGAGTTGACCGGAGGGGGGGCCCCCGAGACGGCCCGGCAACGCGCATATGTGTCGTTTGCGGGTCCGCTGGGGGTACACCTCAAACTGGAGGTGAAGGAAAAGATCTGGAAAGGTGAATTCTGTGAGATCTTTTTCCTTCTCCCTTTGGAAGAATTTATCGACCTCAAAGAGGAAGATAAAAAAGATGAAAAGAAGTAGGAGGAAGAGAAACGGAAGCGATATCGGAAGATACCGAAATCCTTCGGGAACTGGTTACGGGCGTTTTGCGTGCTGGCCAGTGTATTGGGCGAGAAATCCCCTGATTTATGCTCCTCCCTGTTCTGCTACTTGGATGGAATCTGGGAAGCGTACCGCACCTATGGCGGATTGGCATGGTGGCGGTACGATGAGCAGTTTCGGCAGCGGCTGGCGGCCAACCCAGGTATGAGGTGGGAACAAATGGACCTACCTCTTTGGATGAAACTAATGATTTCGCAGAAAGCGCAGCCCTTTCAGCACACGGTTGTTCCATCTCTTGCGCTTACTTCGAGAAATTCAGTTCCTTTATCGAATGGGTGGTGCGGGTGGAATCGGGAAGCGGTGCGGTGGTGCACTACCTGGATGACTTTCTCTGCGTGGGGCCGACGGAATCCCCGGCGTGCCTGCACGTGCTGAGAACTGTCGAATGGGTGGCGGGCCACTTTGGGGTACCGCTGGCAATGGAAAAAACGGAGGCCTGCCTTAGTTTCCTAGGACTGGAGATAGATTCTAGGCTGTGGGAGTGTCGGTTGCCGGTGGCGAAATTGGAGGGTCTGCGGGGTACGGTGACAGCGGTGGCGCGAGCTCGCAAGGTTACCCTGCGTCAACTGCAATCGCTGGTTGGGATGCTCAACTTTGCATGCCGGGTGATCCCGATGGGTAGGGCATTTAGCCGCATCCTGTCGGCCGCGACGGCGGGGGTGCGCTCCCCACACCATTTCATTCGAGTGTCGACATCTATGCGGGCCGACTTGGCGGTGTGGGATACTTTCCTGCGGGACTTTAATGGGACGGTGTATTTTTCGGCAGGAGGGTGTATCTGCAGCGGAATTGGAACTGTTCACCGACGCGTCGGGTAGCGTTGGTTTTGGGGCCTACTTCGGGGGGAAATGGTGTGCGGAGAGATGGCCAGAGGCATGGGGGGCAATGACCCATGTTTACATGTTAAGTTATTATGGTTCTATTATATTATTATTATAATTATTCTAATTGTTATTATTTGAGATTGTTTAATAAAGCTGTGGACAATTTTTCTCATATACCCTAGTGTCAGTGCATTATTGGGTTAGGTATGTGGGGTGGTTGTCCTGGATTCCGACTGCCCATATGGCAACTATACACCGGTCAAGGAATAATTCCTCTCTAGGGGGCGGGTGACCCTCCAAGGATCTATATATCCTTGTGCTAGTAGAATTTGATTCAATCATTTAGAGACATGTTGTTTATGCCATGTTGTGGAGCCTGTAACCCCCAGTTGGGACGAGGTGTACAATTTGTGATCCAGAATAATGTTTGTGTCCCCTCCCATTATCACTTCCATTTATCCACTCTTTGAAAGATATGATCGAGAAAACTGGGTTGATCCCGAGTGTGGTCCATATATATTGACCAGTGTGTATGGTGCATTATTAATATGGCATTGAAGTATAAGAAATCTGCCATTTTTATCTGCATGCTTAGATACTAGCGAGAAAGCTATGTCTCTACTTATGAGTATGGAGACTCCTCTTTTCTTTTTTGAGAAACTAAAGTGGAAGTCTACTGGAAAGGAGGGAGAATTAAATTTAGGTCTGCCATTCCTTGTGAAATGAGTTTGTTGGAAAAATATAATTTGTGATTGGTATTGCTTAGCTTCCTTTAAAGCAAGCCTCCGTGTATGTGTAGAATTAAGGCCTTTAACATTCATGGATAATATTTTTAAACCCATGTTTTAATGTGAAAAGAAATTGCAGAGCAGTATGTGTTTGCGTCAACCCAGTCTTCGCTCCTCACCTCTACCCGCCCATGCCATGCAAACCTAAGAAGAGAGGCAACAAGAGCCCGACCTGTGCTGCATATAGTATCCTCTACCTCATCACTTATATGTTTTCTACACCCTTCCCGTATCATGTACCAACATTTCCAAAGAAACAGTGCACAAAAGGATATAACATGTAACAAAACATGAACTATATACACTTGCTAGAGAAATCCAGACAGCCGTAGGGCTGTCTTTGTAAGGACAGTAAATTAAAGTTACAATGCTTCTAGGTGCACCATACCGGCTCATTAAAGAGCCTGCGGGGGTGGTAACTAAGGGGTTGGTAAATTAATTAACCATGGTCAGACACACGGCGAGCCCGCTGGTGACAGCCAACATATTATGGGGACATATTACGGTGATAGTTTTTCTGAGTAATTATGCCAGGCGAATGAACCTGCCCATGCTGTCGAGGCAACTCTTCTTTTTTTTTTTTTATTGGTCCTTGCATTGTTTTTTTTTTTTTCGTTGCTGGTTATTCTCCGTCTCCCTCCACCTCATCCACCCCAGCAAATATTACATCTCTGTATATCATTCTTAGAATCATGGTTCATCCACAAGAGAAGGTGAAATAAGTGAACAGGTTTGAGACACATTCCTTCCGCATCAGGGCGTCCACGGAGGCCACACGCCTGGGGTTGGGGGATGATTTAGTGAAACGGATTGGAAGGTGGGAGTCTGTGAGGTTCCGTTCCTATGTTCGTTTGGTCTTATTGGATTGATATGATGGGCCGGGGGGAATCCCGACGGGGATGGGGGTGTCTTACAGTTTGTTTATTTCTTCCCCAGGCCGCGTCGCATGGATTGTGGGACATTCTTTTGTCGTCGGGGCTGAAAGGAGGGCTGCAGCTCAAGCTCAAGGCCAGCAGCTGGGCATTCCGAGGGAACACCTGACGGTGCGATGGTTTGGGTACAGGGGAGGTTGCTGGGGGGATGTCTGCGGGGCGGTGTTCAAGATGGTGGCCAGCGGGCAGAGGCCAGTTGTAGAAAACAAAGGAAGAGAAGAAAGGAGATACGACAGAGCATGGTATATCAGCATTGATACCTCTCCTGGTAAAGTATGATATCTGTCACACCTCATCCTAAAGCGGTTGGTTAACCCATTTATAAGGGTAGTGTGAGCAAGTTAGCAGTGTTCTGTTTGTTGTTATTTTGCCACATTGACCTTCTGACAGTCTCCGACGAGACGCGGTGGTGATGCCACTGGACCACTTGCGGTAAGTTCCTCAGGTGCTAGGTGTATGTGACACTGGGCAAGTAGTTTGTGGCTTTCTTCGGGTGATGTTGCTGTTCTGTCTGTTCCATTCTTGTGTATTATGAGGCGAGTCAGGAACCCCTTCTTGTAGGGAATTTGGGCAGCTCTCAATGCTCTTGTGATTGGGCCAAAGGCTCTCTATTTTGCCAACATGGCTGGAGACAGATCCGCAGATGGTTGTACTCCTGCAAACTTGCCTGTCAACTGGCTGGGATCTCGTGCTGCTTGCATAATCTTTTCCTTAGCTCCATAGAAGGGAACTCTCACTATGGCGTCCCGCAGTACTGCAACTGGGAGATTTTTCGGTTTAGCCATCCTATGTGCCCTTTCTAGCTGGATCTCTTGATCCGATGCCTCAGGTAACAAGCTTTGGAAAAGCTGGATGATTTATTCTCTCTGATCCGGGTTCTTGACCTCCTCTGAGATACCTTGCAGCCTGATGTTGTTTCTGCAAGGCTCTGTCTTCGAGATCAACCACATTGGTGTCGAGCTGTTGCAGCTTTGCTGTAAATCCAGTGTATGCGTCTGCCAAGGTATTATGGGCATCATAATTTCCTCTGCCTTATCCAGGTGCACTGTACGCTCTCCAATAGCTTGGAGGTCTCTTTTTATATCACAGGCTTGCTTCTGGAAGTCGGCTTGCAGGGTAGTTTTGAAATCTTCTAATAACATTTTAATGTTGGTCTCTGCCAACGGAACTGCAGTGCTTAGAGAGATGGATATTACGTCGCTGTGTCCTGAGCTCGAGGCTGGTGAGAGTGCCGTCTTGTGGTTGCCTGCTCGGCGGAGACAGGGTCGAAACTTGAATGGCAGTGGGTTTCTGCCTCATTTTACGAGGTTCTTTGCTTGCCATTACATTGGTACCGGTGGTATTGTGCGGGTAAGCTTTCCCCTTATTGTTTTGTTTGGAATCACGCTATTTCTCACTGCCGCCGTCAGAGCTTACTTAATCTGCGCCATTCAAGTCGTAGCCACGCCTCTCCCCTTCCCTTTTTTGTCTCCATACATATGAGGACATTTTGTCCATATACTTAAGAAGAAAACATCAAACTCTGCCTTTATATACCAAAGCCCATGTGACCGGAATATCTATTATGCTCAGTTATCATTTTGACTGTACTGCTTAACCTTTTAGGGTAAGCTTGCATTTTATTTAGCGCTTACCACTTGTTACTATTATTAGTTCACCTTAAACAGATAGTCACTGCTTTTTCATGTTACTATAATAGGGTGGAGAGTACCTATATTGTGTGTTAGCTGCTTACATAATTAATATACACTTTGTTGCACTTTATGTATATTATTATTTTACACTTTGTTGCACATTACTGCACCTAAAAGTGCCTTGAGCACAGATTACTTTGTACTTTTTTGGAAGCTTGTGTGTGTGCCTGCTAATGAGTGATCTTGTGGGTGTGTGTGGGTGTCTGCAAGTGAGTAAGCTTGTCAGTGTGTGTAAGCTAATGAGTGAGCTTGTGTGTGTGTGTGCTAGTGAGTGAGCTTGTGTGTGTGCCCCCTAGGGAGTGAGCTTGTGTGCGTGTGTGTGTGTGCCTTCTAGTGACTGAGCTTGAGTGTGTGTGGCTTCAAGTGAGCGAGTTTGTATGTGTGTCTCATTGAGCTTGTCTGTAGTGAGCTTGTGTGTCAGTTAACTTGTCTTTAGTGAGCATTAGTGTGTGTGTCAGTGAGCTTGTCTGTTGAAAGCATGTTTGTGTGTCAGTGAGCTTTTCTGTTGGGAGCATGTGTGTATCAGTGAGCTTGTCTTTGGTGAGCATGGTTGTGTCAGTGAGCTTTTCTGTAGGGAGCATACGTGTGTCAACAAGCTTTTCTGTAGGGAGCATGGGTGTGTCAGTAAGCTTTTCTGTATGGACCATGTATGTGTCAGTGAAATTGTCTTTAGTGAGCTTGTGTGTGTCAGTGAGCGTGTCTGTAGGAAGCATGTGTTTATCAGTGAGTTTTTCTGTAGTGAGTATGTGTGTGTGAACTTGTCTGTAGTAAGCTTGTGTGTGTCAACGTTTGTGTGTGTATACCAATAAGCTTGTCTGTGCGTGTCAGTCAGATTGTCTTTCAGTGAGGCTATTTGTGTGCATCTGTGAGCTTGTGTTTTTATGTCAATGAGCTTATGTACAGTGAGGCTGTGTATCAATTAGCTTGTGTGTGTCAGTGAGATTGTCTGTGTCTGCATGGGAGTATGCTTACTGTATAATTAAATGTTACACTCTGAAGGGCCAATATTTTATATTAGAAAAATAAATATATATATGTATATTTATATATATATAATTTCTTGCCACCCCAGATGATTGAGTAATATATACACACACATTATATATCTATATATCTATACATATATATATATATATATATATATACAGAGGCGGCTCTCTAATTAGGCGGTTTAGGCGGCTGCCTAAGGCCTCGCGCTGGCTGGGGCCTCGCGGCCGCCTAAACCACCTGTGGGCAGACTGTATCAGGTCCTCGGTCAGTGACCGAGGACCTGGCACCAGGAGGGGGCCCGGCGGCTTGCCGGTATGCCGCCGAGTGCGAGGCCCCTCCTGGCTGCCTGGCCGGCCACCTGGCTGCTCAGTGAGCAGAGCTGCAGACCATGTGTCTCGCGAAAACCGGCCAATCAGAGCATTGCCGCGGGTTACCACGGCAACGCTCTGATGGTCTCGCGAGATTACATGGTCTGCAGCTCTGCGGAGCTGCAGACCGGGAGCAGTGGCCACCGGACCACCAGGGAGCCCATTGGACCACCAGGGAAATTAAGGTAGGTTCTCTATAACCCCCCTCAGCCTCATCACCCTCAGCCTCACTACCCCCACACCACTCTCAGCCTCATCACCCCCCCCACACCACCCTCAGCCTCACTACCCCAACCACCCTATGCATCACCACCCCACCACCCTCAGCCTCACTACCCCCAACGACCCTCAGCCTCTCTACCCCCCACACCACCCTCAGCCTCACTACCCCCCACACCACCCTCAGCATCACCACCCCCAACCACCGACAGCCTCACTACCCCCACCACCCTCAGCCCCACCACCCTCAGCATCACCACCCCGAACCACCCTCAGCCTCACTACCCCCACCACCCTCAGCCCCACCACCCTCAGCCCCACCACCCTCAGCATCACCACCCCCAACCACCCTCAGCCTCACTACCCCACCACCCTCAGCCCCACCACCCTGAGCCTCACTACCCCCCACACCACCCTCATCCTCACTACCCCCCACACCACCCTCAGCCTCACTACCCCAACCACCCTCAGCATCACCAACCCCAACCACCCTAAGCCTCACTACCCCAACCACCCTCAGCATCACCATCCCCACCCCCCTCAGCCCCACCACCCTCAGCCTCACTACCCCCCACACCACCCTCAGCCTCACTACCCCAACCACCCTCAGCATCACCACCCCCACACCACCCTCGGCATCACCACCCCAACCACCCTTAGCCTCACTACCCCCCACACCACCCTCAGCTTCACTACCCCCAACCACCCTCAGCATCACCACCCCAACCACCCTCAGCCTCACTACCCCCACACCACCCTCAGCCTCACTACCCTCCACACCACCCTCAGCATGACCACCCCCAACCACCCTCAGCCTCACTACCCCCAACCACCCTCAGCCTCACCACCCCCACCACCCTCAGCCTCACTACCCCCACACCACCCTCAGCCTCACTACCCCCACACCACCCTCAGCATCACCACCCCCAACCACCCTCAGCATCCCCACCCCCCACATTACCCTCAGCCTCACTACCCCCACACCACCCTCAGCCTCACCACCCCCCCACCCTCAGTTTTTTTTTTCCAGGGCTGCTTTGTATCCCCTGTCTTCCTATTGCCTCCTTCCACACTTGTTTCCCCCTTTCAACCCTCTCCTCAAACCTTTGCATATATTCCTCCTTACCCCACTGCTGTTACTATCACCCTCAGGCTCCTACCTAACCATTAGCGGCTGGGTGGCATGAGAGTTGGAGTTTGTCTGATATATGTACAAACATTAATCCCTATGTATCCCAAAACTGTAGTTTGTAACACCATTCTTCGCATTATCCATTCGTTTTTAGAGCATATCGTCCTGTTTTTATATACTATGGCCCTGATTTCATATTGTTGGATAAGCTTGAATACATTTGGAGAAGCCTTAAAATGAATTAATATTATGAAATATATGTTATTTAAAAAAATATTTTGATATATTTAAAAAAAAAATTTTTATTTATATATGCATATATAAAATATATGCTCTTCACCGATCATAAAATCCAATGCTCTACAATATTGCAGTGGTTTACATCACAGGGTTAAAGGCACTGGGAAACTTGTCCCGGACCACTTAATTGAGATGAGACTTAGTGGTATTTTAAGGGATGTTATAATTTTGTAGACAATGTGGTGGAATGTTGTTGTAGCAATGAGTTCACTGTCTTATATTTTTATACGTGCATGGTAATGTGTGTCTCTGTGTGATATTTATCAGTTAATAAGATTTCTTCATGTTGTATTTAGTGGCAAATTTAAAACCGTTTATACTTATTTTTATTTATTTATTATTTTATTATTTTTCCATAAAGTGTAATTTCCAGGAATGAAACAATCAAATGTCTGCTATCACTTGAACTGGACCATTGGTGATTCATATTGATTCATATATAACACTTTTTTTCCCCACAAATAACCAATATCTTAAAATATTTCTAACTGTAAGCGCATGAGCTTGACATTGTGCAATTAATAATTAAATCCTGAGTTAGGCACAATGTTAACTCAAAAATGTTACTGATAGAAGACAGGTTATTGTGAAATTTGGATTAACGGTTGCGCGTTACCAATTTTCAGTTGACTACAGAAACAAGATTGTAATCAACTGTAACATTATTGTATGTTCAGAATAGAGTTACATTATCTTATGCTCCATACATTTTAATCCCTTATTCTCCCTCTATTGTTGTCCTAAGATTAATTTTTGCTAATGGTGAAAGACTAAATTCTTACTTAGTATTTCTTTGGTGCTCAACCAGTTTTCATCACAAGATGGCAGTATAATTCCAGGAAATTATCTTGTCTAGGAACTCAAAACATTGAATAGAAAAAAACAAAACTATTTTAGGCTATTTATTATAATGTTGCCAAGTACGAACACAATACTGTAATCTGTATATTGCTGCAGTTTGGGTTTATATATATTTATAAGAAAAAGATGTGCAGAGGGGAACACTCACACAAACAGGAATATATGATAGCCTAAATACATATAGACTAATAAGCTTTGAAAATAATTAATAAACGTCCAGGACTTCCAAAACGTAGGTGATGTATTGTCAGACTGTTCGGTTGACAATACCTTTATGTATATTTCATCTCAGATGAATTTTTTTTTAATTTCTATTGTGTTATACCCCTGTGTGTTTTATGAGTGTTTGTGTATCATAATCCTCAAATAATTATAAGTAATACCCAGAGGCATAACTAGAAATTACCGGGTTCCAGTGCAAAATTTGCCCTGCCCCCCATGTGTCTCACCCCACCAGCCTCTCCATATGTTTCACCCCCCAGCCCCTACAAGTGTCTCATCCCACCCAGTTCCTCCATGTGTCTCAGCCCCCAGTCTTTCTACGTGTCTCATTCTCCCCCAGCCCCTCCATGTGTCTCATCCCTCCAAGTTCCTCCATGTGTCTTATCCCCCCAGTCTTTCTATGTGTCTCATTCTCCCCTAGCCCCTCCATGTGTCTCATCCCTCCAAGTTCCTCCATGTGTCTTATCCCCCCAGTCTTTCTATGTGTCTCATTCTTTCCACGAGCTCCTCCATGGGTCTCATACCCCCAGCCTCTCCATATGTTTCAACCCTTTCAGCCCCTCCAAGTGTCTCAATCTCCACCCAGCTCTTTCATGTGTCTAATTCTCCCCCAGCCCCTCTATGTGTCTCATGCCCCCAGTCCTTCTATGTGTCTCATGCCCCCAGTCCTTCTATGTGTCTCATTCTTTCCCCCCAGCTTCTCAATGAGTCTCATAGCCCCAGCCCCTCCATGTGTCTCATTATCCCACAATTCCCTGCACATGTCTCATTATCCCCAAGCTATTCCATGTGTTGCATTATCCCCCCATTCCCTGCACATGTCTCATTACCGCCAAGCCCTTCCATGTGCCTCATTCTCCCTCCCAGCTTCTCCATGTCTTTCATCCCCCTCCCTGTGTCTCATCCCCCCCCCCACCAGCTCCTGCATTTGTCTCATACCCCCAGGTGTCTTAATCCCCCCCACCTCTCCATGTGTTTAAAATTCCACCTCAGCCCCTCTATGTGTCTCATCCCTCTCAGCCTTTCAATGTGTCTCTTCCCCTCACTGCTCCTCCATTTGTCTAATCCCCCCCAGGGTTTCTCAACTCCCCCACCAGCCTCTCCATGTGTTCAATTCCCCCCCATGCCAACCATGTGTTTCAATTCCCCCCAGCCCCTCCATGTGTCTCAATTCCCCACCTCCAGCCCCTCCATGTGTCTCAAATCCAATGTATCTCAATCCCCCCAGCCCCTCCATGTGTCTCAATTTCCCCCAAAGCCCTCTATGTGTCTCACTTCCCATGTGTCTCAATTCTCTCCCCCCGCCCCTCCATGTGTCTCTCTCACGTCCCCCTCTGTAGCTGCTCTCTCCGTGTGGCGTGGCCGAGTGGACCTCTGTACTGATCTGACAGTAAATGTTGTCAGCGAGAAAGGGTAGAGGGAAACAGAGGCCCCTCTATCCATGGTCTGCCTGCTGTGCGCTCTCCTCCTGCAGGTCACTGAGCGATAGCCCACAGTCACTGGGGTCTCCGTTGCAGCAGGCCCTCCTGAAGTGACGGGTCTGGCCGCAGCTGCAACAACTGCGACCGCGGTAGGTACACCACTGGTAATACCCCTCTTTGCCAAGCCAATATGTTATCATGCAAGCAGTTACACGTGGCCCTTGCAGATGTGTATGGAATTTGTTCATAGATTTATGCCTTAAAATATGAATTGTCAGAACGTTAAGCAGAGTTTCAAATTTGCAGAGAACCCACAGCCTCCCAGGACTCTGGTAGAAGACCCAAGAATGAGGAAGATACAAAAAATTTAACCCGGAGGGATTGAGATTGTCTTTGTGTATCTGTGCGTGTGTGAAACCAAGTATATGTGTTATTGCATGCATGTTTAATGTAACTGGATCTAACTGTATTATGTGTGACTGCTTATGTAATGTGCAATTGTGCATGTGTGTGATTGGAAATGTATCTGAATTCATATGTATGTGTAATGTGTGAATATCACCAAATATGCACATATAATTGTAGCTAGAGGAATGTGACTGGGTGGGTTGGAGAAAGGCTGTGTGGGTGTATATGACAAGGTATGGATATGGCTGAATGTGTTGGCAGGGGGTTAGCTGGATGTTATATAAGTGAGTGGATTGGTTGATCTGTGAACGTAAATGTGGATGCGTTGGCAGGTGCCTGGATAGGTGTATGAATGTATATGATTTGGTGAATGTGACTGTGTGGTTTGGTATGTGATTGTGTGTATATATATGTGTATGAATAGCTATAATAATAGTATAGATTTACCCTGACACTGTCCTGCAGCATGTGTGATCTGCGTGAGAGTGCAGAAGTCTCTGCAATTTTCGTGTTCTGTGGGGTTGCCAAGATAATCCCTTTTTTCCCGCAATTAAATATCCAGGACATGCTGTTTAACAACTTCGAACCCTGACAGCCAATCACAGGGATCACCAAAACAAAAACAGAAAATCTGGTCAATTATCAGGGTCATATTGAAACTATACTGTATTCAGGGGATCAAATTTGTCAAGTATTTAGTGTGTAAAGCGCTACAGAACAAGTTGGCGCTGTATAAATACCAATAATTATAATAATACTAGCTACTTAATTGCAAATTCTGAGAAAGTGGAATAACACTAAAAAGTGGAGATTGGAAGACCTACTAAGGGTGCTTCCTATTACAAATGCACAGTCTACTACTGCCTGTTCACCAGGAACTGGTCCTTCTGGCCAAGTTGTCTACAGTTTTACCTTTTTTTGCAATTGAATATTTATTGACTTTCAAATAAAGGGGACTAAGTGTTACAAACAAGAAAGGGAAGGTAGTGGAAATCAAGGTATAAATCAACAAACATGAAACTTCATAGTTTTATAGGACGAGATAAACATAATTCATAATTAAACATTAATGAGACACCATTTGTCACAAAATATTAAAGAGTTATTACAGTAGCACATGAAACATTTGCTAAAGTAGTGAGAATGAACTCTGGATTTTAGCGAGGGAAATTTATAATTGGGGAGAACTAGAACAGATAGTTCATTTCTAAGCATCGCATGAAGCCAGTTAAAATTAAAGGAGTAGTTTTGAGCCATCCTGAAATTATCCAGAGAGGGGAAAGAGAGAAAACAGAGAAAGGGAAAAGCAAGCAAGAGGGCAAGAAAAGAGAAATAAGTAAAAAGTGAGAGAGGAATGCCATCATGGAACCAGAAGAATGGGAGGAGTAACTGGTTCCATGTTATTTTAAGGGCACTCGCCAAAACCGATGCACAAGTGTCAATATAGTCAAGGTTGTGGGTAACTAGATCCATCTCCAGAATTGATTCAGCCATGTCAATTCCAAACCGAACCAAGCAAGTTATGTGCAGCAACCGTGTTAATAGGTTGCGGTCATGTCATCCTGGCACCAAACTAACCTACAATGATACAAGACATGATCTTTGCACCTTTTTATTAGGTAGTCTCGATGTCTCTAATGACACAATGCGCATGTTCAAAATTGACGCTAGAATAACACAATGGTTGTGGCCTTTAGAAACCCTTGTCATCATTAGCCTAGTGCCCTTTGTGTCTTCATAGCCATTAATCACATTCCTGACTGTTTCTGATTCAGTGTATCTGACCTGGCTAGTTTTGACCTTGAGTTTCCTTGCCGTGACCTATAGTTGACCTAATCTGGCTAGTCCTGACTGTGAGTTTCGTTTTACCAGTCCATCCTTTACCTTACCTGACATTGAGTTTAGTTTATCCTAGCAGTCAACTGTCTACCAGTTCCAGCTTGTTCGTCATCTCAACCTTGGTTTTCCCTATTGTTTATTTTGGTCCATTTACTCCTTTATCGTTACTAGCCTGATATTCTTACTTTAGTTCTGTTATGTCTTGTTTCTAACCAAAGTTGATCCTTTCTGCTGTTTTATTTTCTTGTTTGAATGAAGAAAATTAGAGGTGCACCTGAAATCTTACAGAAAAAAATATATATAACACACGTGCACCCCAGTGGGTAAACAAATATAAAATGAAATTTACCCCAAATAAGATTGTAAGAAGATCCCTTCAGTCTTCTAATGCAGTATATAAACAAATACAATCTATAAAACAATATAACAAAGAGGATTGTGTAGGATGTTTAAAACACCATAAAGTGCGCAAATATATAATGCACTCACAGGGTGGAATTAAATTGCAGACAGAAAAAGGTTTCCTTAGAATTCAGTGAAGGTCAATATCTTCTTTTTAAACCTTAAATATAGAGGAGAGACACAAAGGACATAGTGCACCAATTTAACAGATGACAAGATAATTTATTAAAATTTCCACTCACTAGATACAAAATAAAATGCCAGCATATCACAAATGTCAGAGAAGTCCAGCTCCAATGGCAACCTTCCTGGATGAGCAGATTGGAAAATGTATTTTGGCACCTGAAAACGTACCCATTTTTACCATGATCATTCTGGGCTTGAATGTGGATAAATGTGCAGATAGCATCCTGAGATTGAGCCGAAGGTTTTGGGGATGCCCATGCCTATGCACGCATATACTTAAACTGCATAGATATAGTTAGAGTGACTCTGTCACCTCAAACTTGTCCTTCTCCTATTGTTTCCTTTTCTCTTCCTCTTTCAGAATCTGTTCTTCATTTCTGATCTATTTCTCTTTAAAACATTAGACAAAGCGGCGACTACCTTGTCTTATGTATTTTTCCCATGCTTGACAATTGTGACAGAACTCAAGGCAAGCTTTACTACCTTGACAAAAAAAGTGGATCTTGCATTATGCCTCACGATTCACCCTTTGTCACATAGAAACATAGAATGTGACGGCAGATAAGAAGAACCATTCAGCCCATCGGTCACAATTGTCTAGCAAAGGAACAACATATAAGACAAAGAGGTCCCTACTTTATCTTGTGTTTTAAAGAGAAATACATCAGAAATTCTGAAGAAAAAAAAAACGGATGCTGAGAGAGGAAGACAAGATGAAACAATAGGAAAGTTTGAGGTGACAAAGCCACTTTAAGTTGAGAACTTGATAAAATAATAACAAACAAACACATTTTCTAGCAGTTGGCCAATACAGTGGATTATTGAACATTTAGTTCCTATGCTTTTCAATGTTTAGAATGGGTGTGTGTTAACGTTTTGAGATTTAATCAAATTGTAGTAAGATTTCTTCTATCTTGGCAAGGTCAGTACAGTGTGATTTATTTACCTTTATCTTCCGGATCACTCAGTCTGTACAGAATAGAACCATTTACCAAGTGTACCAATAAATAAAAGATTTGTCTTGATAGGCATATGTCGTTTATTATTCTCAAAAGCTACAGTATGTTACTATTCCATTATGTTAATTATAGAGCTGACTGAGGGTTTAAATTTGCATAAAAAAAATGTCTGCTTTACAAGATCTGCATATAATGATTGTATCACACAATATATGTAATAGTGTATGAATAATGCAAGGCGTAAGATTAGCAGCTAAAGCTTGAAGGTCTAATGAAATGTTTTCTGCTGTTTTCTAAAGTATACCGTTGTGATGTACTGTACGTATATACAATAAATGCTACGTCAACGGGCTTTCATTAGGAAACCTTGGTTTAGGTATAAGTATGTTTGAGTGTGAGAGTGCAGAATTGTACCCTGTCATACCTTGTGTAAATATATATTTTATTTGCATCTGTCCAAACATCAAATATAGCAATTATGGAAAAACTGGTATGGAAGACAGGAAGCATGCATTTGTGGGTGTTATGTGAGTGTATGGCAGTGTGTATATGTTTGTATGTGTCTGACAGTTTCTATATATTGTATTGGACATACAAGTGATACTCAAAAAATGAGAATATCGTGCAAAAGTCAATTTTTTCAGTAATGCAACGTAAAAGGGGAAGCTAATATAAGAGACGCATTACATGCAAAGCAAGATAGTTCAAGCCGTGATTTGTCATAAGTGCGATGATTATGGCTTACAGCTCATGAAAACCCCAAATCCACAATCTCAGTAAATTAAAATATTGTGAAAAGGTGCAATATTCTAGGCTCACAGTGTCCCACTCTAATCAGCTAAGTAAGCCATATCACATGCAAAGGGTTTCTGAGCCTTTAAATGGTCTCTCAGTCTGGTTCAGTAGGAATCACATTCATGGGGAAGACTGCTGACCTGACAGTTGTGCAACCATAATTGACAATCTCCATAAGGAGGAAAAGCCTCAAAAGGTAATTGCGAAGGAAGTTGGATGTTCCCAAAGTGCTGTATCAAAGCACATTAATAGAAAGTTATGTGGAAGGGAAAAGTGTGGAAGAAAAAGGTGCACAAGCAGCAGGGATGACCGCAGCCTAGAGAGGATTGTCAGGAAAAGGCCATTCAAAAGTGTTGGGGACTTTCACAAGGAGTGGACTGAGGCTGGAATCAGTGCATCAAGAGCCACCACACACAGACGGATCCTGGGCATGGGCTTCAGATGTCGTATTCCTCTTGTCAAGCCACTCCTGAACAACAAACAACGTCAGAAGCATCTTACCTGGTCTAAAGAAAAAAAGACCTGGTCTGTTGCTCAGTGGTCGAAAGTCCTCTTTTCTGATGAGAGCAACTTATGCATCTCATTTGGAAACCAAGGACTCAGAGTCTGGAGGAAGAATGGAGAGGCACACACTGCAAGATGCTTGAAGTCCAGTGTGAAGTTTCCACAGTCTGTGTTGATTTGGGGAGCCATGTCATCTGCTGGTGTTGGCCCACCGTGCTTCATTAAGTCCAGGGTCAACGCAGCCGTCTACCAGGAGATTTTGGAGCACTTCATGCTTCCTTCCACAGACGAGCTTTATGGGGATGCTGACTTCATTTTCCAGGAGGACTTGGCACCTGCCCACACTGCCAAAAGCACCAAAGCCTGGTTCAATGACCGTGGGATTACTGTGCTTGATTGGCCAGCAAGCTCGCCAGACCTGAACCCCATAGAGAATCTATAGGGCATTGCCAAGAGAAAGATGAGAGACATGAGACCGAACAATGCAGAAGAGCTGAAGGCCGCTATTGAAGCATCCTGGTCTTCCATAACACCTCAGCAGTGCCACAGGCTGATAGCTTCCATGCCATGCCGCATTTAGGCAGTAATTACTGCAAAAGGGGCTCAAACCAAGTACTGAGTCCATATGCATGCTTATACTTTTCAGATGTCCGATATTGTTCTATGTACACTCCTTGTTTTATTGATTGCATGTAATATTCTAATTTACTGTGGATTTGGGGTTTTCATGAGCTATAAGCCATAATCATCGCACTTATGACAAATCACAGCTTGAACTATCTTGCTTTGCATGTAATGTGTTTATCTCATATATTAGTTTCCCCTTTTACGTTGCATTACTGAAATAAATGACCCTGGTCTGGGTGCTGGAGGGGGCTGTGTGAGCTGTGGCCGCACAGTGCCCCATGGTAGTTAGGGTGCCGGGCGGCCAGAACAGCTCACACACACTAAGATCAGCTGAACTGGTCGCACGGAGGTAAAGGCGGGGCTAATTTAAAAAATGGGGCGGAGCCAAACCGGCAGCGGGGGCGGAGCTTAACATGGCCCTTAACCACTGCTGTTAGGAGGTGCAGCAAGATGGAATCTCTGCTTCCCCACAGGCTTCAGGGAATCCAGACCTCCTCCAGCCCACTGTCTGTAAGTAAGAGTGTGTGTGACTGTGTGACTGTGTGACTGTGTGTGTGCAACTGTCTGCCTGTAACTGTGTGTGTGTGTGTATGTGTGTGTAACTGTATGCCTGTAACTGTGTGTGTTTGTGTATGTGCGTGTGTGAGACTGCCTGCCTGTAACTGTGTATGTAACTGTCTGTCTGTAACTTTGTGTGGTTTTATGTGTGTGTGTGTGTGTGTGTGTGTGTGTGACTGTCTGCCTGTAACTTTGTGTGTATTTATGTGTGTGTGACTGTCTGCCTGTAACTGTGTGTGTGTCTGTCTGTAAGTGTGTGTGTGTGTGTGTATGTGTAACTCTCTGCCTGTGACTGTGAGTGACTATATATGTGACTGTCTGTAACTGTGTGCATGTGAATGTCTGCTGCTGTCGTGTGTGTGTGTCAATGTATATGTGACTGTCTGCCTGTAACTGTGTGCATGACTGTCTATGACTGTATGTGTGACTGTCTGCATGTGACTGTGTGCCTGTAACTGTGTGTGTGTGTGTCTGCCTGTATGTGTGTGTGTAACTCTCTGCCTGTGACTGTGTGAGTGACTGTTTGTCTGTAACTGTGTGCGTGACTGTCTGGCTATGACTGTGTGTGACTGTCTGCCTGTGACTGTTTGATGTTGCCTGTAACCATGTGTGACTGTCTGTGACTGTGTGCATGTGACTGTCTGCTGCTGTCATGTGTGTGTGTCAATGTATGTGGGACTGTCTGCCTGTACATGTGTGTATGGGGCTGCAGGGATTTTGTAGAAGGGGGCAGGGGTTTTGTATTGGGACAGGAGTCTTTATAAGGGGGGATAAGCAGGGGATTTGTGGAACGGGGTTGCGGGGGGTTTGTAGACGGAGCAGTACGCCCCTGGTTATGCCAAGTGGGCGTGATTCATTGTTCCTTGTAAAAATATTGTCAGTCAATGTGTTGTGTAATGATTTTCCTTTATCAAAATTGGTTAACTAATGCGATGTGTGTAGTGGATACATGGAATGGTAGCCCAGTCAAGGTTGTATGGTTGATTATAGCAGGGGTTCCCAATTAATTTTTCCAGTGTAACCACTTTGACATAGTGTATCAACATCGTAGAAAAAATTTGCGCCGTTGTGTGACAAAGTGCCCTTCGCCACTTGTTCTTGGAGAGGCCTGCTTGCCAGCCTCTTGCCTTGTGACTATGGCCCCTGGGAAGTATTGCCATTTAAAAAGTCTGCTTGGCCTTATTGGATTTTGGGACACTTTTTTTGCCCTTTTGAATCCATGGGAAGGTGTGCCTCTTCCCCTCTCCCGTTTCCTGTCACATTGTTCTCCAGCAGGGCGTTGTCCCAGGGACACTGCCAGACCAGTTGAAACTGGCTGCTTTGTCCCTCCTCAATCTCTCATTAGCCCTTGCTATTGTTTAACCCCATGGCGATTTGACTGTGTTCGTGGGATCTGAGCGCTGTTCGGCTATATTGAGCGCTCAGATCCAAGCTATCTGGGGATAGGTCAAATGTGGGGGTTCAGTTCTATAGAATATTAGTTATGTATTTTAATGTGTTTTGTGGCAGTTGTAACTTAGTGATATTTTCTGTACCTGGAGATAATTGAGTGTACTACAGTTACTTAAGCCAATTATCTCCAGGATAGAGGAGAAGATAGACCACCTGCACAGCCTAAATCTGTGGAACTGTTTTGGACATGAAAACCATGATTGCAGTCGGTCAAATAGGACTTCCATCTAAGTTTTGAAGCACTGGACCAATTTGTATGATTTTGACATATGTTTGTATACTGCTTATGCAAGTTCAGAATATGTATACTTTTATGTGAATTGCATGTATGGTTTGGAAGTAACGAATATTGTATAAAACTGTATATTTTCCTGCCTGGGAGGGTGGGTGGTAACCTTGTGGGAAAAGTTGCATATAAGTGCCAATAAACTCTCAGACTGTTCCTGTTTTACCCTCAACATAGAGCCTCGTCTCATGTGTGGGGAAAAAGGCTGCATCTACACTGGGGATTGCTATACACTGTATACTACCTTGGCTATAATCACTAAGCTCTTTTAATAGCTTGTTCCTGCTTCGCTCTCTGATGGAAGAGAGGTTCGGTCTGCAGTGCTTATGGTGTAGAGTGGAGTGCTTGGAGTCCTCGGGAAGCACTAGGAGCATCCATCAATGGAGGTATCCAGTCGGGGGGCCAGGTGATCCGTTACACTGGTAGCAGTGGTGGGATGGTGTCCTAGTGCGAGGTAAAGCAGCTCGGAGACACCGTTTGTGGATTTACAAATTGAGGGCAATGCTTGTCCCCGTACAGCGCCCCTGACTACAGCAAGCATGATGTACCACCACACTATGGAAGAGTTTGACGCTATGACAAAAATGCGGCTGAAGTACTTCGGACCCAATCCACCTGAGAAATACGTGCAGTTCATGAGGAACCAAGTGTTCGGGATCCTGCAATACTGGGCAGAGAGAGAAGGCCGGCTGGCATGTTGGGAAGGACTCCAGTGGCAGATACAGTTCCGGGAAGAGGAGAGCGTCGTCCCCCTTCCCCAGCAGCAGTGTACCTTGCAGGGACTGGAGAGCATCGTTCTCCCTCCCCAGCGGCAGTGTACCTTGCAGGGAGAGGAGACAACCAGTCTCTCTCCCCAGCGGCAGGGTGAGTTACAGGGAGAGGAGAGCAGCATCCTCCCTCCCCAGCGGCAGTGTACCTTGCAGGGAGAGGAGAGCAGCGTCCTCCCTCCCCAGCGGCAGGGTGAGTTACAGGGAGAGGAGAGCAGCATCCTCCCTCCCCAGTGGCAGGGTGAGTTACAGAGAGAGGAGAGCACCATCCTCCCTCCCCAGCGGCAGTGTGTCCTACAGGGAGCAGAGACAATCGGTCTCTCTCCCCAGCAGCAGTGTGTCCTACAGGGAGCAGAGACAATCGGTCTCTCTCCCCAGCAGCAGGACAATTTATTGGGAGTGGAGACAGTCGGACTCCCTCTTCAGCGGCAGTGTGTGTTTCAGGGAGAAAAGCATATCACCCTCTCTCCCCAGCGGCAGCTTATCCTACAAAGGGGAGACACTAATCTCCCAGACGATGCAGATGGGACCATGGTCTCTATACCCGACCTACAGGGATGCTGTACTGCCTGTCCAGATCCCCAGCAACCCTTGCAGGAGTACCAGGCTACCCCAGCGGAAGAGTGCAGTTGGCCTCTGTCCTCCCCTACCCCCTTGCCCAGAGCCTGATTTCCTACAGGCTACCCCAGCAGAAGCGCTGGCATCAGGGCAGAGCATCGCTGGCCTCTGCCCTACCCGTCCCTTTGTTACAGGGCAGGGCTGCGTACCAGGCTACCCAGCTGAAGGGCTGGCACCAGGGCAGAGTACCGCTGATCTCTGCCCACAAAGCAACCCAGCGACCAGGAGTACCAGTTCCCAACACGGCCTTGGTGGACTCACGGGACAGAGACAGACTACCAGATTCCCCAGGTGCAGTAACCATTTATTGTGGGTGGGCTACTCTGCTGATTGTTCTTTGTGGGTGGGAAACGCTGGGATTTTACATTAATTGCTCCTCATCAAAGTAAAATTCCTGCCTGGACCCCCTGCACCACCCTGCACCCTCAAGAATTCCTCACCTCCACCTGTCCATGTAATTCTTGATGAAACATAAGGAAAATTGTAATCCATTTTGAGAGTCAATTCAAATTTGTAATAAATTAAAATTTTCCTTGCTGAAAGCTCTCAATGTACAGTTAAAATTTTGGCTTTCGATTAACTATCTCCCTTTTTAATTGATCTGTTTCTTAGTGTAGTAAAACTTGATTGTAACCTATATTTTTATATCTATGCGCTGTGACTATTTTTATTCATAACTAATGTTCCTTTATCCGATATAAGATCCAATGCATATCTGTGTGTGTATGTGTGTCTGTGTAGAGCATGTGTGTACAGCAGTGTGCGCTTGCAAAAGTGTTATTATCAGCATGTGCAGTAGTGCGTGTAACAGTGTGAATAGCAATATGTGTAGTAATGTGTGTGTGTACAATGCGTGTGTACCTGTCATCTATGAGTTCGCCATACTTACCCCCAATCCACTCCCCTCCCCCTTCTGCAGATTGTTGTGTAGGTGCCTACTCTGCCTAATGGGGATTGAGTGATTGACTGAAAAACTTGCAGATGTGAAAATGATTTCCAAGGCAGTATATTTATTCGGCTTAAAATGTGAAATTCACGTAAAATTCACTCTGAAAGTGCAAAAATCCTGTTAAATCTCATTTTTTGGTTGTTTTTCCTTACCTTTAATAGTGAATTTTGGTAGATTGTCTGAAGTCATAGATTCACAATGTTTTCGTAGAAGAGTATTGATTCAGAAACATGAGATAGAGCAGGATGCTGTTGATTTAATGTTGTCGTTTAATAGCTTGGGGGTTTTCAGATATATTGGGAACCAATAAGTCCACGGCCATCAGTTTCACTAATGTGACTTTTAGTGGTCCAAATGATGGTATCAAGTTGTCGATCAGGAGAAACTGTAAATTCATTGTGTGAATAAAAACCTTAAAATCTGTACTGTTCTGATTCTATCTATATTCAGCATTCTGTTACAATGTTACACAGTGGCTATATATGGAAGTAAGAATCTCGCTGACAGCTCTTGATGTCTTTGGTGCCTGTTATAACTCAGAGCTCAGCACTCTTTTATTGCCCTTACATGATAATTGGTGCATCGTGATGTCATACAGCCTTGCACTGCATGTGAGGATCGTCTTTGGAACTCTGTGTAGTCTATCCATTAAAGAGTGAATTGATCTGGTTTTGCAACTGGCCTCAAAATGCCAGGTAAAATAGCTATCTTACAGAAATGAATCTGGCTACACACTAAAAACGAGTCATTTGCAAGGTTACCTATTGCAAGCATGTGCACTGCTACAATGACAGTTCTAGTCTGGGGCAGTCTGAGAAATTGCTGAAAAAAAGAGTTGCTATTAATATTTTAGCAAGACAACTATTTACCAAGCATTAACTAGCAGCCAGTTTCCAAAAATTAGACAGGTTACTGGAGACAGAGCAGGATGAATTATAAAGTGACCCTACGTGACTGCCTACGACCCAGAGGTTAGAGCCATGAAATTGCTTGGCCCTATTAACTATTCCTATGTGAATAATGAATAGAAAGTAAACTTGTAACTGTCCCTTTACTTAAGATAAACAACAGCAATATTGAAAGAAAGGGCACTGAGATAACCATGTCTCCTTTACTAGTAGCATAATCAAAAGACTTCAGTAGACAAAGCTTGCTTAATATAAGCGTATTTTATTATAGCGCAAGGTTTGTAAAGACACCTGTCTCATGTACAGCCGTGACACTACTACCGGTGCAGCCCGCACGCTAAGGGGGCTCATTGGCTGGCTAATGCACACTGGGCCACCTTAAAGACATGTGTCATCAGGGTCCTGGTCGTCAGCTGGGGTGCTTTCACAGCGCGACCGGGCCCCTTCATATCTACAGGGAGTGCTGGGAGAAAGTGAGAGCCTGTCACTTCCTCCCAACTGCAGACAACTAGCTGTGCAGGAGAATTGATGGCAAAGTCTGAAAGGAGGGGGCACGAACAGCAGATCTACTTCCCCAAAGCCTCATCCAGCAGAAGCAACCCCCAGCACCCAAAAGGTAGGAAACAGAAGGATGGCTATTTTTTTTGTAAATGACCAACAGTGTGTCTGTGTACCTGTCTGTTTGTCTGTGCAACAATCGGTGTTTGTATTAATGTAGCTGTGTCAGTGCGTTTTTGTGTGTCTGTGCATCTGCATGTGTGTTAGTGTGTGTATGTGTGTCAGTGCATTTGTATATGTGCATACATCTCAGCAAACTCCAACACTATACACAAATCAACCCCTGTATTCAAACATCAACACTACATACAAACATGCTTCTGTATTAAAACACCAACATAATATATAAACACACCCTTGCATTAAACAAATCAATACTACATACACTCACATACTCCATACAAAAATATGCTTACATTCAAACACATAAACACTGCTCAGTTGCAAATAGAACCCTGCAGGATAGGCAAATGGTAAATCCCAACTAGCAAGGCATTGTGGCAGTTAAACGACAGATAGATATCTAACTTTTGGCCAAAAAGGGGACCCAAAACAAATTATTGCACCAGAGCCCTATGCTAGTTGTGCCATTGCTCACACATGTGTTGGCATGTGGGATTGATATTATTTTGGTTTTAACTTTGGCCAGAGGGATTTGGCATCAGCTACTATACGAAGGACATACCCAGGCACTGGATATAGGTGGGCAGAGTATGGACACTTATGGTTGGTGGGTTTGTCCACTGAGACGGGGACTGTACATTTTAGGCAATTTTTCCATAATTTCTAGGTTTAATGAATAAATCCTGCGTTCTTATCATTTTACGGACATCAATGCTTTAAATGATATAACAACTAAAGAATAATGTGTGTACAGTTTGGAAAACTCATGTCCCGATGTATAATACAGTGTGGGTTATACACTAAACACTGCATCTTAGTGAATCTAATCTGGATCTCAAAATTCAGACTAAACTAGCTGTTCTTGAAAAATGATCTAACTAATCTCTTATCCCAGATTGGCTATTTTAGCTTTTATAGTCTGACTTAATCTACTAAAATGCCAAGATTAGTGAATAACCCTGTGAGATCTCTTTGTTAAGTTTCTGCTAGTTCCCTATTACACAATGCTATTTTCTGTAGCTCAATTACTCTGGTTTGCCGATGACGTGCAGATTTTATTTTTAATTTGTGTGACATTTAATCAGCACATATTGAGACCCAGGGCTTAGTTGTTCATTACATCTCATTGTAGTTTATGAAGACAGCTTAATACCTAACAAGCCACCCAGCTGATGCACACTTCATCATTGGGAAAAACCGATGTGCCTCCTCGAACAGTAAGGCTTATTTACACAGGGCACAGTTGGGTGGATAAAAGCTTTACTTGCTTAATTAATACACCGATCATTTTATTGCATGTCACTGATTTAGGCCACTGCCAGAAACTTAATAAAGTTACAGCAAGTACACAAACAATTGTGCAAAATATATTAACTAAAAGAATAGTTTTAAAAGGACAAGTCTGTCTCACACACGAGTGTAAAATGTTTAATTTGAAGGAGATTTCTCACTTTATGACATAGGAATACCATTCCCTTACCCTGTTTGCTTAGTGAACAGTGTTTGCATACTTCCTGCTGCCTAGAGGTTGGCATTTAACATTTTATTACATTAACTCTTTGGTGACTGACTATTTTCCAACATTCCGTCCTTTTTTGCCTGAGGTCTTTTTTTGAATTTTTGCTATGTGTTCATTCCATTGGAATTTTCTGTTTTCTTATTAGGTGTTCTTATACATCTTATCTATAATATATTTTACCAGGAAGGATACATAGAGATTTCTTTCGTTTTAAAGAACAGTTAGGAGAAAATGCTTAATGACAACATCATTTAGGGGCAAAAAAATATATTACAAAAATAATATTTTTTTTACAGTTTTGGATCCAATTGCTTCTACACAATTAGAACAAATTAAAAAAGAACAACTTCAAAACATTATTAAGGCCATCAGTGAAAATACCTACTATGCCTATTATCTTTATTATTTTTTGGAAGCTGTAGGACAAATATGGCAAGCAGTGAATTGCTATTCAACAGTATGTAGAAAGTAGACCGATTAGGGTCAGTAGTTTGACCGTTTTTATTTAACGATTTCATCACCTACCCATCCAAATCTGCGATAGTATAGTATATTTAATTTTCTTTTGTGATTTTCCCAAACAGAAGTATTTTTTTTTATTGTTAATGTCACAGACCATATATTCTGCTATTGCACTTAGTACAGCAATAGCACATATGTACACCTTGGCATGGTTTGGTAGCAATTTGTAGGGTCACATTAGAGACATGTCTCTTTATTTTCTTTACAAACCCTAATTATGTAGTTTAGTACATTGACTACCACTGGGATAGGCAACCTTTGGCACTCCAGATGTTGTGGACTACATCCCCCCTAATGCTCTTCCACCCATAATGCTGGCAAAGCATCATGGGAGGTGGAGTCCAAAACATCTGCAGTGCAGAAGGTTGCCTATGCCTGGACTACCATGTCGATAGATCACCCTTGGAGCCTAGCACAATAAGGAAATGCTTAGTCATTAAATTAGGCAGTAAATGCAGGTCATTCCTGTGATTGGCTCCCGACGTGATTGGCCAGCCAATCAGAGGCTACTGCTGAACAATTTTATTATGAGATAGTCTAGCAGTAGCCAATTGACAGCTGATCCCAGAATACAGTGAAGTAGCAAGGGGTGACCTGACATTGCACTGCCATGATTGTTAGGGTAATTAATGCATTCTGGTGTATTTATTATTCCCAGCGGTTGCTGGAGGTGTATAGATTCCAAGGTGCACAATCCTCATCTTCTATAGTGCTTCCCAACTTTCAGGTTGTTGGTGTACTGTAACAACAATTACAGATCACATTTTTTTTTAAAAAGGCACCAGATAAATTAGCTAATAGTGTAAATTTAAAAATACGCCAGAAAACACAGGCTCTTGTATTAAGGATAACCAGGCTTATTAAACATATATAATCAGTTTTCATGGTTTTTATCTTGGGACAGATAATAAGTAACCACAAATGATGCATAAACATGGAATACCACTTGCATGAGCCTATGCAGTTGATATAACTGCTGTTAGAGTGGTTTAGTATTGGGTTATTTGATGGTCTTGATGGTTTTATGGCTTTTTTAAGGATCTCAGGTGGAATGTCAAGACAGCTGTCACTTTATATTATATATTGATTTGATAATCATACAATAATAGCTGCATATAATGTAAAAGCTGATATCCATTCTTGCGATACTTCCAGCTGATTACTGTTGATATAATGAGGATCTCTTTGTGTTGTTTTATGTGGCCACTTGCGGAAAAATCGACTTTAATGTTAAAATCAAGTGGTTCTACGTTATTCGTGTTTATTACCATTGTATGATTTTGTCTGTCTGTCTGACTATCTAGTGATCCATATATGACCTTATTCTCTTTTGTTTTAGGAAATTATTCACTAAACATTTTAAAAATGTTGTTGAAGCAAGTAGAACATAACAATTAGCATTCATGTTATATTAACATTTTTAGAAGATTACCAAGCTGGTATTACTGCATTAGCAATAATAGCACATTAAAAAGAAATAGTATAGAATACAATATAAAATCCTCACTCTTCTCCCAAATTCTGCTTCTATTGTAAACAAAACTATATAGATTACAGGACATACAGTGAGCACCCAACACAGGTAATTTGAATGCAAATACATCTTTATAACCTATTATTGCAAAATATTAAAGGGACACTATAGTCACCAGAAAAACTACAGCTTATTGAATTTGTTCTGGTGAGTAGAATCATTCCCTTCAGACATTTTGCTGTAAAGACTGTCTTTTCAGAGAAAATGCAGTGTTTACATTACAGCCTAGTGATAACTTCACTGGCCACTCCTCAGATGGCTGTTAGAGATCCTTCCTGGGTCATGGCTGCCTAAAATGCATCCAAACATTTAGTGTCTCCTCCCTCTGCATGCTGACACTGAACTTTCCTCATAGAGATTCATTAATTCAATTCATCTCTATGAGGAGATGCTGATTGAATTGTGTTGGCTCTGCCCCCGATCTGCCTCTTTGTCAGTCTCAGCCAATCCTATGGGGAAGCATTGTGATTGGATCAGGCCACCACTTCTGATGATGTCAGAGGAAGTTCACAGGCAGAGGCAACAGCTTCATACTTGAATACAAGTACGATTTTACTATCTTTAGGGAGGCAAAGGGGGCTATCTAGTTTTAACACTATAGGGTCAGGAATACATGTTTGTGTTCCTGACCCTATAGTGCTCCTTTAATATAACTACCATGTAAACAAGTTTAAACAGCTGCTTAATATCCTCTTTAGTCCATGGGTCCCCATCAGAGAACGGAATTAGAGAGCTTTGAAAGAGTAGTATTATTGTATTGATAAAACTTTAAAACAAACATATATGTGCTTTGTTGGCTAGTTTATGTCTTTAAATACCACCTTAAACCTATCATTACACCTCTATATATAAATATTTATAAAATGTTCTGCTTTAATGATTAATCTTAGTTTCTTTTAGGTAACTAAAGCACCTTTAAGTCCCACTGGATAGGTTATTTACTAAAATACAAATTTTAGGGGGGTAAAAATCACTAATTTGTAAAAGTTCTTTTACTCGGCTAAGGTCTTTGCATAGCTATTTTAGCCTCAATTTAGCCATTTAGATTTTTAGTTTCTAGTGAATAACTTTGTAAGAGAACAAAACTAGAATTTTTATTGGAGATCTCATAGTTTGCAGTGATTGTGTCCAAGTTATTGAGTCTGTGAAATCAATTAGAACTTAGGTAACGCTGGAAGCTGGAGTTTTACAATTTGGCCATCTGTGGACTAGAACAATGACAAAATAGATGCTCAAATTCTGTAAAACTACAGTTTCAAGGTACTTTATACATTTCAACCAGCTCTATTCTCTGCAGTTAAACCACACATTTTATATACCAAACAGATCCGATAAAATTAAATCCCTATTAACAAAGGAGATGTCACGGGCATGTCAAATTGTGTTGTATTCCCCCAAAACTAACAGCATTCATTGTGTTGATGTACTTCACCGAATTGTGACAGATTTTGTTAGATTTGCGATTGGAAAAAAAAAAAGTGTAAACTTAAGAACAGATTTTCTTTTATTTATTCCATAAACAATATACCAAAACTCAGCATGTTAACAATGTGACATTTTTCACCATACAGGATCAATCACAAATATTGAAAAACTTTTCAACAAGAACAACAAAACCTCAAATCTTACAAGAATAATTTACAAGAGAATCTATAAAACAGCAAAGAGCTCACAAAATTCTCAATGAATCTTTACACGAAATCACTACACTCTTTCACAATATTTGTTTTATTACAAAATTTCCGACAAAATGTACTTTTTTTTTCTTTGTATTTTGGTTTTTAAAACCAGAAACCTTTAAGTATATATCCTTTTAAGAACACCCCAGGGTGCCAAAAAAAGGAATACCCACACATACGGACACTTCACAGCACTTCTCTAAGAAAAATATACACTTACAAAATATATTACAAATTGGCACACTTAAAAATATACAAGTTTTTGTAGGCGTTATTAGAGTGATCCCTTAAAGAATTATACTTCGATTGATTCTACAGATATTTATAAAGCTTATTCTAAAAGAAATAAAGGCAAAATCAATAGCATAGCAGAAGTTAATGTTCTTACATTCATATAAGGGGACTGTTAAGATTTAATGTAATACTTAGAGAGGAAACTGCAAACCAGAATGATTCGTAGCACCTTGAATTCCTTTTTGTGCTAGGAGGTTGTCAACAGTGATGCAATGGACACCTCTCCAGCAACGCTCAGGTCAAACCAAGAAAACAAAAAGGTGCATGCAATAATAAAGAAATTAAAAAGCAATACATTCAAATCTCTGTAGGCAAAAGTAGCAGAATCTAGAAGGCCAGCAGTACACATACTGTACATCACTTTAGAGTTTATGTGTTTATTATGGAATGTTTTGATGTAGGAGTATTCTTTGCAGAGGGAAGGGACAAATGCATTCCTTCAAAATATATAATGAGCAGGGAGCGAGTTTCAATCAAGTAGAAAACAGGACGTTATTGTAAAGGGGAAGCAAAGGATTCTGGGATCTGTACACCATCCATATTTACTTGCAGTGCTAAAACAGATTGTTTGCTAGGCAGACAAGATATTTATCTGACTGGTATATGTAGTGCACATAGAAGAGGACAGATATTAAAATCAGACAAATTATATGACTTGTATCTACTCAATATTCAATATAATTTGAGGGTGAAAAAAAATACAGACAAGTGCACTATAAAAATTACAGTTATGGACATTTTTTTTTTTTAAAAATTCAACATTGTGCCTAAGTTACACACAGTTTTGTCTCATGATTGGTTCATGTTTAAAACAAAAATGCAGATGGGGCAAGTCCTTTATAATCTAATCAAAAGATGGAGATTGTAAGTCGATATCTTATCTCATTCTGGTGCCTGAGGGTTTCTCTTTAGGATAAGTGCAAAAAGACTGCTCACTAACCAGGACATCGGAGCTAAGCACTGAGTAATGTGCTTGTCTTTATAGCATATGCCTCCATCTGCCTAGCTGTGGATAGGGCCAGATAAAAAAAACTGTGTGTAACTTACAATAAACACAGTGTTCTTAAAACTGGCTGCTTAAACATCACTTTGGCTTCTATAAGGGACCCCAGTAATTTTTAAGGTTTACTGGTTCTTTAATAATGTGTCGAACACCCCTCAGTTATGACAAGGCTAATACAAAATGGTGGGTCTGTTTAGGAAAAATTGTAAAACGAGCAAGTAGAAAATTCATCATAGTAGAAGCAAAAATCCAATGAATGTGCATTTATTGGGAAACTTTAATAACTTTATGTCTCCATCTAAGTATAATATAATCTAGTAACTTTATATGTAAATATAAAAGGCTAGTGATTTATTTCTATATTTAATATGGTTATTTTTGCTTTAAATAAACAGGTTTGATTTTCAAGGGTTTCTATGGCACAATTAGGGAAATGTTTATATAACCCCTACTGTAAAAGGGTGCATCAAGTTTTCAATTGTACATTTGTTTTATAGTGCTACAGTTTATTTTTGGCATCAGTCAAACCATTGGGTTTGTTTTCGAAAAATCCTTACCCACTTTAAAAAAGGCAAAAAAAAACCAAAAAAAAACCCACTCAAAAAAATCTGCGGAAATGTCCCAAACCTGAGAATGTCTTGCAGCTCAAAAGTAGAATAAACATAACACACAAAATACAGATAGTGATTATCATTTTTATAATAACCAGCTGATCATTTGTTAACATCAATATTCCTCCAGATTATAATCGGTTAATTTCTTCGTAATATGAGGCTATGGAAACTGGCAATGGAAAACCGCTGTAAACAAAGGGTTATAAATGCATGGAGTTTTCAGAAAAGACAGATTTGGCACAGAGTAGAACATTTAAGAAATTAAAATCCAAAAATTACCAAAAAGCAACAAACAATAAACCGAACCATAAATGAATCAAGAAGAAGAAAGGTAAGAGATAATAGACCAGATTACTTTTATGGAGAACAGTTCCGTATAGTAAATACAATACTTCATTTCAAATTGGGATAATATTACAAATATTTTTGCTGCTGCGTGGGGTTGCAACAGATCACTCAATCAATGAATGGACCACGCACACTTTATGACACCTTGAAGATTAGTGATGTCTAATTTTTGTTGTCCTAACAATTGTCATGATGCGTCGGCCAATCAAGTGGCTGGATAAGCATTGACGCGACTATAATCAGCTAGAGTAGCGGTAGGCAACTTTCAGCACTCCAGATGTTATGTACTACATCTACCATAATGCTCTTACAGCCATAATGCTGGCAAAGCATCAGGGGAGATGTAGTCCACAAGATCAAGATCGCTGGAGGTTGCCTTGAGATCAAACCTTAACCATTGTTTACTGTCCAAACTGGCTGAAACCTTATGAATAACATATGCATGAGCAATGTAATCTTTTACACAAAGAGTATGGCAACTATCACTGGCCCATTGTGTGACCAAGAACAAAACAGAATATTGATCATATCATTACACAGGTAACTTTCCCTACTTTTGAAAAGTTTAGCAACTTAAGTTTCTATAAGTTAGATGAAAATTTGCCAATGTTTTTCAGTGTACTGAAAATATAAATTAAGCATAATAATCCTTTTAAAATGCGTTATACCTCTTGCTTGGTTGATATATACAGATTAACTCTCCTAATATGCACATATCTATATATAATACATTCTACGAAATATATTTCCTCAAGGCAGCAGCCATTTTGTTTTTCAAGCAGGTTACACTGGACTTAGCTAGATAACTTTTGTTCAATTATTCATATATAATAATTACGTGAAATCATTGCATAAACAGGGATGCAGCAATATTCTTCCGTGCTATTTATGATTTTACAAGTAATAATGATAACAAGACAATAGCTTCCACCATAAAGATCTGCTAAAGAAAATGGCTGCTCCATGTAGCCTTATTTTGGTAGTGTATTATTATTTAGCATGTAGCAATAACAATGGTTCTATATAAGACTACACATTAGTGAAGGCAATTAAGCCTTTTTTTTGTTTTGAAATTTTACTTTAAGATTCTCTGAGTATAGCAAGGGTCTGTCTTTTTTTTTTTTAGTTCAGTTCTATCCATGGCTCATAATCCTGTATTGTTTTGTATGAATAAAATATATAATACCTGAGAAATAGATCTGAACGTCCCGTGTCTAGTCAGATAGTGTACTTGCTTCACTAAAACATTTTTACATTATATGCTGTTTTATTCTACCTATTTAATAAATTAATGAAGTTACGGACATCAATGAATGCTCCATAGTAAATGCAGTAAATGGAGTAATCTTTTTTTAAAATGTGGATCCACTCCACTGTGTAAACACCGCCTATCGGGACCTATTGGTGCATGACAGCATCTTACATATTGTAGTTTATAAATATCCACAGTCACAAACTTAGAATTCACTGAAATGGAACATCATGCAAACTATACCACTTCTTTCACATGATGCAAAAGGATTGTTTTGGCAGTAACTGAAAACTGTATGGCGTTTTCAATCCAGTTTGAAGGGCAGATAAAGATAAGCTCCTGTAGCTTTCTGTTAGAGAATAAAAGCCCCTTACACATTAATCTGACCCTCTAGTAAGACTTCAATTTCTGAAAAAGAATAATGAAAACTACTTCTGCAAGTAGATTTGCATTTACCTGGAGAAGAGGTCTACATTCATTTTTTTCAATGAATGAAACATGCCAATAGGGTCTCTTGACCATGCATTTAGTTCTGTTAATTTCCCCATAACATACTGCCCATCCAGAGTGGATGTGGAGATTTACGACAAAGAAGGGGCATTCAATCGTTCGTTTGCTTTAAATTTTACAATAATGTAGTATCTCTGTAACGATAGATACATTCACCATATTAAAGTCTTCAGTGCTGAAGCAAAGTTTAGACAGGAGAGACACAGGTTGTTATTGAAATAAAAAAAAAAAATTACTTAATTGATATATATTATTATAGAACTTTGATATTCTCCACCTATTTTTGCTGGCACAAGTCCAGTCTAGCATACACATAATCCAAAACTGGTGAAAGTTTATATAGTTCTGTCTCTTTGGCCTCTTCTCAGCCATGACTATCTGGTCAGTAGCTGCAGATGTACCTTATATACACAACTAACCTACTGCATGATAAATCACCTACAAAGTTTTTTTCCTTTTTAAAAAAAAACAATGTAATGTTTGAGCAATAAGTTGATTTGCTCATCCATTCGCAACTCAATGATTAGGTGTCACCTACTCATAAATAGCAGAGCTATTTCTTGGGTAGTGAAAGAGCACAATACTTAAAGGAACACTCCGAGCATCATGACCACTGCAGCGTTTTAGAATGGTTTGACTTCTTACCTGTGATCTACCTGGCTCTGCCCTCTACAGCTCCCATTATTCTTTGAGTGAAATAGATAGCCAGAGAATCATGGGAATTGTAGTTCAGCAACATCTGGAGGGTCAGAGTTTGGAGAACCCTGGCTTAGAGCATCAGAAAATTGCTCTCTGCCAATGAGTTCACTGGTGAAGAGCGCTTCTGGCTCTCCTGGAGGCTGCAGAGAGGCAGGGAGAAGCAGCTTAGAGCACCCCGGGTAAAAAGTACAACTGTTCTAAAATGCTTTTATTACTTACATTGGAGAGGGTGCAGGGCACTCCTTGCACCATAACCAGTACACTGTGCTACAGTGGTTATGGTGTTTGAAGTGTTCCTTTAACTAACACCAATAAAATAAATAAAAACATATTCATTTATTTTGTGATTACACTATACAAATGGCACATCTTAGAGATGCAATGCCTGTAGACTGACTGTATATCAGTGGATATTTAGTTCACAAAACTTTGGTGCCACATTCAACTATTACTGGAGTAATCAATTGAACAGTAAATAAATACAATTTGGGGTACCTTATGATTTCTTTTTTTTTTAATACCAGATATTACCAATCTCTAGTGAAAGAGCCATATATCACTAACATAAAAAAACAAACCCAAAAAGATGAACTAATATCAATGAAATGGAATATTGTATTTATTACTAACTGGGATACTTAAAACACAGATCTCAATATCGGCTCCCCGCTAAACAGGATGCTCATGGGAGGGGTTAGAGGAGGTGGGGCACTGACTTACTGGCAGATCAGCCTGCCAATCACACAGGCCAGCCCACTGAGAGCAGACCATGCAGGGAGCACAGTTTCAGTGCACCCTGCAGGATTCTAGTGCCCTGGGTGAAGAGAGAGAGAGAATCTAATGACGCATTGAGATGTTCTGAATTTACTGCTGATGTGCAAGATTTTCTTCACAATGTTGGAAGGTAGGATCTCTGGACAAAGACCAAGGTGGAGGACTAGGCCATAACTAGGGGAAGATCCGACTAGGGTATAAATAAATGAGAATACTATCTGAAGTACAGCCCACTCATTTTGAAACACTGATTGTACAGGTTAATCTATTAAATGATATCTCACGGTACTTAAAAAAAAACAACATAGCTTAATATTTGAAGAAAAAACAAAAATAAACAACCAAAGCTTTTCTCAAAAATTGCAAAAGTAATGCCTTGGGAATAGGATCCTTTACTTATATTACTGAAGCCTTATATACAAAATTGTGCCTTCATTTAAATTCCCATGAACATGTACATATTGTAAGAATTATATAGATATCTAGGTTGTAAACAATAGTTAATAGAGATATCATAGCATTTCAAACATTGCACAAACGCCCAGATATAAATATATTGCAGTTAAACAAAGTATCGTATGTATTTTCTATATAGGATATGTTAAAGAATCAGTAAAGACTGAACATAAAGTGGTTTCTGAAAGAAATGTGGTTATGAAATAGGTTGGCCAAATTAGTCCTTAAAGGGGAACTGTCAGTCTCTGGAAATTAAATGAAAGTCACCTCTAACTTGTGTTAAATATTTTTTTCCATGTGATGCTTTGTTTCCTTTTGAATCTAAGGAATAAGCAGGTTAAATCAGAATCGAACAAGAATTGGAAAAAATGTTTCATGTCTCCTTTTCTCTGAATGCATTCTATACCGCCAGATACAAAGGTCAGAGCTTATAACAATGGCTGACAGGAGACAAGGTGGAGATCAGTTGCAGAATAAAGAAGTATGGATTTCTACATAAAATTTTATTTTTCACACCTCACAAGTACATATTTATTAATATAGCGGATAAGTAAACATAGTATTAAAACTCCTGGAAAGAGACAGTTCCTCTTTAAAGAGGGAGTCTTATAAGATAGATACATCCTACAGGATGGCACTGATTAGTAATGCAACACTGTAGCGTACATTTAAAAAAAAAATCTCCTTCACTATAAACAGTAATCTACCGTGGTTCCCCGAAAATAAGACCTATCCCGAAAATAAGCCCTAGCTGAATTTTCGGGGTGGGCTGCAATATAAGCCCTACCCCGAAAATAAGACCTAGGCATTTTACCTTTGCGGCCCGGCGGGACTTCCTTCTTCTATGTGGAGGAGGGGGAGGAGCGTTGCGGGCCGCGGCATCGCGCAGCGTGATGACGACGTGCGCAGCGTGATGACGACGTGCGCAGCGCCGTCAGTCTGCCTTCACGGATCTTCAGCGGAAGGATCCATTCCGGGCGGTGAGGCACCCAGTGGTCGGACTCTTTGAACTGTGAGTAGATCCCAGTATTTTATGTCTGGGACTTAATTAATTAAAGAAGGGGGGGTGAATTAATTAAAGGGAGGGTGAATTAATTAAAGGGGGGTGGATTAATTAAAGGGGGGTGGATTAATTAAAGGGGGGTGGATTAATTAAAGGGGTGGTGGATTAATTAGAGGGGGTGGAATAATTAGAGGGGAGTGGATTAATTAAAGAGGAGGTGGATTAATTAAAGGGGTGGTGGATTAATTAGAGGGGGGGGTGGATTAATTAGAGGGGGTGGATTAATTAGAGGGGGTGGATTTATTAAAGGGGGTGGATTAATTAGAGGGGTGGATTAATTCGAGGGGGGTGGATTTATTAAAGGAGGGGTGGATTTATTAAAGGAGGGGTGGATTTATTAGAGGGGGTGGATTAATTAGAGGGGGTGGATTTATTAAAGGGGGTGGATTCATTAGAGGGGGTGGATTTATTAAAGGGGGGTGGATTAATTAGAGGGGGTGGATTTATTAAAGGGGGGTGGATTAATTAGAGGGGATGGATTTATTAAAGGGGGGTGGATTAATTAGAGGGGTGGATTTATTAAAGGAGAGGTGGATTAATTAGAGGGGGTGGATTTATTAAAGGAGGGGTGGATTAATTAGAGGGGGTGGATTTTTTTAAAGGGGGGTGGATTAATTAGAGGGGGTGGATTTAGTAAAGGAGGGGTGGATTTATTAAAGGAGGGGTGGATTAATTAGAGGGGGTGGATTAATTAGAGGGGGTGGATTAATTAAAGGGGGGGTGGATTCATTAAAGGGGGGGTTCAATGTACATACCGGTACCGTAAATAAATAAGCCCTACCCTGAAAATAAGCCCTAGTGTGTTTTTTGGGACTTAAATTAATATAAGACCCGGTCTTATTTTCTGAGAAACACGGTAGGGCAGGTTTAATACATCCAATAGGCAGTTTTGCTAATAATGGTTAAAAGAGAAGCGGTATCACCTCTACTGTCATCCAAGAACTGTCTGGTTCCAAAGTGGTCACTGGTAGATGTTAGACTTGTGCATTCGTTTTCTCCCTAATTAAGGGCGATTGGCAACTCATTCGAATTTTACAAACTCCGAAACTACATAAAGATAAATCATGAAGCAAACGAAATGGACAATGGACAGGATGTTTAATTTGATTTGTGAGTTCAATCTGTGGCACCAAAAATCTAAAATGTTATGGAAAAAAATGGTTAGGGGGCAGACATTAAATGTTGATTTTATTCACAGATGAAATAGCCAACATAGGAAAAAAAGTAGAAGCAGTAAATAATAAATAAATCTATATTTATATATTATTATATTTTTAATAATTGTATAATGTGTATAGATTTTCTTTACTGCTCATTTTTCTCTCTATCGGTTACTTCTTCTCACACGATCTATATACCAAATGGTGCGAAATGCACATCAGGGTACTGCAAAATACGTACATAATATTTATATGTTACAGTATGCTAATTGTCCAATTTTCACACCATTTTGGCTAGTCCGAATCGCTTTTCCCTAAATGTTTACATGGCCAAAATGATCCAAATTGAAATGCCACACGGACAAAATCCGAATTGACTTAACTATTTTATTTTTCAGGACGAACTGAATTTGTTAGCTGTAAACAGATCTGGTAGATGTAAAACTCTGTATTTTGAAGGCACAATGCACCTGAATTAACCATGCATCTGATTATTTTCATCATGCTAGGTTCATGAGTTTTGCTAAGATATAGATAGTATTTTTCCATTCAAGGGGGAAGTAAATGGACTTTGTCAGTGGATTTCTTTCAAATGACTTGGAGGATGCAAGCAAATGCATTGTGAATGCACTTGTGGATGCCATTTACTCAATGGGGGAATTATTGTGCATGCACACTTGTGATGTTTTACAGATGTGAATGCTCAATTGCTTATTATATCTCTTATTTGTGGATCCACTGCCTAAAACAAACATTTACATTAATAGTTCAATAAATAGGTGTTAGCCTGCATCCTGGATTACGCCTTTAATGGAAATTAAAATATAGTTGCAACTTTATAAACTTTATTTTCTAGAATGCCACAGATATGTTTTTGTTTTCTAATAGACGGACATGTATGTACATGTTTTCTGTGATCAAAATACTATATATATATATATATTGATTCATTGATTCAGTTCTGTTTAAGCAGGGAGTTGGGTTTCTAAAATAAACTATCTTCAGCTTACGTTACTTTTTGAAAAAAAAACTTTGAGATCCAGAGTGGCTGCTGATCCACCTAACAATATTAGAATAATCAAGATATAGGTCCAATCAATCCAAATCAGGGCTATGGAAGAAAAATAAAAAAATAATCAATTTACCTTTACTATGTTAATGGTTTGTTTTTTTTCTAGGTGAAACTGCACTCTTAAAGGTAATGGTAAAAATACCATGTTAGCTATAAATTCTTCATTAAATGTACAATGTCTCCAGACACCAAATGTCATATGTGCAGTGATAGTCTGATTATACAGATAGATTCAATCCATAAAATAATTTTGCTGCTAGCCACTATTATTACAATATTTTTAGTAAACCTTGTGTGTGTAACACTATATATACTACAATGAAGGATCTCCCAGTTTACTCTTTAGAATACAATGAAAATGACATGTTCTGCTAGAAAATTGGTATGTGGCTTCTTCTAGCAGTAAACATTGAACAGCATTCTAAACATAGTTGGGGACTTTTATTTTTGTGGTTCCTTCCTCAAAGATCTCTCTCACGGATAGGGCGCTCCTGTCCGTGAAAAGACAACAGACAAGTTGGAAGTGTTATAAGGAATTTAACCAGAAGACTTGGCAATTACTTGCCAAACCTAGAGACCTCCATGTAAAAGTTCTCAGCTATGTTCTTAAAGGACCACTCTAGGCACCCAGACCACTTCAGCTTAATGAAGTGGTCTGGGTGCCAGGTCCTTCTAGGGTTAACCCATTTTTTCATAAACATAGCAGTTTCAGAGAAACTGCTATGTTTGTGAATGGGTTAAGCCTTCCCCTATTTCCTCTAGTGGCTGTCTCATTGACAGCCGCTAGAGGCGCTTGCGTGATTCTCACTGTGAAAATCACAGTGAGAGCACGCAAGCGTCCATAGGAAAGCATTATGAATGCTTTCCTATGTGACCGGCTGAATGCGCGCGCAGCTCTTGCCGCGCTTTCGCCTTCAGCCGACGGGGAGGAGAAGAGGAGGATCGGAGGAGGAGAGCTCTCCGCCCACCGCTGGAAAAAGGTAAGTTTTAACCCTTTTCCCCTTTCCAGAGCCGGGCGGGAGGGGGTCCCTGAGGGTGGGGGCACCCTCAGGGCACTCTAGTGCCAGGAAAACGAGTATGTTTTCCTGGCACTAGAGTGGTCCTTTAACATACAAAACAATGTAGCAACTACAAACATAAAAAAGGTAGCATGATAGCATGAATGACTACAGTGTTTTTTTTAAATAAATTAAGTGCCATTTATAAACATATCACTCAGCCTATGTACTGAGCACATTTCATGATTTCAAATTACTTAATTATTGTGCTTCTTTTAGTAGAACGTGAGACATTCACTCAGCTAAGCCGACACATATAACATATGATTTACCTATTATTCATCACTATTCATCTCGATGTAAGAGGCGGCCACGCGAATAGGGATTTGAAATGGAAATCATTAAAAATAGATTATTTGAATTGTTGGAAAAGAGACATATTTAATGCATTCTGCAGAATTTATTTGCATTTTATAATCTGCTTTAAATTCAGTTGGACAGGAAACAGAGGCCATGGCGTCTAAATAACCAGCCAGTATGAGAGTTGTGTTGGGGTACATATGACATTTATAGAAATCTTCAACAAAAATGAATAAGATGTAACTGCTTTCTTCGTGTTAATTCACCAAGAGCAAGGTTTCTGACAACTGCATCCCAAGAGGTCATAAACACCGCTGGCCGCATTGCCACTTTTCTAGAAATCACTGGCTCGGGTCTTTAGGTTATGGCACTCATGCAAAAAAAAAATCCTGAATCATTTAAAGCCCAAAAAGTAAGAGCATCTCATTACAAAACGGTGCTTAAACAGTAAACGCATTCAGTTTTGTTTTGCTTTTTTTTTTTTTTTTTTTTTTTAGCATTTCAGAATTTCTGAAACGTGAAATCTGGAGTAAGCACAACATACTTGGCACACAGTAACTTGGTACACATCTTTTGAGGCACAGATTCTCAGCAATGCATTTCGAAATTATAAAAACTCCCATCTAAAAGCCCGACACATAGACCCAATATTATGTCACTTTTAACCAAGGCAGGCAGATTGAATAGCTCCAGTCACACAAAGAAAGGGAACAACAGGCAGCAATGCCCCAGGTGAAAGATCACAACAACAGAATAGACACTGTATTTATCCCTGTGGACCAGAATCTTGTTTGCTTTTGTCTACGTTTTTATGGATCGTAAAACATAACACTGCATAATCATCAATTAAGGTTTTATACCCATTAGTGTCAGAAGGCTAATGGTGGAACACTGCCCTGTTAATTAGGGGCGTTTATAAAGGATACATACTACAAGAAAGATATAATTTTACTGGAAGTACACTGTAAACATTTTCTATAAATTTCTCTAGCAAGAGGAGAGATATGGTTGACCCATCATAGCACTTGGATTGGTCAGTTAAATTACAGTTCTCCAAAGAGCCAGACCGATACCACGCTGCTCTGTGCATTAATTACATAAAAATGTATTAAACCTTTAAAATAACTCAAATCTGGCAGAATTAAAGTAACAATTAAGTTAAAAAAAAAAGATGTGTTACGCTGGTGAAAATAAAGTTAAAAAAAACAAAACGTATTTGTTATGCTGGCAAATATTCTGTATTTCCAATCTGAGATATAAAGTAGTTACAACATGATTTCCTTGACATTAGGAGTTAATGAAGAGAGGGAAAAAATAACACCAGATTATTTCAATTTTTGCATGTACGGGAAGTTCTGTCAAATTTTCGTGCCAACACTGGTTTCCAGGACTTCCTAAGGAAATCTCGGGCAGCTGAACTTGATTTGACGCTGTTGCAAGCTGCTGTTTGTTCCCATGGCAGCCATAACAGTGCTACTCAAGAAACAACACCATGCAACATTTATACAGAGCATTTCTAGGGCAAAGTCCTAAAAGTGAAGTAATAAGTGGGAACATTCTCTTTGATTCCACGGCGCCTGCACCACTTTTAGAAGGTTACAACTAATTCGTTATTTATAAATAAGTCCCATTTTATTGCTTGGGATGAATAAGGATCTACTGACCTTGAGATCTGGCAGCAACAAACATACACCTGGACATGTTGTAAATCGTTTATATGTCAGTTTGGGAATATAGTAGACCTTTCAGGTTAGAATGTATGAGAATAAACATTTTAGCTTAGAGAATATTTGTATATTTTAAACTGCAGTCAGTGCACATTGCAGAGGATTAACACAATCTCATTTAAAAGGTATATCATACAAATGCTGCCTTGCTTTTAGGACTACTTTATAAAATTTCCCCCTAAAATTTCACATTTTATCAGTATAAATGTACACTGCGGAATTCCATCACAGGCAAATTAAGTGACACCATTTTGTTTTAATATTGAGTTGTTTGTCTAGAGCCTTGCATAAAAATAAAAAAAAGGTTGTACACAGACAGCCAGTCACTGGTTTAGTCAGCAACGGCAGGGGTAGCCAAAATCTAGATGCTGGTTGTTGAACTACAACTGCCATGATTCTTCAGTAGTTTTAAAGCTGACAAAGCATCATGGGAGTTGAACCAGGTCTAACCCAAAACCGTAGCAATATAATTTCCTTGAGGACTTACGTTAACCAAAATTGCATGTTTTTTCTAAAGAAATTTCAGCTTGAACTGCATGTTAAACTTTAAAATACTGGTTTTAAACATACAAATTAAATTGAGTAAAATAGCTATGATTTAGCTATAGCTAAAGGCTTCTTCATTAATCACTTCAAAGCATCATATTCTGCAATATTTTGCTTGGCACTGCAAATACTTCAGTCCAGTACTGAAGTGGTTAAGAAATGAACACAAGACGTGAATAGTGAAGCTTTATCACCTTTGGTCTTCGTGGGTATATAGACGATGTCACTTTGAGTAGTTTTCTCATTATCAAGATATCACTTTTTTTTACCTTTAGTCTATGATATGAGGTAAGAAAATATGGCACATTGTTATGTTCAGTTTGCAGCTTGTTAACGAAATAAAACCCAACAAAAGGATCACATTGAAAATGTTAGGTGCTTTTGAAATACGATGACTTAAAAATATATATTTTGGAATGTTTGCAGTAAAGCAAAAGGCTCAGGTCCAGAGTATATCTACCAATTAAATGCTGTAATATATATTTGTATATATAATAAAATATGTACAGTCACAGATCAGTTTGGCACAATTTTAGTTTTCCTGTGGGATGTAATAGTGCATTAACTACTGTACAACAGTATGACTTTTAAACAGTCTTTCACAGAGAATATCAGATTAAGCTGCCCTTCAAACAAGTTATCACAATTCAAACCCTGGTTTTTCAGTACTTAACAGATCAACAAACCACAAGGCATATATTTTTTTTTCCGAAAGAAACAAAACATAAACATCAATTTATTTATTTTTTTTGAAAAAAAGTGTCTTTTCTTTTAAATGAAAAATGTTTTTTTTTTTTTTTTCCTTTCTACTATTTTTCTGTTTTGCATGTATTCTTCACTCCCTGCGGGAAAATGCTTGGTGGTGGCGTGGTAATCCAGGTGGGTATATAAATGCAGTTTCTCGAATCTTGGGTTGCAATGCAGGTCTGCAAATGCACAGCAGGGGGGAGCTGACAAACACATCGTGAGACCACATGAAGCTAAATAACACCTGTTATTTAAAATCCTTTACACTCCACATTGTGGTTTGAATGCATATTTTTTGCTTTTGCAACTTTTTGTTTTGTTTTTACATGGTGTTTGGAAAAAAAAATCTTTGCGTTAGAAACAAATAAGCACATAATATTTCATAAAGAAAGAAGCCAAACAGCAGAAAATAGAGGCTTTTGTTAGTTTTAGTCATTGTAAAACCCCAGGCCAAGTCAGAAATCAGTCATATTAGGTAGCTTGTTAGCATATGTCATGCACAGCTTTTTTGTATTTGCAAGGCATTGACTAGCATGCAGCTCTAGCCTTTTATGAAGATTTGCTTTAAGGGAGAACTAAACAAAGACCAGCAGGCTTAGCAGGTGCGAAAAAAAAAAAAAAAAGATGCGTCTGAGCCACTTTGGTGCAGCATTACCTCAGTTTTTCGAATGCAACTGTGACCGATGGTTCCTTGTGAGCTTGGTCTATTCTTTTCCCCTTACAGTTTTCATCCCGCAGAGATTTTGACGTTGATTTATGACGATATAGCTTTTTGTGAGTAGGTACATTATTGGCTAAAATACTTAGGTTTCCAAAGTTTTTATCAAAAAAGGCTGAGTGAAGATTCGCTCCGTAACCTAATGGGCAGCTGGGGTCAAACACTCCAAACTTAGTGTTGTTCTTACCTGAGCCCTTGTTTGTGGTTTTCTTAGAGCCCCCAGGGGAGCTGCCATTGACCTTTTTCTTAAAATCCTGGGGGGTTCCAGCTAAGATTTTAAGTGTTTTCAATTTTAAGCTGTTTGATTCTGGAGACACCACAATATCAGAAATGTTGGCATGACTTACCGGATTATAAAAAGGCTCCATGGAGGCCATCATGAACCTCTGAACATCAGCCATGCCAGATGCAATATTAGACAGAATGTTAGAAGGTTCCTCAAATTCCCTTTGATCATCATCGAGGAGATTGTTGCCACTGCATGTTCCAGGATCAGGCCACGCAGCATTGTTACCTTTATCAAGCGTCCACTCACCTACCCCAGGAGCATTTTTCCCTGTCTTGGAGGAGCTTGGTCCATAATGTGGCATGCAATCAGTTAGAGCCTCATTAGAAGGAATTGCACTGTTTAATTGTCCAGATTGACTGCCAGCACTTTGGGTTTTATCATTGTTTGCATTTTTGCCTTTCTTAGATGACTTGGGGCCTGGCTGTCGTGAAGCCTTTGTTTGTGTTTTGTCTACTCCCTTGTTAGCTTTGGGGGCTTTCTTCTTGTTGGTTTTTGGAGGAGAGCTTTGGTTGGTACCTGTATTTCTGCTGGCTGTTGATTTCTTTTTAGACTTCGATGGCTTACCGTTGGTTTGAACAGAACCCCCTGATTCATCATATCCCGGTAGGCAGGGGCCTTTCTCCATGACATTCACTGAATCCTCATCGTTGAACATGTGGAACTGAAATTGGTGATTATTTAGTGCAAACCCATTATTGGCAGACTCCTGTGAGGGAAGCACAGTGCAGTTCCACTTAACCTTTTCTGAGCCATTGAGCACCACCTGGGTACCATTCTGGAATGCTTTTAGGTTTGCTACGGACTTTGCTTCAGAGCCTGCAATCTGAGGGGAGAGGTTAGGTGTGTCTGGAGGGGACATTTCTGAAAGGGATGAGTGACGGAATTTATCAGGGGTGAAGTTGGATATGTCAAGAAGGTCTGTAGATTCCTTTAACGGCGTGATTTCATCAATACTCTGCTGAATTACAAGCTTCGGGCTGCAATGGGCCAAGAAATCATCATTTATTTCATCTTCACCATCCTTTTCACAAGACTTCATGCTTAAGGAGCTGTAATTACTAGAGGTAACCGACAATGAACCTACTGAGTCAAAACTAATAAGCCTTCCATTGTCTGTGCTAAGTGTGCCTCTCTGTAAAGTGAAGCGCCCTTCTCCACTATTATAATGACAAGGCTGATAAGTGTCATCCTGCTGAATTTGGCCCTCTTGCAGATATGCTTTGTGGTACAGCTGTTTGCCGCTGTTTGGATGAACTTGACTGTATCCAGAGGCTGCGATGTCTGTGTCTGATACAGCTGCAGAGCCGACAAACTCCCCTGATATGATCGACACTTCCCTAAGGTTTGCAATGAACTCAGCCGGAGTGCTAGGAGGCTTGCCATGCCATATGTCTTGGAAGCTCTGCTCCATATCTAAATGATGGGGTGACTGTTGCAGCTCAGACTCAGAAGGAGGAGAGAGCACGCAGCTCTGCGCAAGTTGCAAGGAACTGAACTGTTTGTCTGTCTGAATAATGTTGACTGACTGCTGCCCTAAGGGATGAGGGGCAAAGTATGTAATGCCAGTGCTACTAGATGAATCTGATGCATCTAAGAGTGTCTGTAGATACCCTCCAGGGAGAACGGGTACATTGGTAGTGATGTGAGCAGATGGTACTGGCTTGCTGGGAGAGCAGGTGGTTTGTAGAAAAGAGGAATTTTTAGCATTATCATCAGAATGGCATTGAGATAGATTAGAACTGTCTGACGCAATATGAATGGTTTCTTCTTTCAAAAGAGCTACAGAGTCCTGGTTCTCTACGACAGGGAAAACATCAGCTGTATCTGGAGTGCTAATATCTTGTACTTGCTCCAGTTTGATCTGTTTGCATTTCAGCCTGGCTTCACTTTTAAATTTAATCCTCCTTATCACTTTTCGATCTGGGTCTTTAAGTTCCCTCTCTAAGGATCTGCATTTCACAGATGTGATATCTGCTATGTTACTTAAATGCAATCCATTCACACAACTTGGGCTTTCTATGGCCAATGAGTGCAAGTCGCGAAGACCACCATCGTCTTTGCTGCTGCATGCTTGCCGGTGGTCATATGAAGAGAGGATTTCCCTGCTCACAGGTTGCTCAATCGTTTGTATCCTCTGTAACCTGTGTCGGTTTGCTAACTGACCTTTTCTTTTTCTGGGTGGGATAGCATTTTCTGAGCCATCTTGATTCCTTTTTGCACACAGGGCTGATTTGTTTCTCTGTCTCTCCTCCCAGTAGTCCTTCAGAGGAGCAAGCTTTTGGTATTTTCCCATCTGGTCATCACTCAAAGTAACCGTTGTCTCATTAGCATCAAGTTTTCCTAGTTTTACCAGCATATGTTTCTCTCCTTTGAACCTGTTGATGATTATATACTTTATGATCACAGGAGGCTCCTTTCTGCAAACTTTCCTCCTTTTTTTGGGGCACCAGTCATCATCATCTTCTTCTTTTGGCCCATCGGGAGCTCCCTCCTTTTTCTCTACAACTTTCTCATTCTCAAGGGAATCCATGTCATACAAGTAGTCATCACTATACCGGACTTTCCTCTTAACCCTCAGACCATAGTTAGGTTGTATAAGCGAATGAGAGTGCTCACGGGACAAGAATCTAGTGCAGTCCTTGATGTCTCCCAGTACATCATATGAAGATTCACTGCATGAGCTGTCATCACTATATTCTCCAGAATCCTCAGCTGAGTTGACTGAATCCAGAAAGTGGCTTCTTTTGGTGCTGATATACTGCACAACGTCCATGCTAGTTTTACTAAGGCCAGATTTAACATCCTCACCGTCTTCCTCATCCTCTTCATCGTCATCATCATCTTCCCAAATTCCACCTTCTTCAAGTTTAAACTGGGAAGGGTCAACCACCCTTTTCTTTGAACTTTTGCCCTCTCTTTTGTTGCAGTTGGTGAAAACACTAGGGAAGAAGTTAAACTGGGCATCCTCCTGCAGAGCATTTGTCTTCTCCCTCACATTATCTTGAAATGATTCATACCTGATCTTTAAAGAGCAAACATCACTTCCAAGTGTAGAGTCATCATCATCAAACATGTAATTGTCTACATCTTCCTCTGAAAACAAGTTAACGGACAGCTCATTCTTGGAGCACAAGTCTAAAAGCTCAATCTTACTCTCACTAATGAATGACTCAAAGTAGCCCCATTCCTGGTTTGGGTTAGAGAGCAATGCCTCATCACCATTGCATTTGTCCAGCAGCAGTCCCTCATAATAATTCTTTTGTGTGGGATCCTCTGAGTCACTATCTGATTTACTTGGGTCCCTTTTGTCCACCTCTTGGGATTTATGGACAGGAAAGCTGAGTAGCTGATCAGAAAGAAGCTGATCACCATATTTGAGACTGTCTCCTGTGCTCATACAGTGAATTCCAATGTCAGACACTGGGCATGTGTCAAAGTCCCTGTTTATATCTCCAATTTTCAGACTGATACCAGGTTCAGAGTCTACGCCATCTTTCGATTCTATAAAACAGCCTAAACAGGTCCGACTCTGTTGCATCAAGCAGTCGCCAGTTAAAGCAGACATGGCCCCTGACTCCATGATGGTAAATGGTGCTTTTTCGTTGTCACTTGGTAATGACCAGGAACTTAGACCCTTGGTGATACAGGTTGTCAAAGATATGGCCTGAGCAGAAGGGTCACTGATAACATGTTCCGCTGCATCTGAGAGCCTCAGAGGAGAGGGAGGGCTTAGTAAACAAGTTTCCTTGGAAGTGATAGATGGCAATGTCCTGTGACAGGCGTGTATTTCCTTCTGCGTTAAGGCTGGAAATGTGACAACAGCATCTGCAGCATCATAGGACTTCACATCATCCTCGGGATCATGAGGCTCTGCAGTGGAAGAAAAATAGAACAATGTTTTATATGCATCATTCATCACACTTTCCAACCTACAAATATATAGAGACATCAACACACAGTGGGGCACATTTGTAAAACTGAGAAAGCCGTTAACAATCGTTAACAGCAATTCAACTGGATGACTGTTAATGATCGTTAATGGCTTTTGCATTGTGGAGGATTGCCCCCTAAGTATATAAACTAATTATATATTCCAATAGAGACTGGGAATATAAAATGGGTTTGGAATTTTTATTACAGTAAAATTCAAGTCTTCAGTCCTTAGCTGTATAAATGAGGTACTGGAAGAAATAAATCCAAGTTCTAAATGCTATGTCTAGGGACAAGTGCTGGTATTATCATGGTACATGAAATAAAGCTCTTACATGTATCATTTTAAATGTTTTGTTGTTTGTTCTTTCACTAAAAAGTGAAATGCCCACAAACGTCCCCATATATATTGGACTTGACTTTCTATCTGAATATTGGTAAATTAAAGTTGCTAATTACTAAAGCCATGTCATAGCAGTCAATCCATGTAAAACCTTTTTTTGTACGTAACAAAAAAATCAGAATAACAGTAGAATATTGCACATACATCTCTGCACTGGTTTGTTTTATATATATATATATATATATATATATATATATATATAGTCAGTGGTGTATCCTGGTTTTGCGCTGCCCTAGGCAGGACAAAACTCAGGCACCCCCCTCGCGCCACCCCCACCCAACCTTTACCCCGTCCTGCATTCTAAATAAACACACACATTCACTGACAGATACGCATACACTCGCTAACAGAAACACACACACTAACAGACACACTCACACTCAGTAACAGACACACTCACACTCAGTAACAGACACGCACTAACAGACACGCACTACCAGACACGCACTAACAGACACGCACTAACAGACACACACTCAGTCACTAGCAGACACAAACTAGCAGACACACACACTCACTAACATACACACACACACAGTCAGACACACACACACACACTCACAGGCAAACACACATACTAACAGACACACACACACACACACTAACAGACACACACACACTCACTAACATACACACACACACAGTCAGACACACACACACACACACACTCACAGGCAAACACACATACTAACAGACACACACACACACTAACAGACACACACACACTCACTAACAGACACACACACACTCACTAACAGACACACACACTCACTAACAGACACAGACACACACACACACACACACACTCACACTCACTAACAGACACACACTCACTAACAGACACACACTCACTAACAGACACTCACACTCACTAACAGACACTCACACTCACTAACAGACACTCACACTCACTAACAGACACACACACTCACACTCACACTCACTAACAGACACACATTCACTAACAGACACACATTCACTAACAGACACTCACACTCACTAACAGACACACACACTCACACTCACTAACAGACTCACACTCACTAACAGACACTCACACTCACTCACTCACATTAACACTTTTTTTTATTTTTTTTTACTTCAACCCCCCCCAGCCTCCTTACCTTTGGGAATGCTGGGGGGGTGGCATCTTTTTTCCCTGGTGGTCCAGTGGCTGCTGGGCTGCTGCTGGGCGGTCGGGCGGCGCTGGTGGGCGGCTGGCGAGGGTGCACTTCATCTGAGCTGTCTGCTCAGCTCCCTCGCGCGCCGCACAATGAGGCTGGGAGGCGGAGCCGGAATATGACGTCATATTCCGGCTCCCAGCCTCACTGTGCGGCGCGCGAGGGAGCTGAGCAGACAGCTCAGATGAAGTGCTCCCTCGCCAGCCGCCCAAGAGCGCCGCCCGACCGCCCAGCAGCAGCCCAGCATGTCTGTTAGCCGCAAGGCTAACAAGACATTTGCCTTGGGCATTTGGGGGGCGGCTTTTTTGCCGCCCCCTAGAAAATGCCGCCCAAGGCAAATGCCTTGTTTGCCTCGCGGCTAATACGCCCCTGTATATAGTAATGGGAAAAATAAAGTACACCCTCCGTCCTCCGTGTAGTATTTGGTTTTACATATCAGGACATAAAAACAATCATCTGTTCCTTAGCAGGTTTTAAAATTAGGTAATTAAAACAACACATGACATATTACACCGTGTCATGGTTTATTTACCAAAAATAAAGCCAAAATGGAGAAGACGTGTGTGAAAAACTATGTATACCTAATAATTCAACAGCCTGTAGAACTATCTTTAGCAGAAATAACGTGAATTAATGGTTTTCTGTATGAGTTTATCAGTCTCTCACATCGTTGTGGAAGAAATTTGTCCCACTCTTCTTTACAACGTTGCTTCAGTTCAATGAGGTTTGCTGGCATTTGTTTATGCACAGCTCTTTTTAGGCATTTCAATCGGCGTCTGGACTTTGACTGGGCCATTGCAACCCTTTGATTCTTTTCTTTTTCAGCCATTCTGTTGTAGATTTGCTGGTGTGCTTGGGTCATTGTTCTGTTGCATGACCAAATTTCAAACATGCTTTATCTGTCAAACAAATGGCCTTATATTTGACTCTAGAATACAGTACTTTGGTATACAAATAAGTTCATAGTCAACTCAATGACTTCAAGGTTCCCAGGTCCTGTGGCTGTAAAACAAGCCCAAATCATCTCCCTTCCACCACCATGCTTGACAGTTGGTATGAGGTGTTTGTGCTCATATGCTGTGCTTGGTTTTCGCCAAACATGGAGCTGTGCATTACAGCCAAACATTTTCACATCTGCTCGTCTGTCCAAAGGACATTGTTCCAGAAGTCTTGTGGTTTGTTCAGATGTAACTTTGCAAATCTCAGTCATGCTGCCATGTTATTCTTAGAGAGAAGGAGGTAACCCTTCCAAACAAACGATACTTGTTCAGTCTTTTTCTAATTGTACTGTCATGAACTATAACATTTAAAGAACCACTATAGTGCCAGGAGAGCAAACTTGTTTTCCTGGCACTATATAGTCCTTAGGTCCCCCCCACCCTCAGGGCCCCCCTCCCGCTGGACTGAAGGGGTTAAAACCCCTTCCGCCACTTACCTTAATCCAGTGCCGGGCTCCCTCGGCGCTGGTGACCTCTCATCACCCTCCAACGTCCGCTCCGGAGTGGAGCCGAATGCGCATGCACGGCCAGAGCCCCGCGCGCATTCAAACCGCCCATAGGAAAGCATTACTCAATGCTTTCCTATGGATGTTCTGCGTGCTCAATGCAATTTTCGCATTGAACATCGCAGAAGTGCCTCTAGCAGCTGTCAGGAAGACAGCCACTAGAGGCTGGATTAACCCTGCAATGTAAACATAGCAGTTTAACTGAAACTGCTATGTTTACAGCTGCAGTGTTAAAACCTGGGGAACCTACCACCCAGACCACTTCATTGAGCTGAAGTGGTCTGGGTGACTATAGTGGTCCTTTAACATGCTAACTGAGGCCTGTAGAGTCTGAGATGTGAATCTTGAGTTTTTTGCAATTTCTTGGAGCATTGCACGTTCTGACCTCAGGGTGAATTTGCTGGGATGTCCACTCCTGGGAAGATTGGAAACTGTCTTGAATGTTTTCCACTTGTGCATAATCTTTCTCACTGTAGAATGTTGGACTTTTTTTGGAAATAGCCTTATATTCCTTCCCAGTTGGATGGGCAACAAAAATTGCTGATGTCTTTCCTCTTTGGCATTATGTTAACACACCCCCAAATGCTCCAGACTAGCAAACTACTAACACTTGTCTGCTTTTTAACTTCTAATTTCCTACAGAAGTAGTTAGGGTATACTTAGTTTCTCACACATGGTTTCTCCATTTTGGCTTTATTTTTGCTGAATAAATCATGACAGGGTGTAATATGTCATGTCTTGTTGTTTATCTGAGATTGTATTTACCTAATTTTAAGATCTGCTACGAAACTGATGATTATTATTTCCTGATATGTAAAACCATAGAAGTCAAATATGGTGTGGGTGTATTTAATTCCAAAATGATACAGAATTGAGCAGTAAGACTGCAGGGCATGATCTATACACCAAAACTGATTCATTAAAGGAATTCTATAGTGTTAGGAATAAAATCTGTACTCCTAACACTATAGAGCTCTTTGGTGTCCCCCCACCCCCTCTTTTCCCTCTCATCCACCCCCCTGCAGTTAAAGCGGCACTTGCATGCTGAATCCCGTTTTGTTTTTTTAACCCACCTCCACTACATCCAATTGACCCCTTAGTCACCCCCAAATGCCCCTAAGCCCCCCAGATTACCTATTTATTCATCTGTATTTTCTGCCCCGATCTTTATTCAGGGCGCCACCATCTTTGTGTGGGTAGGTGAAGTCCCTGTGGGACACGTCATCTGCCCACACTAGATAGCACTGAGATTCCTGCACATGCCCAGTTAAACACCTGGACATGCAAACAGGAATTTCATCAATTCATTCATTCATCAGACAGACGAATGAATGAATAGAAAAATCAGACGAACAAACAAACACTGTGTATCAGTGTTCGTTTGTTCGTTCGGTTTATTACAAGGAGGGAGCTACCGGCACCCAGCTCCCTCCTTGTAATATGCAAAGACAGAAGCGGCAGGGAGCAGTGCTCCCCACCACTTCATACGCCCCCCAGGCCCCCCTTCACTCTATGACCCCATATGACCCCATAATAGTATAAAGGAGAATAAAATCTCCCCAATGCCCCTACTCGCTATACCGCGAGTAGGGGCATGTCCACTAAACAATGAGCAGCCAGTGGCTGCTCACTGTAAAATAAAATCCCTACTATCCACCCCTGGGGGCCATAGTGATAATGAGGGGGGGGGGGGCTACTGTGGGTAAAATAAGGGAAATCCATCCAATCACAAGCCATCCAATCACAGTGCTCTGTGTCATTTTACACAGCGTGGGAAAGTGCTTTGGAATTTTCCCACGCTGTGTAAAATGACAAAGAGCACTCTGATTGGCTTAAACCCACCAATCAGAGTGTTCTTAGCCTAATTTCAGGGCGGGGCAAGGCTTTATAAGCCTTCCCCCGCCCTGCGGAGCTCAGTCTGCGTGGAGCCCTCCATGGGTGAAGATGGATTATTTTTTTTGCGCTCAGGTTTTTTCTTTTTTGTCAGGTTTTTTTTTTGCGCTCTGGTTTTTTATTTTATTTTAAGTTCGACGGGTATAATGGATTTTTATTTGGCCTTTTTTGGGGCTGAAAAATGAAGATTTCAGAAAAAAGAAGACGTTGAATGGTAAGTTTAATTTTTTTTACAGGGTAGTAATTTTATTCCCCCCTCACTATTTTTTAGGGTGAGGGGGGTAGGTAGGGGCTTTTTTATTTGGATGGGGGGTGGGTGACTAGGGGCTTGGGGACCCCTAGTCACCTTTGATGGGTGGGGGGGTTATTTGATTTAGGGGGCCGGGGGGAGGACAGTAGGTCCCCCCCCTTCATTATCATTATGGCCCCCACCCGCCGTCCAGGGGTGGGGAGGACAGTAGGTTCCCCCCCATTATCATTATGGCCCACACCCGCCGCCCAGGGGTGGGGGCTGGAGAGGGGGAGGACAGTAGGTCCCCCCTCGTTATCTTTATGGCCCCCACCCGCCGCCCAGGGGTGGGGGCCGGGGGGGGAGGACAGTAGCCCCCCCTTCATTATCATTATGGTCCCCACCCGCCGCCCAGGGGTGGGGGCCGGAGGGGGGGAAGACAGTAGGTCCCCCCCATTATCATTATGGCCCCCACCCGCCGCCTAGGGGTGGGGGCCGGAGAGGGGGAGGGCAGTAGGTCCCCCCCATTGTAATTTATGGCCCCACCCACCGCGCAGGGGTGGGGGCCGGGGGGGGAAGACAGTAGGTGTCCCCCCCTTCATTACCGTTATGGCCCCCACCCGCGACCCAGGGGTGGGGGGGCGGAAGAGTAGGTCCCCCCCTCATTATCATTATGGCCCCCACCCAACGCGCAGGGGTGGGGGCCGGAGAGGGGGAGGACAGTAGGTCCCCACATTGTAATTTATGGCCCCCACCCACCGCGCAGGGGTGGGGGCCAGGGGGGGGAAGACAGTATGTCCCCCCCATTATCATTATGGCCCCCACTCGCCGCCCAGGGGTGGGGGCCGGAGAAGGGGAGGACAGTACGTCCCCCCATTGTAATTTATGGCCCCCACCCACCGCGCAGGGGTGGGGGCCGGGGGGGAAGACAGTAGGCCCCCCCATTATCATTATGGCCCCCACCCGCCGCCCAGGGGTGGGGGCCGGAGAGGGGGAGGACAGTAGGTCCCCCCCATTGTAATTTATGGCCCCCACCCACCGCGCAGGGGTGGGGCCCGGGGGGGAGACAGTAGGTGTCCCCCCCTTCATTACTGTTATGGCCCCCACCCGCCGCCCAGGGGTGGGGGGCAGGGGGGGGAGAAGAGTAGGTCCCCCCCTCATTATCATTATGGCCCCCACCCAACGTGCAGGGGTGGGGGCCGGGGGGAGGACAGTAGGTCCCCCCCCCTCATTATCTTTATGGCCCCCACCCACCACTCAGGGGTGGGGGCGGGGGGGGGACAATAGGTGTCTCCCCTTATTTTACTTTAGACCCCCAACCGTCGTTTAGGGGTGAGGGTCAATAGGTTTTGTTTTTTTTTTACAGTGAGCAGCCACAGGCTGCTCACTGTTTACTAGACATACCCCTACTCGCGGTATAGCGAGTAGGGGCATATTATTTACTAATACTAAATAATCTTTACTTAGTATTAGTAAATGTGGCTGAAAGACCAATTTAGGTCTTTCAGCCTTTTAGTAGATAGCTCCCTGATACCGTGGGAATTAGGGAGCTATCTACTAAGCGGCTGCAAGATGCATTCATTCGAATTAAATTGCGATCCGAACAAAGTGCCGAATTGCGTTCTAAAACAAACGAACATACTGTTCTCATTCAGTTAGAACGCAATTCGGCAGTTTCGGCTAAAATGACAGGAAGCCTCGTGGGAACAGGGAGGAAAGGTAAGGATCATGGGAAAATTGCTCTGACCAGCGGAAATGAAGCACACTTTGCTCCTCCGCTGGTCAGAGCTGGTCAAGCGGAGGAATCCTCCATAAGGCAAAGAGTCCCTACTTTGTCTTATGATTTTAAAGAAAACTAGAGCAGACAGGAAGAAACGGAGAACAGATCCTGAGAGAGGGGGAGAAGAGGAAGAGATTGAGGAAAGGTAAGTTCGGCATGACAGTGCCGCTTTAAAGGGTTAAACAAAACTTTAGACACTTATAGTGAGGGAAAAAAGTATTTGATCCCCTGCTGATTTTTTTTTTTATTTATATTTTATTGTTTTATAGAAAGAAATTCAGGGTACAAAAGAGAAGAGGGGGTAGGTTAGTTAGGATACACATATCACTGGTATATCAACAATAGCTAAATTGCCACACTGCAGCGAGTAAGCATAGATGTCAACATTCACCTTGGTACAACAATTTTCAGTATAATCTAGACTTATTATTTACATTCATCTCTGTTGTAGTGCGTTTGGGGATATTGTGACAATGCTGGTGACAGGTCTCCACCCGTTCAGGGTGTTCTTTCTATAAGTACGGTGGTTTGCTATTAGATGTATTTGTTAGCATTCCAATATACCACTGCTATTAGGTGGTGTACGCCGGTCGGGTACCCGTAGAGAATGCAGAGTTGTAGTGTAGCTTGTGCTACGCTAATTAGCAGGTAGCTTGAGTGCACCTTACTTGGGGTTTAAGAACTTGGTGTAAGAGGGGGGGGGGGGGGTTGAGTATGTCAGTGGTTTTCATTGGCCTTACATGTGTAAGTGCTCACGTGCATGGTTGGGCAGTTGAGGAGACATCTCGTTGGTTACGTTGGGTTGCTATATTGGGTCGGTGGTGAGCTAAGCTTCCATTTGGTCACTGTTTGCCTCTCCCAAACTCCCTCTCCCATTCTTTCCAGTTATCTTTGAATCCCTGCATATTCTGGGAAGTCGGTACTGCCATTTTTTTGTACCTGTAGAACTGTTCTAATTTAGCCAATAATTGGGCTTGAGAGGGGCTATCTTGTGATTTCCAATGCAATGCTATGAGATTTCTTGCAGACAGCATGGTCAGAGCTGTAATTTGTTTCTGTGATCCCCTGCTGATTTTGAACGTTTGCCTACTGACAAAAAATGTTCAGTCTATAAATTTAATGGTAGGTGTATTTTAACAGTGTGAGACAGAATAACAAAAAAAAATCCACATGTTAAAAAAAGTTATAAATTGATTTGCATGCCAATGAGTGAAATAAGTATTTGATCCCCTATCAATCAGCAAGATTTCTGGCTCCCAGGTGTCTTTTTATACAGGCAACGAGTTGATGGTACATGGCCTGGATGGCACCTCCTTCCTTCAGCCAGGGCATTGAAAGTGGGTCGTGGATGGATATTCCAGCATGACAAAATGACCCAAAACACATAGCCAAGGCAACAAAGGAGTGGCTCAAGAAGAAGCATATTAAGGCCCTAGAGTGGCCTAGCCAGTCTCCAGACCTTAATCCCATAGAAAATCTGTGGAGGGAGCTGAAGGTACGAGTTGCCAAACATCAGCCTTGAAACCTTAATGACTTGTAAAGAGGAGTGGGACAAAATCCCTACTGAAATGTGTGCAAACCTGGTGGCCAACTACAAAATAAATCTGATCTCTGTGATTGCCAACAAGGCTTTTGCCACGAAGTGCTAAGTCGAAGGGGTCAAATACTCATTTCACTCATTGACATGCAAATCAATTTATAACTTTTTTGACATTGACTGTTTTTTTGGATTTTTTTTTTGTTATTCTGTCTCTCACTGTTAAAACCTACCATTAAAATTATAGACTGATAATTTATTTTTCAGTGGGCAAATGTTCAAAATCAGCAGGTGTTTAAATACTTTTTTCCCTCACTGTACCTGATGTCCCTCGGTGCTGAGTCTCGCTCTGCCTTTGTCAGGATTACAAGTTGATCCAGCACGTAGAACTGTATCCCACCTAGGACTAAAAGGTAACATCTTACCGGGCCTTAGAATGGCAAGACTTAATACTTTCCGAGGTCAGGGATACAGAAAGAGACACAATGATGAGGGAAAGCCGAAAGTCAGGGATACCAGAATACAGGGAAGCCAAATATAGCCAAAGTCAATAACCAGAAATAAACGCTCAGGAATACACTCTCGGACAACCTCTAGGAAAACCACGACAGGGCAATGAGCAGAAGGAATAGGTAACCGTAAGTACCCCTCTTGTGGATCCGATTGGCCGAAACCAGCCTTTGACCCCAGAACGTGCGTGTGTGTTCTTTACGTGACTTCATGCGCACGTCGACGTCTTCCATGTCGTGGGCGGACATGGTGTTATAAATTAGTGTGGATCCGCAGCGGTCGGCGTCCATCAACATGCTGCATGGGTCAGACACATTGACGCATGGCCGCTAAATGGCACTACCGCGTTGAGGTGAGGATGAAAATGTGACAGCCTTCTCCCACCCCATTGAGGGGGGGTCTAATTCACATGCGCAGGAAGTTCTGTGAGTGCATTAGGCCCTCCCCATATGAAAGTACTGCTTCACTGCTTTCCTATGGGGATTTTACTGATGCTGGATGTCTTCTTGCAAAGCGTGAGGAGGTCCAGCGTCATTCAGGCCATGTTAGCAACCAGGAAGCGCCTCATGTCCTGTCTACTACACAGATTCCCTTATAGATATCCCTCCAGAATGAGTATTTAATTTCATAAATATAAAATCTTTATGAACTACACACATTTTACTTACTTTCACTAAAATTCCAACCCAGCCAAAAGATATACAGGAGACAAAGTAAGGACTACTTTGTCTTAGTATTTCTCCCATCCTTGACAAAACTTGACAAAACTTGACAAAAAAATGTAATTTCCTGCAGCGTCACCAGTAAAAGTTGTAGGGAAAAAGGCTCTGTCTATGGAAGTCCCAGCTGTCAGGATCCCGCGGTCCCCTTCCTGGCGTGCGCCCAGCCACGGATGCCGCCCGCGTCTTCCTCTGCGTCCCCCAGCGGCAGCATGTATGACGCTGCATGCTGGGAGACCGCCCAATTTAATAAACGCCGGGGTCAGCCACCTGACCCGGCGTTAAAGGCACAGTGCCTCAATCACAGTGGGAGGTCTAGATATCTCCCACGTGTGATTGTTAATTCTGATTGGAAATTATCCAATCAGAATTAACCTGTGGATTTAAATACTTACCTTTCCTGTTCCTCTCTGCCCTGTTGTGGTCTTTGCTTGCTAGTATTGCTACTGAACTTGTGTTTCTGGTTATGTACTCTCTGGCTTGTTTATCTAACTTTGTGACTTTCTCCTACCCTTTGACCTCGGCTTGTTTCTCGTTATTCTGTCTTCTGGTTCCCCTTACTCGGCTTGTCTCCTGACTTTTCTCTGTGTGCTTAGCCCGGCCACTCTAAGGTCCGGTACTGCACATTTTCTGTGTGTGTGTTAGCGTGTTTGGTTCCCGGAATCGTGACACCAGCAGTCTCATATGCGTGAGAGTGCAATACTGACGTTGGTACCTGGCAGATGAAGCACCAAATGCTGTAGAGGACAGGCAGGAAAACTTTCCTTCCCCTGCACCCGGAGGCCACTGGACACCCAGTGAAGCTGTCATATTTAGGGGGAAATTATGCAAAGACCCAAGATGGTGATAGAGCCGCTTTTAAAAAACGGTAATGGTAAAATACTTCTATAGTACTCTGTAGTGGTTATGATACCAGGAGTACCCTGGTGCCATTAGCCCCCTCACCTGGATACCCATCAGATGTCTAGTTTCCATCTGGCAGAGTTTCAGAAGCTGGATGCCGATCCCACCCGCCATTCATTCATTTATTGGAGCAGCCAGCCTACACTCTCAGCCAATAAATAACACTCTGTGCATTGAAATATGCACAGAATTGACATGAACCAGTCAGAAACTCTTGTTCTGGGCTAACTAATGACGCTTTAGTGACGTCTCATTGAAAATAAATTCTCATTAAAATGTGCAGCATTTCAAAGCAATATTTTTGAACATACAGCCTGCAGGCACCATCACCACTTCACATAACTCAAGTTGTAAGCATAGTGATTAAGCATACTGTTTAGATAGATAGATAGATAGATAGATGATTTGACACACACTTGACAGTCTAACATTTTCCTGGAGTACCCCTTACCATTTCCATTAATCCCATTAATAAGAAGGTTGCTGGCTCCTTGTGCAAGAGAGTCTTTTTCTTCCTGGCCGTCCATTAATTTATCGTTGTGATGCTCACTCCATACCTCACCGCGTGTGTCCAGCCTGAAACAGAAACAGTCCATTTTACAAACTAAAGCAACAAAAATAAATGCAGGTTTGCTTGACTGCCTTGCACTAGATTTAACAAAAGAACACAGCTCTCTTTTAAGGAGTTATTTATTGTCCTTTATCCACAAAAATTTGGGGGGGAAAGTGAAAGGGGACCTTTGAATCTCAAGTAAGAACATTAGCCCCCCTGTCCCCCCGATCTCCACTCCAAATACATCTTACTCCCCACAATAAAAAAAATAAAACCAACAAAAGACCATCACTGGGACAATTTAAACCTTTGAACAAGAAGCAACGCACTAATGTGATAAGTCCGACCTGTATCAGGCCTGTGAAGGACCATGATTGGGTTTGCGCATGTAGTATAATGGATTCAGGAACAATACATCCAGCCTGTCTTTCCAACATGACACATTCCTGATAGCCCCTTTCTGTTGAATTTTATGGTTACATTTTTTGCAACTTGTTATGTGTGTACTTTTTTTTTGCAAATCTACTTTTTTATTATTCTGATCTAATGCCACTCCTTTAATCATTTCATAACATATTTAACATGTTTTAGTTTACACATATGAAAGTTTTATTTAATTTTGTAAAAAAAAAAAATGTTTTGTTCAAATGTTTATTAAACGTTAAAATATAGTAAAAGGCAAGAATATACAGAAGGAGTCTCCATGTGTCCTGGAGTGGAGACATAATAAACAATATAACATTTTTACATAAAAGTTTTCATTTTATGTCAAAATGAAATACCTTTGATGGGCTTTTGCTCTATTTAACAAGCTCTATTAAAGGGGAAATGTAAAGTTTGCATCTTTTAAGAAAAACTACCTATGTGTTTTATTTTGTTCAATTTATCTTCTGTTTTAAAATTATGCTTGAAGGACAAGTGTCACCTCAAAACTATTTTTAATATAAAAATCCTTCTAGTTTTAAAAGAATGTATATATTTTTAGAATGAAGTATATATAAAAAAAGAGAAAAACTCATCCCTACCTTTAGTGTATGGCCGGCTCCTTCAGCCATATTCATACAACTTGGGCCAGACAGTGTTTAAAAACCAATAGTTAGTCTATATGGTCTTCCCTGCTTCTATACAGGAAAGTAGGACTATAGAGACTAATTGTAAGAGAAGAGGCAGTGTTTACATTGCTCCCTAAAGACACCTCCAGTGTCACTCAGATGTTGTGCAGCACTGACGTTCAGCACTTCCATGCTCTGCATGAAGACGCTGAAAGTTTCCCATAGAGATGCGTTTGGCTCCGCCCCCGCTGCTCCTCCTCTGCTGAGATCATCAGAATTGACAATCTCAGCCAATCCACAGGAAAGCAGTGAATTGGCTGAGAGCGTCATTTCTGATGATGTGGCCAAGGAGATGGATAGGGGGCTGGGCCAGTGCCGGCAGGGGACATAAGTTGAGTTTTCACCGTGTTTACAATATATATTTGTGTTTCTGATCCTATAGGGTTCCTTTAAAAATAATTTTGTAAAAATCTATTTTTTTCAAACCTTGATATTATGATTATTATATAAATAAATAGTTTTGTGGGGACACTTGTCCTTTAAGGCGAAGTAAAGACTAATTTTCCAATACGTGTAACTGAGGCTCAAAAAGGTACACGTAAAAAATATCATTTAGCTTTTGGCTTGGAATCCATCATTTTTGTGAGCTGCCAGGATGTGCAATTTATATTATGTCACTCATCTGGTTTATCTGTATTCTTTTTGCAACGTAGTTAGCCACTTAATAGACATAAACGTATGGGAAGATGCAGGTGATGTCACACATCTCAAGCAATGAACAATATGCACTATGTTGCATTCCTGCACATGAATTCACCAGTGGCACAAGCAGAAGAAACTGCCAGGGGATGCGAAGAGAATCAGATCCAAAAACTGGGCTGCCACATGCTAGTGTAATTATGAGCAAATTAGTAATTTTAATTAATTCTCCAGGTTTGAAATGAGGCTGAATGATGTTAATTACCTTTATTCAACGTAAAAATAAAAAATTAGGTGACTGGTATAATTTAACTAAAAGAACGCAATTTGTACCTTTCTCTTCTTTACACCTTGCAGAAGCATACTGTTTTAGATTGTGGCCTTAACCGATGTGACAATGTTGCCCTAATGAATCCTGCAAATGCTTTCATTATAGACAGTCTACTGCACTGTTGAAGCAATCTGCTAGTTCATAATTAACAAAGGGTTGCATTCTATTTATTGCCCATAAAAAAGTATTATTTTATTTATTTAGACAGAATCGGCCATGCAAAGAGCAAATGTAAATAAACCTAGCCCTACGATACAGCATCCATGTGGCTAGTGTATACAGTAGCCAGTTAGCTTTCTATTTAGATTCAGGCTGAAGATATTGAATTTGATGATAGGGTCGCGTACTAACCAGAAATGCAGTGGTTGTTTTTTTAACGGATAATCCCTATGACTCTTTTGTAGAATACAATCATTTTCCCTCTGACAATCTGAATTCTGTGCCTGTCGTTACTTTTCAGCTGACATTTGAAAGATGTTTGGGTCCTTTCTCTCCTTCCCCTTCAAGCCTCTTCCTGTGTTAGACAAACCAACGTCATTATGGGAACGTGCGGGGACTTGGAAATAGGCATCTGAAAGAGTTTGTACGGGTGTTGCAGCCTTCTCATGACATATAACAAGCCCGGTAACACGGTACACAAAGCCTGGCCCAGCTGCATTTCAACGCTTTTAGTTATATATTGCCGTGGAGTGCAATCCCAGCAGTCTACGCATTGCACTTTCAGCATATAAAGAATATTATGATAAAAATATAAATAAATAAGTAATCATATGAGCTTACGATCCTACTGGGAGGAGAGCACTGCAGATGCCAAACAATAAAAGGCCCATGAAACGTTAACGTTTACATGTCATTGGTCAAGTCACGGAGGGAGCCAACTACAATTTAACTGTTATTAGTCAAGCCATGGAGGGAACCAGCTACACTTTGTCTGTCGTTAGTCAAGCCACAGATAGAGCCAGCTACAATTTATCTGCCATTGGTCAAGCCATGGAAGGAGACAACTACACTTTACCGTAACCTGTCATTGGGCAAGCCAAGGAGGGAGCAAGTTAAACTTTATCTGCCATTAGTCAAGCCACGGAGAGAGCCAACTAAATTTTTCTCTATGATTTGTTTGAAGCAATAAGCGAACGAGTGAGCTACATCTTACCTACCTTTCGTCAAGTCTCTAAACGATTCCACCAATATCAGATGCTGAGTTTGTATGAATGCCGACTTATATGTTTAAAACATTTCTTTATAAATCTTTTTTTTTGCAAAACATAAATAACTGTATTCTGCTGCTTTCTATATTTAGTTTAAAACACTCAAAGTCTCAGTGTTGTAAATTCACATAGGACTCAAAACAACCCATCTGTCTTTAAAAACTTTTTGCCTTTCCCCTATAAATACAAATAGCTTTTATGTACCAGGGGATGCAGGGCTGTGGGTCAGCTTTGCTACGTAGTAAGTACATTTCACATTAGTGTGTTGTCTTGTTTCCAGTTTGCTGCAAGGGATCTGAGGGTTTGAAGGTAGCACCGAGCTGACATTTCGAGAGCCAAGTACAATCTATCATGATTAGCTGGCCCAGCTAAGGAGAGCCCTGTTGCGGAAGATGGCAGGTGTGGCTGCAGGTCAGAGCTAGCTGAGACAAACCAAATAGTGCCAGCTGGCTCTAAAAAACCTCTCTCTGGCAGATTTTCATTCCCTGCAAGACATCCTTGCAGGGAATGCCTTGCAGTAACTGTCGTACTGCTGGCCAAAATGGTGTAACACTGCATAAATTAAACTCAAGATTTCGGTGATACGCTTCTAAACCAATTACAGCAGCACATACTTCCATAGGATGGGATCCAGTTACCTATGGTAAATAATCCATGATTTCCTTTCATTTTGACAATTTATTTAGCTGTCTATGGAATAATTGGAACTCAAATACAAAAGATACATTTCTCTCAAGTGATTGAAACCAGCCTACTTATTGCAACCAAACAGAAGGTAGTGATCCATTTCATAGATAATAAAATCCAACAATTAGTGTCCACAAAACTGTGTTGTTGTTTTTTTTAAATACCTAAAGGAAGGTATCACCTACATTAGTACCTACAGGTACAATCTTTTCCTTGAGATTGTACCTGTAGGTATATATATACACACACACAATCATGGGAAAAAGAAAGTACACCCTCACCGTGTTTTAATTTATTTATCAAAAATAAGGTAAAACTGGAGAAGTATAAGACTTGACACACCACGCCGGACTGAGTATTTCTTACTAGTTTATCAGCAGGTAATGGCTAGGATAACAGTGACCATGTGAACCGTATATAGTAATCTAGTGCAGAAGTTTCAAAAAGGGCTCCCACAGCATACCTGCCAAGTCCCTGGCTTGGTTCCAACAATACCTGAGGCCAAATACTATAACAATGTAATAACATATTGAGCAATAAATGTATGCAGGACAGCAACTCTAAGTCCTGTTCCTTCTCAATTCACAATTATTCACACGATAATAGCCGAACTTACGTGAACAAAAATACCCACATCACTTGGAAAAAACAATTATAAAAATACCTTTATTTTTTAAAATTAAAATTTCATTAGAAATAGATTGGGTGGGGGGATGGGGATAGGATAGATGATTCCAAGGCATATGATGAACTGATGAGGGGTACCTGAGGCATGAAACGCGTTAGCGTCATCACGTTATGTTCTGGATAAAATTTTATATGAAGAAAGAAAGGTAATTTTTATGGCTTTGTCCCTACATCAATCCCAGTTTCAGAGTGGTAATTTCAAATGCAATTCCTGTATTAGGTAAGCTTAATATCTATCATGTTTGTGTGAAGTTTCCCATTGTATGAGGTCTTTGGAGGGTGTAATTAGACACTTGCATGATAACACAGTAACAAAGGGTTAGGGTACAGTACATCATTAACTAAGGACCATCAAGCAAACAGAGCACTATGTATGGATATATGATTGTGCCTGTACACATTATGCATGATTATATTAAGTATAGGTATTGCACAGCTATCCGTATGTACAGACCTAAAAATAAAGTTGTTGTATGATCTCATGACAATTCAAACAGCAACCCAGCTTGTAAGGTTATAAATGCTTCCGTGTGATCATTGCTAAAGAAGACTGGCAGCTGTTTGAAACATTGGCTAAATGTTTACCTAACATTCTAAAAATACTAGATAGAGAACTCATGTATTACACACACAGCACGGGTGTCTAAGATGTAATTATCCATGGAGTGTTGGATGTGAGTAGAGCATAATAAGAAAATAAGCTTGTTTTTAAACAGTTACTATAGTGCCCATTCCCATTGCCCCTTCTGTTTTCTATATGAATTATCTTGGTTCCTCTGTATGGTTTACAGTTCATGTTAATCAGTCTCTGGCAATGTTCCAGTATATGATCAAGTCCCAAGTGTCAAGTGAGGCTTCATTCCTAATTATTATCATCAAGATTGTGTCCATTAGTGCTGTTTGAAAACTGTTCTATAAGTGTGTGCAGAGCCTCATCAATACTGCATAGAACAGTACTCTAGTGGGCTGCTAGTCATCCTATGCCATGGGGCACTAGAAGCCTGTTAAGCAGGTCCCCTTGAACCCAGTGCCCACATTTCATCATTAGTACTTGATGAGACGGTATTTTAGTCATCTGCTGCTTTTACTAGTTTATTTTAAAGCCACACTATACGCACCCAGCATCTCATTGAAGTGGTATGGGTGCAGTGTCCTAGTCCCCTTAATCCTGCAATGTAAAACACTGCAGTTTTAAAGAAACTGCAATGTTAAAATTATTACTACTATTATTATTACTGGTATTTATATAGCGCCAGCATATTCCTTAGCACTTTACAATATTATCAAAGGGGGAGATTTAACAATAAATGAGACAATTACAAAAACTTACAGGAACAATAGGTTGAAGAGGGCTCTGCTCAAACGAGCATACAATCTATAGGAGGTGGGGCATAAAACCCAACAGGACAAGAGGTAGCAATCAAACAAGGTGGAGTGAAGCAGAGCTGGAGAAGAGAATAGTGTGCTGCCCTTTAGGAGAGAGCAAGGGACAGGTATGTGAGGTAGAGGTTACTCTGGGAGGCCATAAGCTTTCCTAAAGAGATGGGTTTTGAGGCACTTTTTAAATGATTAAAGACAAGGGGAGAGCTTGATGGTTGTAGGCAGGCAATTCCATAGAAAGGGAGCCGCCTGCAAGAAGTCCTGCAAGCGTGAGTTGGCTGTACGGGTGCGAGCAGCAGACAGGAGAAGGTCATGGGCAGAGTGGAGAGACCGAGAAGGTGCGTACCTGCGGATCAGTGAAGAGATATAAGAGGGGCTAGAATTGGTCAGTGCTTTATAGGTGAGGATTAGTACCTTGAATTGACTCCTATACGATACAGGAAGCCAATGTAAGGACTGACAGACGGTAGAGGTGTGAGAGGAGCGACAGTAGAGGAAAATCAGTCTAGCTGCATCATTCATTACAGACTGTAGCAGGGCAATACGACTTGTGGGAAGACCTATTAGGAGAGAGCTACAATAATCCATGTGGGAAATTAGTAGCGCATGGACAAGCTCCTTTGTAGCATCTTGTGTAAGAAAGGGGCGGATGCAGGCTATGTTTTTAAGGTAGAATCTACAGGATTTGGTAACAGACTGGATGTAAGGCTCAAATGTAAGGCCAGAATCAAGTATAACGCCAAGACAGCGTGCTGTCAAGGATGGACTGATGTGGGTACCACTCACTTGAAGGGAGAGCAAGAGAGGAGGATCAGTATTAGTAGGAGGAAAGACAAGGAGCCCCTTGTTCGAATTATTGGGTTTCGTGGTCAACCTGGAGAAATCGGCACTCGCTCCGACACAGGTGATTGACTTCTTGGGTTTTGAAATAGACGCAACGGTGTGCCTCCTTCGCCTTCCTTAGTCCAAGATCACCACCATTCGGAAGGAAATCCGGAGGATACTGCGCCAAGACCGGATTCCACTCCGAGTGCTGGCTCGCCGGGCCCCCTTTACTAGAGGGCCATGCAACGCCTGAAGGCCCACTTCCTGCACAGGAGACCCTCCGACGACCAAGTGATTCCTCTCACCCCAGATGTTAAGATCGAGAATCGCTAGTGGCTACTTCACATGTCCGCCTGGAAAGGCAAGGCGATTTTCGGACCGACACTGGATTTCGTATTGGAGTCGGACGTGACCCTTTGGGGCTGGGGAGCCACATGTGCGACCAGCTTCATGGGAGGCCCCTGGTCGGAATCAGAGATGGAGTACCACCTTTCGGATTGTTGCCTTCTACTCAGGATGGACAACGTATCGGCGGTGCAATACATCAACCGCCTAGGAGGTGCCCGCTCCCTGGTACTTTCGGAGGTGACAAAGGAATTTTACAGCTTCTGACCCCAACGCAACATTACTCTCCAGAGTATTTCCCGGGTGTGTCGAACCTGACGGCGGACTGGTTCTCCAGACATTGGAGGGACGCCAGCGATTGGAGGCTCCTTTGCCCAGTGTTCCTCGAGATCACGGACCAGAGAGGCCCGTTCACTGTGGACCTATTTGCCTCCAGGACGAACTTCCAGGTCCTGACTTACTTCATTTGGCTTCCAGATCCGGCTTGTGCAGTGGTGGATGCGTTTCTTCAGGATTGGCCACCTCAGGGAGCTTATGCATTTCCTCTGTTCGCTATGACTTCCAGAGTCCTGCTGCAAGTACCAAGTACCAAGCTAGGCCAGGCTTGGTTCCTGGAACTTCTGGAACTTTCACATCAGGACACGCTCCTCCTGCTAGACGCTCCTCTTGGACCTGCTGGGCAACACCCATCCTCTTGTGGCGGAGGGTCACCTCCACTTATTGGCCTGGACTCTTTCAGGGGAACCTGGAATGTCGACGACCTATCGCAGTCGGCTAGGAACCTCCTCTGGGACTCGTGGGCTCCTGGGACGAGGACTTATCCGCATTGGAACATTTGGTGTCGCTGGTGCCTGGAACGGAATACTGATCCCTTTACAGCCCTTGTTTCCAGTGTTTTGAACTTCTTGTCTCACTTGTTTTACCTGGGTCGGTCGTATCGTTGTGTTAACATAGCCAAGTTGGCAATCTCGGCGGCTCATGTGCCTCTCTAGGGTTCCCCCAATGGTCAAGACCTGTTGGTTTGCAGACTCCTTAGAGGCATCAGACTAGCTCGAGCTCCGGCACCTAAGTACTCCACCCTCTGGGATGTCCACACGGTCTTATCGTTTCTGCAGAGGTGGCCGGCTAATCAGGATCTGTCCCTCCGACAGTTTTCAGCTAAATTCGCTCTCCTGCTTTGCCACATCTCCTTTCGCCAGGTCTCCACATTTGAGGCGTTCAATGTCAACACATTCTCCTTCTCACCGGAGGGGGTGACCTTCTCGGTGTCTAGATGTACCAAGTCGGACTCGACGGCTATCTTCTACCCTTATTTCCGGGATTCACCTAAACTCGGCGTGGTGGGCGTGGTGTCAGCTCTGTCTCGTTATGTAGCGATTACGACTCCACTTCACCCTTCTCGTTCTGGGCAATTGCTGGTCTCCTACGTACGACCTCACAAACCGGTCTCTTCTACAACCTTGGCGTGATGGATCAGATGGTTGTTGTCTTTGGCAGACGTGGATTCATCTTTTGGAGCGCATTCAGTTAGGGGCGCGGCGGCATCTGGTGCCTTGTGGCTGGCGCGTTGCTTCAGGCCATCCTACATTCCGCGGATTGGTCTCGAGAAGACACCTTCTGGCAATTTTATTTCACACCGGCTGTTCATGCTTCGTTGGCCTTGTTGGCTGAGCGTTAAAACAGCACATATGAAGCTTCCTGCCATGTTAGAAAGTTGGAAATGATGCTACTTTAGTGTACCTATAATCTTAATTTTATTAATGACAGGAGGCGAATATTTCCGTCCCAGTTTTCTTCACCCTACTCTGTTTTGTCGGCTGAGGTGGGTAAATCATGTAACTTTGCCATTTTGTGAGCTTACACTTCTGTCTTATATTTGTCTTTTGTATACTTCTGGAATGTTCCTGTTGATTTTGGTAATTTTTAACCTTTCTCTGGGTGGCTGCATGTTTTTCTCAGAACATTTTGTTTGTTAACCATTTTTTTTTATTCTGTTTATCTAGTTTTAGTTTAAAGTTTCATCTATGATACAACGTTGGATTTCCTTCTTCGGATGACAATCATCAGTTGGATCCATTTTTCTTCCGAGAATACAGTTATATTGTTTCGTTTGTACCGTTGTTTATTTTGTCGCAACTTGAAAGAGGAAGTAGTTGGTTGGGAGGGGACTTTTATTGTACATTACTTTTTTTCTGATTGGTTGTTTTCTCTCTGTGTTAATGTGCTGCTGTGGAGTTCTAGTAAAGAAAAACTTAAGCAAATATCCGCCTCCTGTCATTAATAGAATTAAGATTATAGGTACACTAAAGCTAGCATAATCTACAATTTCAAAGTACTGCAGTAAGCTGAACCACAATCTTGCAGTGATTCTAAATCCATAAATAAACGAGCAGAGCGACAAAAAATATTTCAGTTTTGCATATTGTATGAAGCTTAATGCCGATTGCAGAGCATCTACGCACACAGTTTGGAGGTATGTGTTCTGAATTTTAATACTGTGTAGCCAATGTAAAACAATCAGAGCTGAATCTGTCTCTGCTTCAATGCATGTTCCGTAACTCCTCTCCAATTAGAGATGAGTGAACCTCCTGTGGTTTATTTAGCAAAACATTTATTAGAGATTGCTAAAGTTTTGGCAAAACCATGTTATATATCTCATCAACCCGATTGGAGAATTTCATTTGTTTCAACACCATTGGTATTAACTGCATATATCCGTTACCTGCATGGTTAGTAGGAAAGTTTATCGTATTGATTACCTATGTATGCGTGTGCATCTGTTTATTGTTTGTTTTTGTAATAGTTTTTTATTTCCCTGTATCTTAAAAATCTTTCTTATATATATAAAAAAAAAGTCTTATATTAAAAAAAAAAAAAAAAGTTAAATTAACCTCAAAGAGATGAGACACACATATTTGTAAAACAGTACAATTTTGTTTGTTTGAATTTCAGAACACATTTGTATTACTCGTCTTGTTGGAAAGTTTCGAAAACTGCTCCGCTTTAGAAATTAATACCGGAGGTCCAGAACTAGCCAACATAATACACATTGCTGAAACCCTACAGCATCCTAATTATTGTGCCATGGCACAGAATTAAGGCGCAAATGTCCAATTTGCCCACGTACAGTGTCCGTTCCACTGCCCACAGTGCCTAGTCACACCGATATTAATGACATTCTTCTTGACTCAGTCTTGGCTCTGACTTTCTTCCTCCCCTCACCTTATTTTTCAGTGTGACTGTTTGCATGTTGTGTGTGCCTGTGATGTTCAGATATTGCACTATCCGATATTTTGTTGTAGCCATCTTGTGGTGGAATCTCGGTAAAAATAAATTTAGTAGGCCGAGATTACCACGAGGCATGTGTACGTGCATATGCTGACGTATCGATCAGTTGGTTGCACGAGGCAAGATACGATCAGTAGTGTACGGAGCATGTGCAAGAATACAGGATATAGTATTCCCCTCCTCCATTGTGCTGGACAAGCCATGCGGTCAAACAGGAAGTTAATTCTTATTTGTGTTGATTGGTTAAGAGAACGTGCGGGTGGAGCTTAATATGGGAGGAGTTATATGCCTATATAAGGAGCCTGCACTATTGTCCGGGGCTCAGAATTTGCTGTATTTTGGTGACGCTAGTCCCTCTGAGTCCCGATCGGTGATCCAATAAAGAATCTCTTCCTTCCTGAAGAAACCTGTGTCCATCTCTCTGTGCTTGGCTTCCGTCAGTTTCTCCGGTATCATTTGGTGCATTGGCCGGGAAACTCATCGTTCAACGGTAGCTGAGAGGCAGAGGCGTGAGACGGTCTATCTTTGCCCACGTTCTCTACGGCTGCACCCCTGAACTTCTGCGTGGACCTCCCTTCGTCTCGGCGCCACTGGTCTGTTGTCCAGGAGATCATCGGCCTCTACGTGAGAAGTGCTGGGGTGTCCCCGTCGATGAGTGTGAACTCAGGTTCAGGAACGAGGAGGTAAGACAACTGCTGTTTTAGACGGCAGGACCCACTAGGGGTATACCGATTGTGCGGTAGGCCCAAAGGGGTTTGAATCTGTGTATCTGCCCCCTCTGTCGGAGGGAAGGAGCGAAGGCGCACCGCTCGATCGAACGCTTTTTAGTCAGACCGTTTGATTTGGTTAGTCAGGCGGGGTCCTGGTGTAAATAGCCCTAGCCGGACACCGGTGTCTTGTCTAGACTAGCGTTCTAGGGTGTATATTACGTTCGCTAGGTCGGAGGGACCGGGAGACTAAGCGGCGCCTGTGTAAATTCGGTTCGCTAGTTCTCATCCTATCTGGGCTAAGTGGGAAGGCGTGTAAATTTGGAACCCACTAGACTTTTGATAGTGCGACTAAGAGGCGCCTGTGTAAATTCGGTTCTCTAGCTCGCTATATATGTGGTGATTGGGCAGTGTGGCTAACCAAAACGGGTGTATATAGTTTTAGGTAGTCCATTCAAGGTACTGGCCAATAGTTTAGTTGGGAATTGTAAATGTGTTAACGATTGTTTAGTAAAGTGTATATCTTGTTAGATAGCGCGAGCTCAGCCGTCTAGCGAGAGTGTTAATAGTGTGTTGCTGTATTATAGTGCACGGTACCATAACCCTGTATATTTACTGACACTGTATATAAGTACTAATCATTGTTGTCCATTGCATGTTTAACACCATAACCACTAATAATTGTATTGTGACCTTAACTTGTGCTTTGACCTATGCTAACCGTACTGTAACCGCTAATTGTAAAAGACGATGTTACTGGGGTGTGTTATAGACGGGTAATTCGTATATAGAGAATTATAGCGTGGGTGACTGTATAGTTACGCCAAAGGGCATAATATTGATTATATAGTGACTGGTGTAACAGCTGTGTGTGTACGGGAATTCCCTGAGTGTTTATTGTTATTGTGTACGTTTCACTTGGTAACCGTACCACGTGGTGCTGTTGCCAGAGGAAACGGGTGTGACTGTTGAATAGTACGCGTGTATAGTATTCATTGTCGACGACGTTCCATTGTTAAGTATGGGTGCGTCGCAGTCAACGATTCCGGATCCCTTAGGTTGTATGGTGAAGAATTTTAAAAAGGGATTCAAAACTTGTGATTTTGGGGTTAAAATGTCTCCTGTACGTTTGGTCACTTTGTGTACTAGGGAGTGGCCTACTTTGGTTGCGGCATGGCCGCCACGTGGCAGTTTGGATCTAACTCTGGTACAGCGCTTACACGTGGCTGTATCAGGTAGGCCTGAACTTTACGGCCAGTTTCCTTATATTGACTGTTGGAGACAGGCCGTAAATGACTCGCCAAAATGGCTCCAGACATGCCACGAGGAGCAGTGTCGCCTCATGGTAGCTAGGACTTGTTCGTCCACTAGGACTGGTGTTAGGCCCATTTTGGACACGCCCCCTGAGTCCGAGATCCCTTTGCCGCCCCCTTACTTTCCGTTAAGAGGAAGTGACGCAAACGCAGGAAGTCCTGCAGCCCTCCCCTCATTACCCCCATCCACTTCCGCTTCCTCCTCCAGTACAGGATCCACCCCCCCTCGTACTAAATCTCCCCTTCCGGAACCAGAACCCACCCCCATTAGAAACGAATATCCTGATTTGGCGCCACTTCAGACTTCCGGTCAAGCTTCATCTAGCTCGGCTCGAAGTGTTTTATTTACGACCTTTTCCCAAAACCAACCTCCCACATCCCCATACCCTATCTCTCCCCGACCGGAACCCATGACTGACGCCTCTCTACGTAGCCCCATCCAAACCCGACAGTTGACTGGTGCCCAACAATTAAAGCACTATCAGATGCCTCTTCGTCTGAATCCCGGGTCAGCTTATATCGATGCCGCAGGTCAAATGGCACACGCTGACCCAGTTTTCGTATATGTCCCATTTACCACAACCGATCTTTTAAACTGGAAGACCCATAATTCCTCGTATACTGAGAAACCACAAGCTATGACTGATCTGTTCACCTCAATAGTACAGACGCATAATCCGACATGGGCTGATTGCCAGCAGTTACTAATGACTTTATTTAACAATGAGGAAAGGACAAGAATAAATCAAGCAGCCATAAAAGCACTAGAGGATAGAGCCCGTGTTTTGAACCAAGCTAATCCAGCAGCATGGGCCGCAACACATTATCCCAACACTGATCCCGATTGGAACGTAAATGGTGCTGATATGGTTCAACTCAGAGCCTATAGAGACGCTATAATTGCTGGCATGAAAGCAGGAGGAAAGAAAGCCATTAACATGTCGAAGACAGTTGAGGTGATCCAGAAAAGCGATGAAGCGCCCAGTGTCTTTTATGACCGATTATTGGAGGCATACCGCTTGTATACCCCCTTTAATCCGGAAGACGCAGACAATTCCCGAATGGTTAACTCCGCCTTTGTCAGCCAAGCATACGGAGATATTAAGCGCAAGCTACAAAAGTTAGAAGGGTTTGCAGGTATGTCCATCACCCAACTAATGGAGGTAGCAAATAAGGTCTATATGAACAGGGATACAGAAAGTAAGAAAGAGGAAGAGCGCAAGATGCGTAAAAAGGCTGATATGCTAGCGGTAGCGATCGCAGGCGTAGATAAACGGGGCCCAGATAGAGGCAATAATAGATGGAGTAGAGAGCCTTTGAGTAGGGATCAATGCGCGTATTGCAAGGAAGAAGGGCATTGGAGGAACGAATGTCCGCAAAGAGAGCAGTACGAGAGAGACCAACCCAGGGCAGGCTACGGAAACTTTAGAGGCAGAGCGAGAGGTAGAGGAGGCCCCGGAGGGAGTAATGGTTATAGAGGGAGTAATGGAAACAGAGGAAGTGTTAGGGAAGACAGGTATATTCCAGCAGCGCAAAGGTCCCGCGATAGAGAAGGTAGGGACTTTGTAGGATTGGCTGACACGGTCATGGAGGACTATTGATACCGACCGGGCTCCATCCCCCTTGGTCGAGCGGAGCCTATGGTCGATGTATCAATAGGGGGAAAAAGGAGTGCGTTCATGATCGACACTGGTGCTGAACATTCAGTGGTGACTAATCTAGTTGCTCCTCCATCTGGAAGGACTATTACTGTGATAGGAGCAACTGGAAGAAGTGCTGAAAAAACGGTTCTTAAAAGTCGACTCTGTACATTGGGAGGCCACGTAGTAAAACACCAATTCCTTTATATGCCTGAATGTCCAGTCCAATTGCTGGGACGTGATATGCTATCAAAATTACAAGCGCAGATTACGTTCCTACCAAATGGAACAACATCCTTAAAGTTTAATGGACCTTCAGGTATTATGACTTTATCCGTACCAAAGGAAGAAGAGTGGCGACTTTATACAGTGTTGACTAGCCAAAACCCTAGGAGTGATGAGACATTGTTTAACATACCAGGAGTTTGGGCAGAGAACAACCCACCAGGACTGGCCCGCAATATTCCACCTATAAAAATTGAACTGAAACTTGGGGTTTATCCAGTAAGCCTAAGACAATACCACATCCCACAGAAGGCTAAGAAGAACATCCAATCCTATCTGGATAAGTTCATACGGTATGGTATCCTAAAATTCTGTACTTCCCCCTGGAACACCCCATTGCTGCCTGTTCAAAAGCCCGGTACAGATGAGTATCGACCTGTGCAGGACTTGAGAGCAGTCAATGATGCGGTTGTTAGTATACATCCAGTTGTACCCAATCCATATAACCTGCTTGCTTTAATTCCGGGCGGGGCTACTTACTTCACAGTCTTAGATCTCAAAGATGCCTTCTTTTGCCTCCGAATTGCCGCAGAAAGTCAATGTATTTTCGCTTTCCAATGGGAGAACGCTGTAACGGGCTCAAAACGCCAAATGACTTGGACAAGACTGCCCCAAGGGTTTAAAAATTCACCTACCCTATTTGGTTCAGCTCTAAGTCAAGATCTACTGGATTTCGAGTCTATCCCAGGAGAATGTGTATTGTTACAATATGTAGATGACTTGTTGATAGCAGCAGTTACAAAAGAAAAATGTCAGCAAGCAACGCACGATCTACTACATATTCTCTGGAAGGCAGGATACAAGGTGTCCAGGAAGAAGGCTCAGTTGTGTTTGCCAACTGTCAAGTATCTGGGATTCCATATCTCTGAAGGTCAAAGGATTATGGGGCCAGAGAGAAAAGAAGCTGTCTGCCAAATACCAATACCCAAGAATAGAAGACAAGTGCGAGAATTCTTGGGGGCAGCAGGCTTCTGTAGGATATGGATTCCCAGCTATGCGATACTGGCAAAACCTCTGTACGCAGCTATCAAAGGTACAGAGCACGACCCCTTCTTATGGACCCAAGAACAGCAAACGGCATTTGAAGATGTGAAGAAGGCTTTGATGAGTGCCCCAGCATTAGGTCTACCTGATCACACACGACCATTCTACTTATATGTACATGAGCAAAGAAGAATGGCTGTGGGAGTATTGACACAGTACTTGGGATCATGGCAAAGACCTGTTGCCTATATGTCTAAGCAATTGGATGCAGTGGCCAGCGGACTTCCACCTTGTCTAAGAGCCGTAGCTGCAGCCGCCCTGCTAGTAGCTGAAGCCGATAAACTCACTCTGGGTCAAGAACTTTATGTACGAGTCCCACATGCAGTACAGACGTTGTTGGATTACAAAGGAAATCATTGGTTTAGTAACAGCCGTATGACCAAGTATCAAGCAATGTTGTGTGAAAACCCAAGAGTGCATTTAGAGACTGTAAACACCTTAAATCCAGCTACCCTTTTGCCACAACCTACTGAAAGTCAACATGATTGTTTGGAAGTAATGGATGAAGTATTTTCAAGTAGACCAGATCTTCGTGATTTTCCCATCCAGAACCCCGATGTTCAATATTATACCGACGGCAGTAGTTATGTGAAAGAAGGGATCCGCTATGCAGGATATGCAGTAACAACAATAGACAAGGTGATAGAAGCTCGGCCACTGGCGAAAGGAACATCAGCACAAAAGGCAGAATTAATAGCACTAACACGAGCGTTACAATTGGCTGAAGGTTTAAGAGTGAATATCTATACGGACTCTAAGTATGCGTTTTTAACCACTCATGCCCACGGAGCTTTGTATAAAGAAAGAGGACTACTGAATTCAGAAGGCAAAGAAATCAAATACGCAGCCGAAATCCTACAACTATTGGAAGCAGTGTGGGAGCCGAAAGAAGTCGGTATCATACATTGTCGAGCGCATCTGAGAGGAGATGGTGATGTAACCAAGGGAAATCGGATGGCAGATAGTGCAGCTAAGCGTGCTGCTGAATCAGGAAGACAGGAGTATGTGGGGCATATAGCTGCTCTTATACCAACTCCACTGTCCCAATGGACTCCAGTTTATACAGCTCAAGAAGAGGAGTGGTTAAAGACTGAACCGGGAAAGTATTTGGAGAACAAGTGGTATCAGCTAGAAGATGGAAGAATAGTTATACCAGCATCACTAGCGGTAGAAATTGTCCAAAATTATCACAACGGGACACATTCTGGGAGAGACAGTACTGAAGAATCTCTCAGGAAACATTTCTACATACCAAGATTGTCCAACTTGACTCAGGCCATTGTACGCAGATGTGTAACGTGTGCTAAGAATAATGCAAGACAAGGACCAGTAAAGCCACCAGGAGTCCAGTTTATGGGGGGACTCCCCATGTCCGATCTACAAATAGACTTTACAGTGATGCCTAAATCGGGTGGACATCGTTACCTGTTGGTAATTGTGTGCACCTATTCAGGCTGGGTAGAAGCATGTCCTACTCGTACAGAGAAAGCAGGAGAAGTTGTAAGATTCCTGCTACGAGAAATAATACCCCGATATGGACTACCCTGTTCTATAGGATCGGACAATGGTCCAGCTTTTGTTCACCAGTGCCTACAACAACTGACTCATATGCTTGGTATAAAGTGGAGGCTTCATACTGCATATAGACCCCAGAGTTCTGGTAAGGTAGAGAGAATGAATAGAACTATTAAGAACCAGTTGGCTAAAATGTGTCAGGAAACCCAACTTAAGTGGAACGTTCTCTTACCCATAGCTCTATTGCGAATCCGCAGTACCCCTACCAGAAGGATGGGCCTCTCTCCTTTTGAAATCATGTATGGGCGACCACCTCCCGTACTTGGTAACTTAAGGGGGGATTTGAGTCAGTTGGGAGAAGGAATTACCCGGCAGCAGGTTGTAGAGTTGGGTAAGACTATGGAGGAGGTACAGAAATGGGTACAAGATAGATTACCTGTGAATATTTATCCCCCTGTTCATAGTTATCATCCAGGAGACCAAGTGTGGATTAAAGAGTGGAATAATGTACCGTTAGGGCCCAAGTGGAGAGGTCCTTATGTTGTTCTTTTGTCTACCCCTACAGCGATAAAAGTAGCCGAAGTAACTCCGTGGATACATCACTCCAGGGTTAAACCAGCAGCAGTCGATTCTTGGCAAGTTACAGCAGATCCAGAGAATCCCTGCAAGATCCGGTTGAAACGCACTACTCAGTCGGAGTAACGAGGAATTATTGTGGATTAGAAATTTTATTGTTACAGGTGTGAGTGAGAAGGCCATAATAAAGCCTGTCCGCTTACCAACACATAGTGTATAAGCCAGGAAAGTCTCGAAGGGACACCTGTGAAGACGAGCAGAACTCCATTCCCTGCAGCCCTCACATCCTGGAAGCTGAGGTTCCATCGCACGGACGAAGACTGAGGATGACGGCGAAAGATGTGCTTTTGATTGTGTTTATTTATATGTGTTTTTATATTCAGGAAGGTAGAGGTACCGACACTCCTAGCTGTGAGGTATGCATTAAGACTACGAGAACAGGTAACCATATTTCCCAAACCCTAATTTGGCATTCACAATACGAATGTAAAGGAGAGGTATCAAGATGTAGATACCTAAATATAGACTATAGTGTGTGCCATTTAGGAGTAGGAGAACCTAAGTGCTTCAGTCCAGAGTATCAACCTCGTACAATTTGGTTGACTCTCAGGAATGGAGATCCTCAGGGGACCCTAATTAATAAGACGGTGTTAGAATCCGTATATTCTTCGGGTGTTCTGCTATTTGATGCGTGTAAAGCGATATCAAGTGGTAGAAAGCCGTGGAATGTATGTGGGGATCTTATATGGGAGAGGACGTATGGGTCTAATGATAAATATATTTGTCCCAGTAGTAAAAATAATAAGTATGTAAGTCCTAGATGCCCAAATAAAGACTATAACTTTTGCCCATATTGGTCTTGTGTGGGGTGGGCGACTTGGGGGCCGACTAGCCCTTATTGTAAGTCTATGGAATGCAACCCAGTCCATATACTTATTAATAACCCCGACAAGTTCCTAGATAAGTATGGAAATTTATTTGGGTTTCAGATATACGGGACGGGTTTAGATCCTGGGACATTATTGTTTATAGGAATAGAGACTGATACGGTATCCTCCCAGACTCATCAAGTATACCATTCCTTTTATGAAGAGATGAGTATAGATAATAAGATCCCCCATAACGCTAAAAACCTGTTCATTGACCTAGCTGAAAGTATTGCCGGTAGTCTTAATGTTACCAACTGCTATGTGTGTGGAGGTACTAACATGGGAGACCAATGGCCTTGGGAAGCAAAGGAGGTAATGTCCGGTTCTGAGGCAGTTGACCAACTAATATCTACACAAGCCGATTATCATTTGAGTGTTAGAGGTAAATCTGAGTGGAGATTAAAGACCTCCATCATAGGTTATGTTTGCATAGCAAGGAAAGGAATAATGTATAATACTTCTGTAGGAGAATTAACTTGTCTAGGGCAAAAAGCTTATGATGATGATACAAAGAATACAACTTGGTGGTCGGCTTCAAATGTCTCAGAACCATCTAACCCGTTTGCCAGATATGCCAGTTTAAAGGATGTGTGGTTTGATTTATCCATCACATCTACCTGGAGAGCCCCAGCAAATTTGTACTGGATCTGTGGTAAGAAAGCCTATTCGGAGTTGCCACAGGACTGGGAAGGGGCATGTGTGTTGGGTATGCTCAAACCATCCTTCTTCTTGTTACCGATTGAAACAGGTGAGACTTTAGGTGTTAAAGTGTATGATGTGAATCATAGGAAGAAAAGGGGACCCATAGAGATAGGCGCCTGGGAAGATAATGAATGGCCTCCCCAGCGTATCATAGATTATTATGGGCCAGCCACGTGGGCAGAAGATGGTACCTTTGGTTATAGAACCCCTATTTATATGCTCAACCGCATTATAAGATTACAGGCGGTGGTTGAGATTATCACTAACGAGACGTCACAAGCGCTCAATCTTCTAGCGAAGCATAACACCAGGATGAGGACGGCAGTCTACCAAAATAGATTAGCCTTGGATTACCTTTTGGCAGTAGAGGGAGGTGTATGTGGGAAGTTTAACCTAAGCAATTGCTGTCTTCAAATAGATGACGAAGGGCAAGCAATAGCTGAGCTTACTAGCCATATGGTTAAACTAGCGCATGTGCCTACTCAGGTATGGAAAGGGTACAATCCAAGTAGTTGGTTTGGTAGCTGGTATGAGTGGTTTGGAGGGCTTAAGGCAGTGGTAGGTGGAGTCCTACTGATTTTACTGTTGTGTCTACTCCTACCGTGTCTTATACCCTTAGTAGTTAGGTCTGTGCAAAGCCTGATAGGAAGTATAGCAGAGAGGAAGGCTGCTGCACAGATAATGGCGATATATAAGTATAAGGCTCTAGATCAAGGAGAACCAATGCAGGAAGATGAGTGTTAAAAGATTCACATCATAAGATAAGTCTGGTCTGGTTCAAGGTAACTTGCGGTGTAAGCAAAACTAAGGTTATGTGATGCCTCAAGTAATTGTAAAATATCAAGAGGCATCAAAGGGGGGAATGTGGTGGAATCTCGGTAAAAATAAATTTAGTAGGCCGAGATTACCACGAGGCATGTGTACGTGCATATGCTGACGTATCGATCAGTTGGTTGCACGAGGCAAGATACGATCAGTAGTGTACGGAGCATGTGCAAGAATACAGGATATAGTATTCCCCTCCTCCATTGTGCTGGACAAGCCATGCGGTCAAACAGGAAGTTAATTCTTATTTGTGTTGATTGGTTAAGAGAATGTGCGGGTGGAGCTTAATATGGGAGGAGTTATATGCCTATATAAGGAGCCTGCACTATTGTCCGGGGCTCAGAATTTGCTGTATTTTGGTGACGCTAGTCCCTCTGAGTCCCGATCGGTGATCCAATAAAGAATCTCTTCCTTCCTGAAGAAACCTGTGTCCATCTCTCTGTGCTTGGCTTCCGTCAGTTTCTCCGGTATCAATCTTACTGCTATATATAACCATACCCACATTCATTCCTATTGAGATTTCTAGGCAATTCAATCAATGAATTTCCACCCAATGGTCTCTTTTCTCTAAAAAATCTATTTTTTAACATTTTATCATCTGAGTAAATGAATACTTATATAAGTTTAAAGATAAAAATGAATAAAAACAGGGATTAAAAAATGTATATACTTATCAACGTTTTTATGGTTTATTGAAGCCATCTAATTCCCCTTTATTTCAAAACCAATGCTACCAAGAAAACTTAAAAGCCTTTGCATAATTTAATACATGTGCTACACCTCCCCCTCCCCCCCAAATAAGGAGTACTATCTATTCTCTTGCAGATTAATTGCATGTTGTTGTTAAATAGGCATACTGTACCATGACACTTGCCATACGTTAAAATTATCCTCCAAACCTGTCTATCTACACAAAATAATTGAAATCAATCATGCTGACGGCTGCACATGGACTAAAAATAAGAATTTTGCACAGAACTAGAAGCTGAATCTCCTTTGAACGTACATAGAACACATTTTCTAGAGAATATGCAAATGTACTGTTTCAAAGGTCACACAGTGACTGGGATGGTTTTAGCATTTAGAAACTCAAAGTGATGCTGCAACTTGCATAGTGATTCAGCAGAGTTGTATCATGAATAAACAGATCCTTTTAAAACAAGTTATGCAGAGAAGCAGAGAAACACAGTCATTTTCCTGTTAATCCAATGACGTAATACATGGAATATTTATTGGATGTAAGGAACTTTGCTTTTCTATGTTCTATTTTTTTTTTTAATATTTAAGACAAAGAGGCTTGGTGCAAATAGACACATCGGTTTCATACTGCTCAGGCAGCAACATGATGCACCTATAGCCTCCAACAAATAAGCAGAAAAGTAAAAAATTAAGCACTTTAAGCCAGGGCTTGACAAATTTGCTTGGAATCTAGGAGCCAACAAGTAAAGTTAGGAGCCAGGCCTTTCAAAGTAAAATATGCAATAAATCTTAAAGGGACGCTATAGTCACCACTTAGAGACCACTAAGGGAGGGGGAGGGAGAGTAGAGACCACTAAGGGACAGGGGAGGAGAGGAGAGACCACTAAGGGGCAGGGGAGAGCTCTAAGGGATGGAAGGGACACACACACAATGCAACCCTTACACACAAAAACAATGCATCCTTTGCGCACATACACAGAAACACACAATGCATCACTTACACGCACATGCAAACACACACTGCTTCTCTTACACACACACAGAAACACAATTCTTCTCTTACACACACTCAATGTACCCCTTACAGACACACACACTTCATCCCTTACATACACAGAAACACACCTTGCATCCCTTATGCTTCCCGTTCTCCCAGAACATTGAATTTTGTGACCACAGTTGCAAACAGCCTCCAGAGATCCTGTTCTACACCAGACCAGTGGAGCCAACCTGCAGCCAGAGCCCATCAGCATCCTCATCTGGTTGTAAGTAGGCAATCTAGTATATTATTAGTGACACTAATCTCTAATTTACATCAGATTAAAGGGACACTATAGTCCCCAGAACCACTGCAGCTTAATGAAGTGGTTTTGGTGTCTATAGCCTGTCCCTGCAGGCTTTTTAATGTAAACACACACTGTGTGCAGCACTGGTGTTAGTTAATATGGCAGATCATATGGGTGGGGTGTTGTTATGTCATATGGGGGGGGGGGGGCAGATTTTTCTTTTGCCCAGGGCGGCAAAAATCCTTGCACCGGCCCTGTGTACAATGTATTGATAATTACACCAATTAAAGGACAAATGAGCTCTGTAACTAAAAAATAACAAGCAGAACTGACAGAACTGAACTGATTGCTTTGATAACTGTTGCACAATACCAACGCAAATAAGCAGGATGCCGGTGAGAGGTAGGTAAAGGGGCTGGCCAGTGATGTGATTGCATTGTTGGCTTTGCCCGAATGGGGGCTGTCGAGCTTGGAAAGGAGGCAGACCTGTTCAATTTACTTGCAGGTTAGCCTGGCTGCTTGCCTATTATCTAATGCCAGTCCCTGCAGCGACGACAGGATAAGACCTGAAAATTGGGACTGTATCACCATTATTGGGATGGTTGGGAGGCATATGATACCAAGTGAAAGTCAAAAAATCTTACGGATTGATTACCGAGGCCTAATTACAATGTGAGCCTATTTGTGCTGAATTACAGGTTTCAGTTCTTCTTAGCTATGAAAAAACAACAGCATGTTCCAACTGGCACCTGTAATAAAATAGGGGTATCTAATGCATGTCCCATTTCCTGCCACCAGATAGAACAAGGACAAAACTTATAGTTGAAAACTAAGAAAACTGGGGTGTATGTCCAAGTTACAGTGTACTGTGACAGATAAGTAAATTATTTACTGCCAACAGAGAAACAGCGATTTTGCTATCCATTACTTGCAAATGTGACAACAGTCATGTGCTTTTAATTGCTGCAAGTGGGAAGAATCAATGTAATATCTCATTCAATGTCAAGTGGATAAACAGATGCTTGTAAAATTTTCTGTAAACAAAGAAGGTGCTCCTAGCTAGAAGACAGATGGGTATTAGAGAAGCAACAATAGCCAAGACTCCATTCCATTTTGCATTTGTAATATTATTTATTTAGTATAATTTATATTAAAAAAGCTGCATAATAACATGGCACAACGTGTAAATATTAGTCCAGTTTTAATTGTTCTAGCTATTGTCGTTGTTCTGTAGCAGTATTTGTCACAATATTATGCTTGAAGTTTAATTTGAAATGAGGTTGGGCCCTAAAGTGGCCCTCTGCTTATTTTGTGACATCTGCAATCATCAAGGTAAATATTATAAATATTGAATACACAAAAGGATACAGTTACATTATAATAATCACATTTCATATTGACGACTGGGTAGTGCTCAGGGTATGTGGCAGGCACTGCAATACAAGACTTTGCCCCCCCAGTTACCATGTGGCCCTTGCTGCATGATCTCAGTCCTGGCTGCATTACAATGTAATGTCCATTGATATCACATGGGTTGGCACAAATATCCACTTAAATGTAGTTGCATGATGCTTCTTACTGACAGCCCAAATAATTGAAAGGTGAAAACACTAAAGGGAAGCAACAGAGGATTAACTGTGTAAAAGGGACTTAGAGAATAGAAAAGTAAATAATAAAATATATATATATATATATATATATATATATATATATATATATATGAAAATGCACAAGGAAGATAGAGATAGAGGGAGGGTAAAAAGGAGAGGACAATATTGGAAGTGAAAAAAGTGGGGGTTACAAATGCAGGACAAGGGACTCCAAAATAGAGAACAAGTAATGTCAACGCCCATAAATGGGAAATAGGAGACAAATCAGCAAGGGAACTGAGGAGATAGAACAAAAAAAAAGACATCAGGCAAAAGTAAGGGAGAAAAAAAAGCAAAGTGTAGAGTACACAAACACAAGATAAGACAAGACAAAAAGGAAAGACAAAACACAAAACTTACAGAGGAGAGGATAACGAGGCGAACACTTACACTGAGCACTAACGAGTAGGAGGAAATGACACAGGGTCATCCATTAATTTTGTGTAGTAATAGAGCAAAACAATAGTAAGCAACAAACTCCGCACTGAATCACACTAAATTACAAAACTGCGTGGAAAAGCCCAAGGCAGGGGGTGAATTCATGGGTTCACTCTGTTTTGGACCCTGTATTTTCCAACTGTGGCTTTGCTGAAAACCGTCCTTGAAAACCCACGGGTCCGTTTTCATAAATCGTCATTTGAAGAACACACCTTTTCCGAGAACAATCCAAATTATCCTTGGTCATATAACGTCTTATCATGATGGGAGTTTTACTCTAAAAATTGGATTAGATGCACCGCTGAGACATTCTTTCCACAAGGGAATGATTTATACACCCATGCAAAGACTTAACTAGAATAATCTGCCACGAAGGTGCGTATGATGGAGCAGAATAAAATTTGCATTTATATAGCTGTGCCTAGTTAGGATGCACCTCGGGTAGTTAAGGTGTTGCACTTTGTTTAGCGCAATAAGCAGAGTTTTGCTTTAATCATACTGTGCTGGGGTGGCTCGTAATGTTAATGTCTGGTAGTTAGACTGTAAGGGTCATTTGATCCCTCCTACTCACAGAGAAGGGCGATGCGCAGCCTGTGCACGGTCATTACATCAGTAATGAGCCCAGGCAGATTGAGCAGTCATGACAAATGACACGATCAGGCCATCAGAAGCATTCTGGATTATTGCTTCAACTAGCTGAAGCGGACGGATTCCAGAGCTCTGCTGAGAGGCAGCTTTGTCAAACAGAGAGGCAAGCGGAGCTGTTAAATTAGAATTTATTGAGATTTGCAAAGAGGAGGGAGAAAAAAAATAGATATTTATAGTGCCAGCGATGCTGATGAAATGATTCATTGCTAATTTATACAGGAAGAATATTAATTAACCCCTTGCTTGCACATTAAAGATATTATGTATTCTGAAAGTCTACCGGAATGGCGATTATGGTATAGTTGCTGTTTCTTCCACCCCCTTTCCCAAACCTTTGGAAAATATAGAATATTTGGAAAGATGAGAGTTAATTAGGCATATTTTAAGACTGCACTGCGTTTTGTCAAAGGCTGCTGGAGGCTGGTAAAGCATGTCTGTTTGTGGCCTGTAGAGGGAGCTCTTCACCCACATGTTTTGCAGTTCTTTGGGCTATAGACTCCACACTACACGTTGCACCTGCTCCTGGACCACAAACTGAAACTGTTTCTAATGTTAACAGTTTCTGCTGTGTCTCCTAATCTCTTCATTAGGTTTTTCCTACGCCAGTGGTGTACTAGGTAAGAGCGGAAATCACTGTGCTTGTTGAAGAGAATGAAAGAATCAGGGTACAAGGCTAGTAGGTAAAAAAACATATGAACCATTGGAGTTCCATACATGAAACTCTGCTCAGTTTTTTTTTACATCTCACTGGTTCCTGCATTTTTTATTTATATATCCTCCCGGACATACCAGGCATGGCGAGTAAATTAGTTTAACCCTCATACTACTGTATACATGGAGCACACACACACACATCCAGTGCTGCTTTTTCATCTGTTTAAATGCCTGAGCATGCCTGAGGCATCTGGATGTGAAAAATCCATCCGCAGTTAGAAATGCAATTTACTTAAAGGGACATATCAGGCACCATAACAACTGCATCTAAATGAAATTGTTATGGTGCCAGGATGCCCCTGTAGGCACTCGGAACGGTTTAACCCCAAAGTTGCCTCCAGCTGCGATGTCCACTTCCTCCAGGAGGCATCTGGCTTCTGAATTTTCAGATTCAGGAAGCGTGGAGTGCCGCCAGGCAGGGGCACCGCTGATTGGTTGAGAGTGGTCAGCTGATGCTTTCTGCCAATTTGATGACTCCCCATTCACTAAACTGGCTTGGAAAAGGTATGTTTCTTTCCAAGCCAGTTTAGTGTGAAAACTGACTTCCAGCATGGAACCCTGTTCTTGACTGCCTAGTTCGAGTTCTTTGCAAAAAAATACATTCATCGTCCCTTGGAGACAGTCCTGTAATGGTGAAGCTTCCCCCTGCCTCCATTTATTCTGCTTCCTTGTGTCCAACCCCTATTCTCTGTGCAGTCTTCTGTCCCTTCCACCTTCCCATTGGGATTGGAAGTTTGGTTTTAGTGGTGAGATGAGCTGTCACTCAGCTCATCTCACCATTCATGGATGCATATGTGCAGTGAAGCATTCACTGCTTCAGACAGAGAAGCATTAGAGCCAAAGAAGAGCTGATTGGTGGATTGCAGTGCATGCGCTCGAGGTATAATAATGTAACTCTTTGAGAAGCATTTGATTGGACTTTTGACAGGGAAATAGTGATGCAACATGATGATGGAAAAAGCACTTGGCCTGACTGCAAAGCAAGTGACAATTTCTTAATCGGGTATTATAAAGGACACTAACAAAATATGGAGAAAGGGTGTGAGAAACCCTTTAACTATGTGCAGAAGGGAGGAAGCATGGTGCATTCTGAAATGTCGATTTTTTGGTTTAAGCTAGCCTCTGCTTGCGTATTGTTAAGAGACATAAAAAAAACATATGTGTTTTAAAATCTATTTATTTTTGTTTTGTATGGAAGGGTAGCTAAGGGTAGTGCGTAAAGATTAAACAGGCATGATTTACTTAATAATTTGAAGAAACATTTGCAACCATTTAAACCACTATTCCATGTAAAGCAAGGCAATTGTTCATTATCTTATGTAAATGATTTAGAAGAAGACAAGGTTAATTATCCTGAGCCTACTACAGGTGGGGAGGGGCTGATATCATAGGGGCTGCAGTAAGAATCAGATGCCTTACTAGAGGGATAGCTTAAGACAGTTTAAGTAGATTTGTTTTAACTATGATTGCTGCAAACTGGGTTTTAAAGCCTCGCTTTATTCTGCATATTTGGCTGCTGTAGGTCAGTTTCTGTTACAGAACAAGTATATTGGAATTTTAACCCATCAGAGCAAAAAACTATACTCATTACTAAAGGTCAATGGACTGTTATTTGCAAAGATTGTCTAATAATCACAAACTGCCCAGTTCCTATTTTGATTATTTTAATTAGTATTCTATGTTTTAAACAACTGATAATTTATGATATTGTGCTGATATTGTGTCTCTCTCATACATCTAACATATTACAAAATACTTCTGGAATTCAGTATCAAATGTTAGAAATCACAGTAAAACAGTAATCTGACAAGTTCGAATGGCCGCGTACCAAACGCAGACTGCAAAATCCATTCCCAGGCAAGTAAACCAATCTGGAATTCTGACCTCATTCTGAACGGAGTCCTGAAGGGGCTCACATGGATTTTTTTTTTTCCTTATATTACATTTTTGTTTTTGTCAATTTTTCGTTTGTGATTCAGGCCTTTTATATTTTCGATAGTAGCTTTGGGTCATTATAGATTTTGTTTTGGCTTTTAGTGGGGCTGAAAAAAAGAAGACTTTGAAGAAAGAAGACATCTGGTGGTAAGCATTACAGGCATAAGTGTTATTGACCCCTATATTATTAGGGTGAGATGGGTAGGTAAGTTAATTTTAGTGTAATAAAGGTAGCTAAGGGCTTGGGGACACCTAGCCAGGGACCCACCTGGCAGGTGGGGAGTAACGGACAATTAATCACCTCCACCTTGTATTTTTAATTAGAGCTCCTAACGAATAACAAGGGAATAGGTAAATTCTTTTAAACCACAACTGTAGTGTTCATTTGTCATGAATGGGGTTAATAATGTTGCCATTAATCCACTCACTCCCAAGATGCATACAGCAATGCAGCAAATGCATACAGCAATGCAGCATAGCCAGCAGCAGCAGACTGGAGTACAGGTAAAATGTTAATATATTTAGGGGGGCAGAGGAGGCCGGGGGGTGTGGGGTGGCAGGGCTAAATGGTGTTTTTAACACTATTGGGTCAGGAATACATATTTATGTTCCTGAACCTATAGTGTTCTGTTAATATTATTATTATCAATTATATAGCGCCAACGTATTGCAGAGTTCTTTACCATATATAGAGGGATTATAAAATATACAGCAGGGGCGTTGCAAGGTTCCAGAAATACATGGAGCCCAAAGGAAAACTTTGTGACACCTACACTGACAAAGAGGTAGGGATATATTGGAACATATCCCTGTGTTTCTATGTTATGTCCTGTTCACTAAACCCATACAGGATGTGCTGATGATGCTCCCTGGAATCTCATTGACAGCATAGCTTGACACAAGCACATGCAACATAGCCAGCTATTCAGTGCAATCCTGGTAAGCTACATAAACAATGGATTGGTGTGCCGCAAAGTTCTGTAACCTAGCACCTTTTCCTGACAGTCACATAGAAGACACAAGCCATTCCACCCTAAGTGGCATGGCAGAGGACTATTCTAATAATCTTTATTTCTATAACAGGTGGATGCATTAAAAAGCAGCTGCCCGATTTAAAATTAAATATAAAAAAGCAACACTATTATTATCCACCTGCTCCCCCACCAACTGTGGAAAAACTAATTGTACAGAGCCCCCATCTGGGGCTTCCGTCCCCAATGCCCCTGACAAGCAACTCCTATGACAGGCAAAGGCATCCTTTGGCACTCCAGATGTTTTGGACTACACCTCCCATGATGCTTTGCCAGCATTATGGGTATAACATTATGGGGGATGTAGATCACAATATCTGGAGTGCCATAGGTTGCCTATCCCTGTCCTATGATAACAAGTAGTAATATAAAAAAGTTTTAGAAAAAGTTGAAGAGGGTCTTGCTGAAATTAGAATTCTATCTATCTATCTAATCTGAGACATGCATACACTAAATTAGTATTAAAATAAAAAATAATTGTATTATTTAATTTTGGGAGAAACCTGAAGCACTATCTGGAAGTATAAGAATGAAAAACAAAATGTAGATCACTAGACTCTAATCAGTGTTCAGATTCGGTTTCCTAAAATAAAGACAATGTATGTCTATTAATGAAAGGGGGTAAATTATCCTTAGGATCATATTATTTCAGAAAAGAAATAGCCTCCTCGAGAACGATGTGTATCTTGTAATTCTAGAGGTAGTACTGTCACAGATAATAATATTAATTACTGGTCTTTGTGTTGTGACTGCTTGTCACGTCTTGTTCATGAACCAGTTTTTCAATCAAATTCACATGAAACGATGGAAACTCGATGGTTCATTATTAAATGTCAGAGGCTTATTCAAAAGAAAATTAATTTAATAAACATATACCCTCAATGACAGTGAATGAATAATTTACAGTTTATACTATATTCAATTTATTTGCACAAAAATCTATTGCTGATCTATAAATCAAAGTGTACCTGCTACCGATGACACTGATGGGGTAAAAAAAGTCTTGAAGACACCGAATGTTACTGTTGATATAGTTGTCTAAATAAACGGATCAAATTTGAAAGGTACTGCTGGAGAACGGTATTGTATGATTTGAATAAATAATTTTCTTACTTGCACATGGGTAAAGGTTTAGGGCAGGGGTAGTCAACCTTTTAATACCAACCGCCTACTTTTGTATCTTTGTTGATGGTAAAATTTCCTTACCGCCCACCAGTGACGCAGTTACTAATTTCCCTTTTTTATATTTTCTATTTATTTTTCTATACTTTTTTTCTATGTGTCTGTGAGGTGCTGTGTGTGTGTGTGAAAGGTGCAGTGTGTGCGTGAGAGGTGCAGTGTGTGTATAAAGGGGCGGTGCGTGGGTAAATGATGCGGTGGCAGTGCATGTGGGAGGATTGTAGTGTGTGTTTGTGTGTGAAGGGTGCATAGGGTCTATGCTGTGTGTAGGTGGGTGAGATATGAAAATCTATCTTAATGTCTCCCCCTCCCTTCTTCTTAGATTTTATCAGGGGGGAGGGGAGACATTTGCCCAAGGGGACTTACAGCAAGGCTGGCTCTACTTGGGCCGAAAGTGGAGATGAAAGGATCCCCCCTGCCGGCCTTGGTCCATGGCCATCGAGGCCCACTGGGTGTTCTCTGCAGAACCCACTACCGCCCACCTGAAATGCCAAACTGCCCACTAGTGGGCAGTAGGGACCAGGTTGACCACCCCTGGTTTAGGGTGTTATAAACTACTGGATCCCACCCCAGTTCTCAAGGCACACCAACAGTACATAATCTAGCCATTTCTCAAGATTTGGACGTTTTGTGTTCTTTCTGGACTTTTTTTGGAACCACAGTTGAAAACCGTGTGATGAATTTTGTTATGAAATTTTTCTTTTACATAAGTAAAATTACTTTTGCTTATACACATCAAAAACAGTGAAAGGATCCTTAAAACTCTGCAAATTCCATTCATTAGTAATTTATTCTTCATTATACGAATGCATTTATTCATTGCGCAAATCATTTAGAGTCCTTGTATACATAAAACTACATAATAAAAGATTCCTATGCTGATTTTCTGATTAGGCTTTTACTAAATAAACTAATAAAGAATAAAGAAAGCAAACAAAACACAAGTATATAGTCTACTTTTTATAGATATACATTTGCAATGATATGTATCTCTCCAGCCGGTCAGCTGGGTTTATATATGAATTATACAATGCCGCAAGGGGTAATGTAATTTCCTACTTCTCCCAAAATTTGTGTATAAAGAGTAAATAATGGCTCCTAAGCATACTCAATCAAATAATAACAGAGATGGTACGCACTCTGAAAATTCTATTACTCTAATAAAGACGTTGGAAGAGAGAAAAAGGTATGAGAAAGGCAAAACGTTGCATGTATTAACAAAGCATTAGGACAGGGGTAGGCAACGTTCGGCACTCCAGATGTTGTAGACTACATCTACCATAAGGCATTTGTGTTTTGTTTTCTGGTTGTAGCAATGCAATCTGCATTGAATTATCTGTATCATGATATATAATTTGATGGCATTATTCTAAAAAAGACTAATGTTATGAGCCATCAAACCTCCGTAATAGACATTTCCCAAAAGGTTTCCACAATTTTGGCCACTAGTGTATAAAAACAACCTTTATACTTAAAAAATTGTGCACTGTTATTGCATACCCCATTGTTATAATGTAATGGAACTAGCGTTTAGAGTGCCGCATGTCTGTTCAACCCATATGCACTGCAAAAATAAAGAATTTAATTAAAACATAATGTAAGGACTGAAGTTGGAGGTATCATGAATTGAGGCGTTGGAGTCGAAGGTTTTGTGTACCGACTCCACAGCCCTCGAAAATTAATTCAGTACCAGTAGTTACCAAGAGCTTTGCAGCAAGCAGGCCGTTTCTTGGTCTAGCTCGAAATATGTTTCTATTTGAAGAAACCATTCACGTATCATAGATTGAGCAGCAAGTTTCTTTGGCAACGAGGTTAAAGTTAGCTCAAAGATGGCAGCTTAGCTGACACATAGAATATGAAAGTAAATACATGAGAAGAACCTTAGCTGGTAGCTGTCATAACATATGTGTGTTACGTGCCACACCAGTTATTCTTTATGACAATGCTCAGGGCATATCTGTGAGTACAGCAATCGGCAACAATCTATGTATTGCATATTGGGTAAATCATTGTCATATAAGGAGTTATTTATATATCCTCCTTGAACTTTAATTCTCATTGCTACTTCTACTAAATTGGGAACTTTTCTGTAGTACTATATACAGACTAATTTCTTCTTCTGTGACACGATAATGTCTTCTTGTCCAGCATAGACTTTATTTAGGTAGTCTCTCTGAACTCTCTGAAGTTGATATTGAGTTAGACTAGGTTCAAGGACGAATCCATCTCTGGAAAAGGTAGCATTTGGATTGAAAAGCCTGCAGGGACATGCTATTGACACCAGAACCACAGCATTAAGCTGTAGTGGTTCTGGTGACTTTAGTGTCCCTTTAAAACTAATGTTGCTTTCTCTGAAATCACCAAAGTGAGCTATAATTTGCGCCACAGCTTTCAGAGTTCTAAGCACAGTAATCATGTCATTATACTTCTCGCACGGCCTGCTCAGAAGATATGGTGGTTATTGTGTGATCTGGGGGTGGGGGGAGAACATAACTCAGAGGTCTGTGCCAGGCATATTATGGCATTTAAAAAAAAAATAATGTTATATAGAGGCTGAAACATGCTATAAATAGGGTATATGTCTCAAAATACTTTGTTTTTTCACGATTCCATTGAAGAGTCTCAAGTATGTGTAAAATATTGATTTTTGCAGTAGGACATGGAAGTGATTCTACAGCAAAGTATTACATTTTCAATAGTCACCACAGAAATGTTTTTTTTTTCCCCTGGTCCATGTGACCTGACTGTTGTACATTACTCATTGCGCTCATTCCCAGCTCAAGGGTTTATTTGCTTTTCCTAAATGAAGTGATAATCCCAGAAAGTTTATGATACAGCCTTGCCCACATGCCCACTACCATGAAAGCCTCCATGTGAGAGCCTGTTTTAAAAGACAGTCTGTAGATCCTTCAGAGGGCTGGGCAAATGCATTTGTCCTCCTAAGGCATCTGTTGAGAACTGTCAAAGTTTTAGATCCCCAAATGTCCACTGATCTTGATATTAGGGGTCGACCGATATTGATATTTTTAGAGCCGATACCGATACTGATAATCTGTGAACTTACAGACCGATAGCCGATAACTTGCCGATATTCTGTACATTTACCATTTTGAAAAAAATAAACTAATCCTAAAGGTAAATGCACAAAATATACATGCCGCATGTAGTGGATGAAGTGTGTTTAGACAGGGGAGCTGTGTGTGTTTGTGTAGTGTGTATAGTGAATGCAGGGAATGTTTGTGTAGTGTATATATATATATATATATAGTGAATGCAGAGTGTGTTTGTGTAGTGTGTATAGTGAATGCAGTGAGTATTTGTGTAGTGTGTATATATAGTGAATGCAGTGTGTGTGTGTTTGTGTAGAGTGTGTATAGTGAATACAGAGTGTGTATATAATGCAGTGTGTGTGTTTGTGTAATGTGTATATAATGCAGTGTGTGTAGTGTGTGTATGTAATGCAGTGTGTGTGTGTGTGTGTGTGTGTTTGTAATGCAGTGTGTGTGTATAATGCAGTGTGTGTGTGTGTGTTTGTGTAGTGTGTGTATGTAATGCAGCGTGTGTTTGTGTAGTGTGTGTGTGTAATGCAGTGTGTGTGTGTAGTGTGTGTGTAATGCAGTGTGTGTGTATATGTAATGCAGTGTTTGTGTAGTGTGTGTGTGTGAGTGTGTTTGTGTAGTGTGTGTGTGTATATGTAATGCAGTGTGTGTGTGTATATGTAATGCAGTGTTTGTGAATTGTGTGTGTTTGTGTAGTGTGTGTGTGTATATGTAATGCAGTGTGTGTGTGTTTGTGTAGTGTGTGTGTGTATATGTAATGCAGTGTGTGTGTGTTTGTGTAGTGTGTGTGTATATGTAATGCAGTGTGTGTGTGTTTGTGTAGTGTGTGTGTGTATATGTAATGCAGTGTGTGTGTGTTTGTGTAGTGATGTAATTTGTGTAAAATGGGGGTGGGGGGGCTTTTTTATGTTAATTATTATTTTTTTATATTTAAATGGTGTTTGTTTTTGTTTTTTTAGTCCCCCCTCCCTGCTTCTTACCAGGGAGGGGGGATATAGTATTCCATGGTGGTCCGGTGGCTTGTTAAGTACTGGGGGGGCAAGCAGCAGGCGCTGACTTACCTTGCCAGCAGTTCCTCCAACTCCCCTGTGTAAATCTCGCGGCCCTTAGTGCCGCGCGGAGTGTTGCCATGGTTACCCATGGTAACGCTCTGCGGCCGCGGGTCTCGCGAGATTTAGACATGGAGCTGGAGGAGCTGCTGGCAAGGTAAGTCAGCGCCGGGCTTGTAATGAGCCTGGCGGTCCTAGGAGGTATTATCGACAATATCGGTAGCTATATTGGCCGATACCGATATTGCCGAAAATACCAAATATCGGACGATTATATCTGTAAAACCGATAATCGGTCGATCCCTGCTTGATGTATACAGTGATGTAATGATTTAGCGTATGTACTGGTCTCAACAAGATTTCAAGACCATACTTAATAAAGTTCATAGCAAACAGAGGGAACAATATCAAAGGAAAATGTAACAGAGGAGTAAAAACATGTATTTGAGGTACTGACAATTAAAGACTATAGTGTCTAAAAGTAACATGATTTATAAAGAGGCATTGAACAGTTATATAATTTCACATACGATTGGAGAATTGGTTTCACCATACATGAAGTACTTACAGACGCCACTATAAATGACTAGTTTGCTTAATAGCGTGTGCTTAATATGGTTGAATCAAAGTTACCGGCACTAATACTCATTTCATATTTTTACTTTTATTAAAATTGCGCAGTGGGATGTGAGCACATTCATGGCTACCGCTAAGCATTCTGGGTTTGAGTTACAAGTTACCTGTCAGGATCCTATCCTGACAACCAAAATTATGTTTTTTTTAAATGACGTTTTATTTTCTACAATTACAGTTATCCACCACTAGTGACCTCCCTAGACACTAGTCTAACCTCAGTTACTCTTACCTGCATAGCATGAGCATTAAATCTGCTATAAGAGGCCACACCGTACTAAAGCAATTTGCCTTTACATTAATTGGAGTTTATGTTCTGATCCTGACAAGACTTCTGATCCTGAAAACCTGCACTACTCTGAATACCATTGAACCAACCTGATTTATACTACCAACTTGCTTGCTATCAATACACTTGGGGAAAAACCTGATCTTCAATACCTGCTTTATTCGATACTGGACTTTGATTCCTTATTGCTTTGGTTCTACTGTACACCTACTGGAAACTATGTAAACTACCTGGATATTACAAACCAACGAGGCTGGTCATCTTAATGTCTAAACTAACCTTTATTACTTAATCCTTTATATTTCTGTTTAGTTCTGTCTAGTTGTATTTTGTCTACCTGGAACCTATAGTTTCATTTATAGGTTTTCCTTATCTTGATTCACCTATAATCTCACTTATAGGTTTTCCTGCTACCTTAAACCTGTCTGGGGCCTATTGCCTAACTCTTGTTTTCTATTATCTGTCCTTGTACTTACCTGTAATTTCGTTTATAGGTTCTGCTTCTTACTATTGCTTATAATTTCGTTTATAGGTTCTGCTTCTTACTATTGCCTATAATTTCGTTTATAGGTTCTGCTTCTTACTATTGCCTATAATTGTGTTTATAGGTTCTCCTTCTGCCTGTAATCTCACTTATAGGTTTTCCTGCTATTTATCTGGGCATTATTGTCTAAACTCTTTATTTTATAGGCCTCAATATACTTACCTGTAATTTTGTTTTATAGGTTCTACTTTCTCACTTTTGTCTTTATTATTTCCACTTCCCTTTAAGTCCTGCTACTCTTATTATTTCAAGACTAACCACGTCAAAGCTTTCTAATAAAGAACCTAAAGTTAACCGCGGTATAAGTCTCTTGTCTGACCTGATCAGAACCATGACATTAACGCGGGACGTGTGTTGTCGAAAATGCATCAAGTGGAACAGTATTGTGGTTACATAGATTCTATGCCTGCTTATAGCTCCATAATTATGGCAGCTATTCAGGGTGACAGAGGGGAACTTGTTTCTACACACCTAGAAATACTACCTGTTGGCTCACCTGTTGTTTAAAGAAGCAATCTTTCTATAAAGACTGGAATCCATTAATCTGTGCACACTCCATATAACTTACGCAACATTTCCTGAGCATGTGCTTTAATAGGGTAAAAGCCTTGAGATATTACAACCATTTCTACTAGTCTCCTTTAACATCTTGTATTCCAACATGATTAAAATGGCACTTGAATAGCCTTGGCACTGCCCCCAGGTCTGCATCAAACCATTTTCATGTAATCTGACATAAAAGTAAGCGGCTTAACATATTGCTATTGCAGAAATGTAACTTCCACATTAGCCCGTTTTGTTCAAATTGGGACAGCTCTTATTGGCTAACTGTGTTAGAATTGAGGGGTGATCATTATCTTATATCAGCAGCAGGGGGCAGATGTCAACTATGTCTTTAATGTAGACTGCAAGATGCTGACAAAGGTTCTAGCTCCAGACTGAAAGCAGTCACTGCGGAGATTGTTTACCTAGACAGACCAGACCTGCAGTATCCCAGCCGATCATCACTGACAGCATAGCCCTCATCAAGGATACAGTTTATTACATCATGAAAGCCAGGTTTGGGATGGTGATATGTTATGTTCTTAAGTAAATCAGATGTATTGAGATATCTGCTATACAGTGCTGGGGAATGCCTGGAAAACTGACCCCTTTCCTATTCAGTCAGGTAAGGCTGCCCTCTACGCCATAAGTATCTGTGTAAAATCTTTATCTCTCAACAATAGCCTCAGTGTCTCTGTGTTCTGATTAATTTATAAACAAAGAGGAAAGGCCAGGGAGGACAAGGGAACAGGGAAGGGAGGGTAAATGGCTGACATTGTCACTAATAATTTGAATCACTAATACGGCACATTGCGCAGTGTAAGCTCAACTGGCCCATCCTGTTCTTTAAAGTGCTCAGTGTTTCTGTAGCTGGGACATGAAACACTCATGCTGTGACTAGTTGAAAAGTTGCAAAGCTCCACTGTTGGACTGGGGCTGTGACTCTGGGGACTGACCCATTTCTGTTCAATCTATAATAAATGCTGCTTCTATTACCCTTGTCAGCTACTGTATGGCTCCATGTTACCACTGCAGATTGATTACTTTGCAGCTACTTTGTTGCTCCATATTACCACTACCGATTGAGCACTTTACCAGTTGCAAGGGTAATCAGATGTCTATCAGTATCCTGTTACTTTAACCCTTTGCACACTGTGTGCTGAGAGCTTATAGGGAGCCAGTTGTAGCTGACACATTTTATAGCAGCAGCAACATTCACTAGAAAGCTAAAACTAAAGCATTCACTAGAAAGCTCAAGTTTTCATAGCAGGAACACTAGTGAAGATGAGATCAGAAAAGGTAGAGGTAGAGACTTAGAGAACTAGAGTTAGACAGAGAGAGCTGGATCATTATACTGAGACATTGTACAGTGTGGGTATCTCTGTGTTGCAGCTCTGTGTATCCCACACAGTGGCCACACCTGTTTGGTATAATTATCAGCATTGTATCCCTGTATTTTGCTCGGCTCGGTCTGTTGTATGGTTATCTCTGTATTGCACCCAATGTATATGCAAAAAAATACCTATTGTACTGAAATGATATGATGACCATTGCTCGGTCTATGGCATAAATTAAGTGATACATTTATCTAAAACAGGGGTTCCTAACCCTGTCCTCAAGTACCCCCTACCAGTCCAGGATTTAGGGATTACCCTGTTCTGTCTAAAGTGTTTTTTCTTTCTTTCTTTCTAAAAACACATTTGACACAACTGGGTAATTCCTAAATCCTGGACTGTTAGGGGGTACAGGAGGACTGGGTTGGGATCCCCTGATCTAAAACATAATGGAAGAATTTAAACACATAGGCAAATTATTTTTGTCATTTTATAGCAATTATTTGGTGGTACGGAGCCTTAAGTGCTCCTATGGATGAGCGAATATTGAACCCGAGCATGTATTAAACCCAGGTAACGTTATACTGCTATGAGCTTTGACATGCATAAAAGTTGTTTTTACGCAATGTTTGTTTAAGACAAAGAGTTTCATACTGAGCGACAGTGGTTATTTTTAGGAAGAACTAACCATTGCTGGCAAAAAGAAAACACAGACTTCAGCTCTGGTCTATTCCTCTGCCACTGAAAGCCATAAATCCTGGAGAGGAAGCCAATACACTTCTCCTGAGATAAACACTGAGAGGTGTGTTAGGCTGCATTATATTTCATCCTTAAATCCTTTAGTTCATTGGGGAAAATGGATCTGCTAGAGAAGAGATATAAATCTGTCACTGGAGAGAACAGATAGCGGCTGGGGAAAGAGCAAAGGCTTATACATATTCTCCTGTAGTGTCTGCTATTAGGTGTTATTAATGGCCATACACAATTCCCGGGAATTCATATGACATAAATGAGGGTTAATGCTATGTCTATGCAAATTATTAAGAGTTTCTAAAAGCGTATTATTTAGTGTGTAATCTCACGTTGATACATGTATTTCATTTATTATCTTCCCTTAAGTATCAAATACGTATATCAGGGTATTTCACTAAATTCTGAATTGTAGCCAATTTAAATCCGAATGGAAAAATGTAGGTAAAAAATTGCTGATTTGGCGAAATTCTCAATTCACCTGTAGTGACAACTTGGATATTTTTTTTGTCTTAAAGTTGCCATTGCTACGTTATGACCCTATTTCATAAAATAACCATGTTAAAGTTCTATGGACGTGATCTAGTGAATCGTCCCTAACATTTATTATAATAATATTGCATAAAACATTTACGGACAGATTCATTTACGGACAGATGTCTATTATACCGGAATACTGCAAGAATGCAATTCATAGTCATTGATCAGAACACAGTCCCATCTCCTTGCAAACATGATGGGACTGTTTCACGGTGCTTGGATCCCACAATTCCCTAATAATCAAGAGAAAGGGAGCCCTATACTTCTATTTCCTCCAAAACATGTGGCAAATCAAACGGTTCAATGTAAATGATATTTGTAAAGACTCCACTAATACCAAATAGGGAGAAATGGACCCCCTCCTACTCCCACACTCCTTGTTCAGCGGGGGCGTGATTAAAATAATGGAGTAGTTTGGACAAAATCCTGTTCCTTCACCCTAAACAAAAGATCCCGCTTCTTGGATCCTGAGAGCCAGAGGGATGTCTGGTGAACAATACAATAAAACACAATCTATACTTCTGTTCTAAGCACTCTTTAACCCTTTAACCCCTTAAAGCCAACATTCTTTTTACATTAGGACCACAGCAAGTATGGCATTTTTGCTAAGGGGTGATACTAGATTTACATTACACTTTTTACTTCAAAAGCAACGATAAGGCTTGATTTGGTTATCCTACATTGTTATTTAGCAAGACTAAAGTATTAAAAATGCAAATAAACCACCCATAATAATTTGCACACTGGTGCAGAAAAAAAACCTATTTCAATATACAGAAATGTATTAGCAAAATTAGATACCTTGTACTTGAATGTTTTTTATCTGTCTAGATCGTGTAACTTTGTTTCTGATGGAAATACAATCGTATTAGCTACAAAATGAGTTGAAAATTCTCATCATAGGAGGCATTTCCAAAATTGTGACAAGTAAATTGTTCTATTTTGAGATATTGTGTAGCCACAAAGGGTTAAATGATTTTCTATGAGGTTTCATTTTTATGTCATTGAGGATGAAATGCTATGAAAAACAAAATATTTGGTGTGTTGTTTTTTTTTTACAGCAAATGGTGGTGAGCTGAAAACAGAATTGTTAAATTTAGGCTAAAATAGCCAAGCTGTGACTATAGCGGAGTCTGCAAAATCTGGGACAAAATAGTGGATTTGGAAAAATGTGCAATTAGTTTTCAATGTCTACAATTCACAATTTAGGGAATAAACCTGATTGTTTTTATTCAGAGGACATCATGTGTCTACTTGATAGAGAGAATCATTTCTCATTTAAGACCAGTTAAAAATGTGCTACATATGGCATATAAATGGATATTTTATGTAATATTTCACACAGTTGGAATGTATGTGATTATCCAGCAGTCATTGCATTTAGCAGCACATTAGTGGGCAAAACATAATTATTCTGTGTTTTGTAATGAAGGAAGTAATCATAATTTAAGAAATATGATTTCTGTACGTGTGAAGCCCATGGAAACCACTCTTTTTATTGATAAAGACATACAACCCCTGCTTCACCCATTTCACACACTGTTTAGCACGTTTCACCCATTGTGAGCCAACAATATCTAAAGATGTCAGAACTTCGTATCACTTTGTATACTAGGTAGTTAAGAAATGGAATATGATCAGGCATAAGAGAAGTGGCTAGGGGGCAAAAAGAAAATGAGCTTCTGTCCCTTTAGCCCCTCTAGCCTATTCTGACTTAATGTACTTCTTTTTTTTTTTTTAGAATTCTTTATTTATTATGACAGTCATAACAGAAACATCACAGGAGCACTATGCACTTCACGACATTGGCTGCATACATAATACACAGGGTTCACCCATTCTATCAAAGCATGTATGGGCTGGGGCTGCCTAATGGAATGCCTCCACCTTGTTCCCTGTTCTGTATAGTTAAAGCGCATAGCTGTCCCCCGACATAGTGAGCCATAGGCTGTCAGTTTTTATTTTTGGGAATAACTAAAAGGGTGTATAGAAATTAAGAAAAACGCAGAACCCTCCATCCATGGCAACCTGTGTGACCTGTTTGTGGGATGAGGACGTGTCCCCTATAAGAGTGAGTACCCTAGCTGCCGGGTCGTCTCTGGGCGGCCAATGCCCATTTATCTCGGGCTGCATCGTATAAGAGCGTCATCAGGCCCTCCTGTGCTTTAATTTGTGTGCTGGGTGTGCCGCTCACAGTTCCCACTAGGAGGCTACCTTTACCTGTATACAGGTGTACACATAGATAGTGAGGGTGAAGAAAGAGTCGAGGGGAAAAGAGGGGGGAGGGGAGGGGGGGGGGGGCACCAAGGGCGTTGTCCTTTTTAGTTGCCTGCCCTGCGGTCTCCAGGACCACCAGACGGTTTAACCTAAAGGGCTATCCTCCCAAGGAGCCCAAGTTTTCAGGAATCGGGTATGGGTACCCCTGACTCTTGCTGTCAGATCTTCCATCAGGTGTACTTCCCTGATTCTAGTGATGACACTTGAAATCGGTGGGGGGCCGTCTTAAGCCATTCCGCTGCCACTGCCCTCCTAGCCGCTAGAGTTATATTATGTCTGAGTTTTTGTTCATGTCTGGTCCACCCATCTATCGTTCTACTGAGTAGGTATACCCATGGGTCCAGGGGGGGAGCCCTGTGCAGTACCTGGGCAAGGAGACCCTTAACTTGTAGCCAAAAGCTTGCTATCAGTGGACATTCCCACCACATATGAATATATGTCCCTTTTTGTCCACATCCCCTCCAACAGACGTCCGTAGTGCTTTGTTTCATTTGATACAGTTTTACCGGAGTTGTGTACCAGCGGAACATCGTCTTAATTGCTTGCTCTTGAAACGTCACACAAATCGAGGATTTGTGGTTGGCTTCCCAGATCTCCTGCCACTCTATCCCTTCCAGCTGCTCCCCTAAGTCCCTCTCCCACTGTGTCATGTATGCTAGCTCTCCCCAGTCAGTAGTGACCGAGCAGAGATGGGCGTACAGCCGAGTTATTAGGCCCCTAGGCATATGGTCCTGAATGCAAATCCGTTCGAAAAGCGTCATGGGTTTTAATGCCGCCGTACGGACCCATGTCTGTTTTACAAAATCCTTTATTTGTAGGTACCTAAAGAAATCGGCAGGAGTGAGGTGGCCCCTTTGCTGTAACGCATCAAATGGTATAACCTCTACCCCCTGTATAAGCTGGTAGATGCGCTGCAGCCCTATTCTCTCTAGGTTCCTAAAGTTGCGCGCTGCCATCCCCGGAGGGAATGCCCTATTGCGTAGATACGGCATCAGTGGTGATGGGGCCGATGCCAGCCCGTGTTTCTGTTGGGTTCTATCCCAAATGTGTATGGAGTTCAGAATAGCTGGGCAAGTTGCTCTAATGATCGGTCTATGTGCTTTAGGGACCCACATGAGCAGCTGCGGGATATCGGCCCCCACCATCAGTGACTCTAAGTCCACCCATTTCCTCTCGCCGGGCGGCGAGTGCCATAGGGCTACTTGTGCCAATTGTGACGCTAGGTAGTAGCTATGCAGGTTTGGCAATCCCAGCCCGCCTCTGTCTTTTGGTCTGTGTAGTAAGTGTCTCGAAATCCTGTGGCGTTTGTTGTGCCACACAAAGTTCCCTATTGCTTGCTGTAGGGGCGCTAGCTGTGCCTTGGTGACCTGAATGGGCAGAGACTGGAAGTAGAATAACACTCTGGGTAGGACATTCATTTTGACCGCATGAATCCTCCCTATCCAAGAAATGGGTCTATCGTTCCAGGCCTCTAGTTCCCTCATAAGCTGTTTTAGGAGTGGCGTATAGTTCTGCGAGAAAAGTTGGTCTGGGGCTGCCGTCAGTTTGACGCCCAGATATTTGATCGACTGGCGCTCAATTCGCATGTGGTGTGTCCTTTGGATAGCTGCCAGCTCTCCAGCTGGAATCCCTATGGGGAGTGCGCTGGATTTGGTCATGTTGGCCTTGTATCCCGAGACCGCTCCATAGGCGTCCAGGATGCCCTGCAAGGCCTTCATTGAGTTGACGGGGTCGGTGAGCGTTAGGAGCACATCATCCGCGAACGCCGATACTAGGAATTCCCTGCCTCCCATCCGTACCCCCTGTATGTCTGGGTGTCGTCTAAGGGCCTGGAGAAGGGGTTCCAGGGAGAGCACAAACAGGAGCGGGGACAGTGGACATCCCTGTCTAGTACCGTTGTATAGTCTGAACGGTTGTAGTGGTGCGCCCGTAATTTTGACCTGTGCCCGTACGTTGGTATACATGGCTTTAATTAATGTTATAGCCTGCTCGGGGAAACCCATGTGGGATAGGAGTGTGAATAAGTATGTCCATGTAACCCTGTCAAACGCTTTTTCCGCGTCCAGGGAAACTAGAATGGTCTGGGTATGAGTAATGTGCTGTTTCCAGATGATATCAATATTCCTCCGGGTATTCTCGAAAAGTTGTCTGCCCTGCACGAACCCCACTTGGTCTGCGTCCACTAGCGAAGCTAAAAAGGGATTTAGTCTAGTCGCCTGTATTTTTGCCAGGATTTTCATGTCATGATTGATCAACGAGATCGGTCTATAACTACTCGGGATGCTCGGATCTTTGTCCGGTTTAGGCAACAGGATTATGGTTGCTAAAGACATGTCTAGGTCTGGGGCGCCCCCTGCTCGAAAGTCGTTAAAAAGGGCCACTAATTGGGGAGCTAACTCGTCTCTGTATTCCTTATAATAGCTTCCGTCGTAACCATCCGGTCCAGGGGCTTTATTCCCTTTCAGGGCCGTTATCGCTTGCGCTACCTCTTCTGGTGTGATTTCCGCTCCTAGAGCATCCACACCTGCCTGTGCTAGTTTGGGCAAACCTAGTTCTGCCAGAATTTTTTTTGCCAGTGCCTCATCCTCCGCCGTCCGTGTCTCTGAACCCGGCGTGTGATTATATAAGAATTTATAGTAGTCCGTGAAGACGTCTGCTATATCTCGGGGGCTAGTTTTAGTCGAACCGTCGTTATGTCTGATGGATGTAATGTGGCCCCCTCTCTGTCTGGGTTTCAGCACCCTAGCCAGGAGTGTGTCCATTTTATTTGAGTGTTCGTAGAAGGTACGCTTGGACCACTTGATAGATTTGGCCGTGTCATCAAGGAGCAGCTGTCGTATTGCCAGCCTCAGCTCCGCCAGCCGACCCGCAATTAGGTCGTCTGGGCTGCTCTGGTGTTGTTGTTCCGCCCCCTTCAATTCGGTCAGGAGTCTCTCTAGTGTCTGGAACTTCAGTTTCTTCTTGGCCGTTGCCAATTTTATAAGGGTACCTCTAATGACGGTCTTATGAGCCGCCCACACCGTAGCTAGGGTCACGTCCGGGGTAGTATTGGTCTCGAAAAAGCTATTGATTTCCGTCCTGATTTGGGCTGCTATAGTCTGATCTTTCAGAAGGGAGGCATTAAGTCTCCATGTCCACGGGGTCGCCTCGCTCAATCTCCCCAGTGTTAGAGACACGTCGGCATGATCGGACCAGGTAATGGACCCAATGTCTGTGCTAGTGATCCGCGGAAGGCATCTATCATTAACTAGGAACATGTCTATTCTAGAGTAAGATCCGTGGGGGGCCGAGAAGAAAGTGTAGTCCCTTGTGCCCGGATGATGTGCCCTCCACCAACCCCGTCTCTGCTATAAACCATTGTAGATGTTTATCCTGGCTCCCCCTCCCCTGGGATCGCTGCCCGCCCCCACCCGCCCTCCTGTCTACTGCCGGGCAAGGCGTAGCGTTCAGGTCTCCCCCCACGACAACCATCCCGTGGGGTAGGGTACGAATTTTGGTCTGTAATGTCTCCCAGAAGGCTGGGTCAGGATGGTTTGGTGCGTATACATTAATCAGATGGATATGGTGGGACAGTAAGGTGCCCGACACTATGACATATCTCCCCTCAGGGTCAGAGTCAGTAGTCTGGATTCTATAGGGGCAGCTGTTCCGCACTAGGAGCGCCACTCCATTACGCTTGCGCAGCGACCTGGCCTCAGTCGATGAGCTATAGGTATGGTCTTTCAGTTTAAATTTAGCCTGTCTCGGTAGGTGCGTCTCTTGTAGAAAAGCTATATCAGTACCCATCCGTTTGAGTTCCCTAAATAGTAGGCGCCGTTTATTTGGGGAGTTCAGCCCCTTTACATTCAGCGACGTAAGTTTAACAGCCATTAATTCTATCCGCCCTGCCAGCTTCTGCCTGCGCCCTCCTCCGCACCCGCTGCGCTCCTTTCCAGTGTGGCCCCCCACCGCCCCCTCGGGATGAGCTAAGGAATAAGAAGGGAAGATAGAGAAAAAGGGGGAATTGAAAGAAAGAAAGAGAGAAAGAAATAACAAAGTTCTTTATTACAAAGAAAAACTCTGGAGCTCCTCCCGTGCTCCGCCTACAGTGTCTGGTCTTACCTGCCGCCAGACTGTCGCGGGGGTCAAGATCCCGCCTCTCGTCCACGTCCAGTGTTTGGAAGAGAAACAGGTTCGTGAGCCCACCCCTTGAACACGCTAATGTGCTATATGAGATAGTTGCCTAGCAATACCGACCTAGGGTCTGACTGCATATATAAAATATAAACACCAAACTCGGGCTAACAGGTAGAGAACGCATACCTCCTTGAGGAGGTCAACGGGAACCTCAACGGTAAAGTTTATACCAACTTGGTATTCTAACAAGTCAACGTCTGGACTGTGCAGTGCGCCTGTCCCCTGTGTGAGGGCCCTCTGGCCTAAGAACCTGCTGGGGGTGATTGCCGTTCTTCTCCCACCTCTGCCTCCCCGGAGTCCTCACCCTCGCCCCCCCCCCCCCCCCGCCGTGGGCTCTACTCCCCTGCCCACTTGGGTGGGAATTACTGCGTCCCTGTGCCGTGCCTTGCCAAAACTAGGTGCGGGGTGGTCCCTCCAGTTATTTACAGGTCGGGAGCTTGCCACCGTGTGCGGTTACTGGGGTTCCCCTTACCCCGGATCGTGCATTATAAGGGAGCCTTGCTATGAGGTGTGGGGGAGGTGCATGCAACGTCCCTTCAGCTTTCGGAAGGGCTAATTTACATAATGTGTAAATAGTGTGCCAATGTGCCTTAATGTACTGCGTAAGATATTTACATTTCTAATTCAAACTTCCCCCTGGTTTGTGGTAGGGTAAAGTGTACTGGCCGTCCCCGGTATATCATCCCCCTTATCCCTGCGGAAGTTGCTGAGGAGTCCTGTGCTCCATCGGCTAAGTACCCTCCCCCCTCTATCATACACAATAAAACAATATAGTTACAGTCTAGCGGCCTTAATATGGAGGCGCAAGCTATCATTTGGTCTCCCAGGTACCCGTTCTTTTAAACACTGCGTTCCCGCCCTGGTCAATATTGCAGCTACAGTGACTGCCGCATACATAGCTATATAATACATTATCTGTGAGTCCAGCTAGTGTATGATATGGCCGGCAGTTCTTAAATATGCAAACATAATGTATACATATAAACCACAGTAACGTGTAGCAATCATTGGCATGTTAAATGTCCTATGGCCCCCCCGGTCGCTGACCCTTTCCGGCTCCCGATCTCAGCAAAGCAATAACATGGCGGCTATTTCCTTCCCGCCAGGGAGATGACAAAATGGCCGGGAAGGTAGGCCCAGTCCCCACTGCGACCCCTCCAATTACCGATGGCAGGGCCCCCGATACCCCCACCCAAACAACCTAGAGGGCCCCCCCCTCGGCCTGTCGGAGTCAAAGTCACAATGGAGACCACCCAAAAATGTCCCAGCACCCCCCCCCTAGCAGGCCACTGTGTCCCCCAATCTACTGTACTGTACCCTGCTCCGGTGTCAGCGTCCGTGGGCTCCCCCCTCCTGCCACTCGATCGGAAGCGTCTCCAGCTCAGGAACCGTTAGCCGCGTCTCCGGCAATCCGCCGCCAGACGTGATGCCCAGGGTCCCCAGGAACTTCTTCGGCTCTCCGCTGGGGGAAAGGGTGTGTGTCTTCCCGCCCTGGAATGCCATCAGGCGGAATGGGAATCCCCATGCGTATGGAATATTCGCACTGCGTAGTGCCTCTGTAACCGGTCTCCACTCTCGCCGTCTCTGGAGCGTGCTAGGGGCCAGGTCTTGGTAGACTTGGAGTTCTTTTCCTTCGTGCTCCAGCCTGGCCGCCCTGCACTTTTTCATCAAGGCCTCCTTAGTTTGATAATACAAGAAGCGGACGATAACGTCCCTGGGCGAGTGCTCATCCGCTCTCCTGGCTCGCAGGGCCCTGTGTGCCCTCTCCATGTGCCACTTTTCGTCTGGGAGATCCGGTAGCAAGGGCTTGAAAATAGACATTAGTAATGTCGGTAGCATGCCTTCCTTCTCCCCCTCCGGTAAGCCTCGGAGGTGGAGATTATTTCTCCGTGACCTATTAGCCATGTCCTCTATGGCCAGTTCGGCCTCTGCCACTCGGGTAACCAGCCCGTTGATGGTGGTGACCGCTGCGTTGTGGGCCTTGGTTGTCACCTCCAGCCTCTCTTCCAGTCGAGCTGTACGCGTGCCCAGAGCGGCTATTTCACTTCGGAGGACAGTCGTGGAGTTGTCGATTTCTCCAGCAAGGTAATTCTGCACCTCGGCCAGGCGCTCCAGGATTTGAGCGGTCTCGCCCTTGTGGCGCTCTCCCCCATCTCGTGGTGAGGGTGGGTGTGAAGAGGGGCTCCGACCGGCGCCATCTTGAGGCCCCGCGGGCCCGATCTTGTGGGCCGCCATCAGGTCCAGGACCTCCGTTCCCCCCTCCGTTCCCCGCCTGGGTTGTTTTTTGAGGTTCCTCTTCTCCATGGTCGGAGTTTTGGCGTTGTTTAGGTCAGTTAATGCCAATTTAGAAGCTAGAGTAAGCCAATTTAAGCGCGTTGGGGCCGGAGCTCTACACAAGCACGTCCAGCTCGGTCCCTGGTCAGGCCACGCCCCACTTAATGTACTTCTGAAACCACACACAATGCACAAAGTCCAACCATACATCCTAACATCTTCTATAAATCACATTGTGACAAAATTTACAGTATTATACAGACTCTATTTATAAAGTCTACATGTGCAATATTAACTCTAAGCCATGCTGTATTAAGCCAATAACTCACTGGACCCACAGCGATACCCCAACACTATGCTGTCTAATTAACTCTAAATAGGGGGCATTAAAGTGACACTGTAACAGATTACATAATTGGAGGTGTTGTTTTTTTTCGTCACTATTATAGGGAACTCCAGGCTAACAATGAAATGGTGCCAAATTTAGACTCCGGGCTTTTCAAAACCCCACTTGGGGCTCGAGCCCCTGTCGGCGCACTACCGCGTCAGCAATGCCCCTGTCAGATGTCATCATGAAGATTCTGTTAACATAAAATTGAAAACACCCCCTTAGCTTCCGTATCAATATAAAGCTTGCATTATTAATTAACTTGTAAAATAACGTGATACTCATTTCTCTTTATCCTAGTTGCAGTTATTTGCTATTTAAGAGAGAGCATGGGGAATGTGCGATTATACAGAATAAAGGGTTATATGTGTAGCTGGAGAGCTACTCGTATAAAAACACATTTTATTCCTTTATTTGCATCAGTTTGCCCCCTCCCTTAGCATGTATAGAACTTACATTCCTATACATAATCTATATGAGTTTCCCTTTTACAAATTCTAAAAAAAAGAAAATCACGGACCAGAAACACATTAAAGATTCATTACATTTAAGACTTCTGTCGTTTTTGCAATATCGGATAACTCTCGTGTGATAGAAACCTACTCTACTCTAAATGCAATTTCCTTGATCTGCTCCCCAGTTTGTTGGCTGCATTGCTCTATAATATATAATATTATCCAAAGCGTTTTCATACAGGGACTAGGAATGTTAATTTCTCTGTACATCAAGCTTATTATCAGCAAATCTATACAAGTCAAACATGCAGCAATATCAAGCAATTACCCAGAATACCCAAAACGTCTCCTGTCACTCAAACAAAAGGGATGAGGATCTTGCAATCAGAACAGCATCCGGCAGAGCCTAAGCCCAGCGTGTGTTTTCAATTATATTTAGATTAGCTTCACGCTTCTAATTGTTTTTATTTTCATGTAATGCTATTATGTCAGTGCGTGCAGCCTTCCCCTCACTCAGCATTATCAATTACGCACACAAATGAATGGTTGCAGGTGAACATGGATAGGATCACATAAAAACAAAGCATCACTCATTTTCGGAGTGATATTGACAGAATTTGCTCTCATATTTTTTTTTTAATTTTTACTTATTTTTGCCATTTATATAGCGGCAACAAATTCCGTAGCGGGGGATTTAACTATAAATAGGACAATTACAAGAAAGCTTACAGGAACGATAGGTTGAAGAGGACCCTGCTCAAACAAGCTTACAGTCTATATTAGGTAGGGTGTAAAACACAACATGACAGGAAATAGCAATCAAATAAGGTGGGAGTGAAGCAGAGCTGGAGGAGAGAGTAGAGTGCTGCCCTTCAGGAGAGAGCAAGAGACAGGTATGGGAGGTAGAGGTTACTCTGGGAGGCCATAAGCTTTCCTAAAGAGATGGGTTTTAAGGCCCTTCTTAAATGATTGGAGACTAGGAGAGAGTCTGATGGCGGTAGGCAGGCTATTCCATAGGAAGGGAGCCACCCGCGAGCATGAGTTAGCTGTACGGGTGCGAGCGGCGGACAGGAGAAGGTCACGGGCAGAGCGGAAAGACCAAGGAGGGGCATACCTATGGATCTGTGAAGAGATATAAGAGGGGCTAGAGTTGTTCAGTGCTTTATAGGTGTGAATTAGTATCTTGACAGCATAGCATACAGGAAGCCAATGTAAGGACTGACAGAGAGGTGAGGTGTGAGAGGACCAACCAGAGAGGAATATCAGTCTGGCAGTCTAACTATGGGTCCCCATAAAGGAATGCGTCTAACATGGATCATCCAATTAATTAGAAATAGAACTTTAATAAGTTCACTGTACAATAAAATACAAAACAATTTTTAATATAGCAACCGAGAAGTACCCGTCACAACCAGCCCAATAGTGGTGGGAGTCCTTGAAGGGAAATTAAGGGGTAAATATTGCCTTCGAATTTTTAACACATAAAATAATGTATTAAAAATAATGCAAAGAAAATGTAAATAAAACAAAAAAAACCTTCGGGAAGATGCCTGACCAATCAGCAACCTCTCAATCTGGTCACTGGGGCCTGATATTACCCCATAAATTCCTATTCAGTAGTGGTTTTATTTTATTTAATCACCTAGCTACAGTCCCACTATTCACATTGGAGGAATGTAACTTCTCTATAAATTGGTAGCAGAGGCGGAATGTTTGTGAGCCGAGCTGTGTGTAGTGAGCAAAAAAAGCTGCAGACTGCACATGTGCACAGTTGTGTCTTAACTCTCTCTCCGGGGAGTAAAGAGAGATCAGTAAAAATTGCAATTCCAGCTGCCTGATCGACAGCTCAAAATTCTAAATTTATAAGCCATACTCAGGACTAAGAGTGGGAGCAAAGTATTCTCTCCATCCTAAATGTTGCATTAAAGCAACCCCTCTCATTATTGACATGCCAGGACAGGAGACCTGGGGAGAGGTGACATTGTGTCTCTTTTCCCCAGGGCCCCCACCTACCAGTATATGTAGAATGGGAGGTAGGATTAACTAATTGTAGCAGCTACAAATATCCTCTGTGCCTTTAAGTGTGCCAACCACTAATCCAAGGCTGGCTCAACAGTGCTGCTCTAAGAATGATGAAACATGATTTTAACCTTACTACTAACCCAATGTCCCTAACATTGTTAAAGCACATTCTATGGAAGATGACATGTGACAACGCATTTAATGGGTTAATGTTGCAGCAGCTTAATAACAAATAATAGAAAAAAAAGTTGTTTTTCTAAAGAGTTCACATAAATCAAATCACAAAAGTAAAATGTCAAAAACAAATGAAATGAAAAAGAAAAAAAAACAGATGAAGACAAAAGCTTGTTGAAAATTAGTAATCATGTACATATTCATCGTCTGAAAGATACACAATTCAACGCATGTTGCAGACTTATAAACAAGCTATAGGTCAAATCATCATTAAATCATTCAGTGCTCCATAAAACAATATACCGTATACCAATCCTTTGCTATAATGATTCACTGGTGTGGAACATGTTTGATTACGTGCAGTCTCCAGAACAACTAGAATTTTAAAATTGGAACTATCATGAAAAAAATATATATTTTTGACATGTTGTAGTATATATAATTTACTATTCTGCGTCACCCACATATCACAGATTTGATGTCAGTCACAGCAATTCTTCAAAATCTAAACTCCACAATTCTCTCAGAATGCAAAGCTACATCACGGTCAAATTTGATTTTGTATTTCTGCATAAACCTTTATCTACTAAACACTATTGCGAACACAGCTTTTTAAACCAAAGCACGAGTTCTAGAATATATTACTAAACGTTGCTCTGTGAAGATATAAGGGCCGTGGCCATATATATTAACATATATTATAGTTTTAATTATCCTCCCTCCGGTGTAATAGCTTGTAACACATTGTCACCAGCCTAAGATGCACTGCTTGTAGCAGGGACACTGACTTGTCCTAACGGATATTTTGGTTTTCAGCAAATGCATCAAGAGGCAGTAGGAGGAAAATACAAACCCTAAAATCATTTTAACTAAATGGCTATGGAAAATACAAGTGTGCACAGCATCATATAATAATATATGTATTAAAAGTAGATTTGTGTACGATATTCTGCTTAAAGAGAGGATAATGTCAATTAAAGTGGTACACACACATGAAATCTAATGAGACTGATGCAGATTTTTTTTTTGCAGTCTACATCTAGGATTTCGGTGTATTTCCCACCAGAGGACTATATTCTTTCCAATATCTCATAGACCCCATCATTCATCTCAACTAACTATGCTGGGCCCGAGAACAGGGGAGACAAATAAATAGGAATGATTGAGGGTACGTAAAATAAACTAAAGAAACTCACAAAACAGACACTTCAAAGGAAACAAGACACACAGTACTCCTCTTGATTTTCCTGGAGTAAGGGGATCTTAGAATCCAATGAATGAAAACACATGCTCTGTATACACAGTCCTGAATGGGTTACTACAAGCATGGAAACAAAGCCTACTTAGAACTCACCCAGGCTCTGTCAGAAATTGATTGAAGTGTGTCTTTATGGAACTGTGCTTCTGCTTTTAGTGATACATTAAAAACCATCAGTCAGTAGGATATGAACAGCACTTGTTTATTGCAGTGTGAAGTGGTGTTCAACAGCCACAGCTGGTGTCCTTCGAATGGGGACCCACCATAGCTACGAAACGTGTGGCATCATTGGAAATATACGTACTGAGTGATGAACTGGCCTGATTGTTGGTTAAATCGTCCATTATTCCGCAGCCCAAGGGACTCTGATTTCATCTTGAATCAGATGTAATCTTCAGTCTATGACTATACACTGTGATGGCACTATTCATTTCAGAACATCCTCTTGCTATGGAGATGACACAAAAGAAGAGACTAGGGTCTCTGTGCATCCTCTGTCTATAGATCTTTGTGCCTGTCAGTCTGGCTACCTGTGATCCCTGTCTTTCTAGATGTCTGTACATGTGTGTGACTGTTAGTCTGTCTGCATTTAACCATGTCTGTCTACATATGTGTACATCTGTGTGCTTGTCATTGTGTCAGTGTATCTTTGTGCCAATTTGTCTGTTTAATTGTCGCTGTCAATCTGTCTGTTCATGTGTCTATCTACTTGTCCGAAATTCTGTACGCCTGTCAGTCTCTCTGTTCCCCTGGGTACCTATTAGCCCGTTTGTGTATTTGTTCAAAGGGGTGCGGGTCACTATCTATAACTCTGCCTATATAACTCTATCTAACTCAGCCTGCCTATGTGTCCATCCATCCTCTGTATATCAGCCGGATGTCTACCTGTATAAGGTCCATCAGGACATCAATTGAAGTATTTATTTCTAAAGTATCTGCTTTTTCGATTTTTCTAATTTCCAAATTTGCTGTTCCTTTTATACTGCCATTCCATTTCGGAGCTTGGAAGCAATAAAAGTATTGTTAGCACAAATAAGTCTTCCCGCACCCATGGAGCATTTTTAGTGCTTACAGATAGTGGTTTTAAAATAATTCCAGGGGAGAAAAGTACACATGCATCCAATAGCAGAATAGTCTTAGCTGTCAGCCTGTCACTTATCTATTGTTCCATACTCTCTATTCTCAATGGGAAATCACTGCAGCAAGCACGACAGATTGCATACAATTCAGGGTCACAAACCTTACACAAACTTTAGGACTACATTAGCGTGTGTCAGAGAGGCCTTTTTAACCCCTATCCTATTAAGACTCCCTGTAGCGGTTTGCTGCTGCTCTGATCCACTCCTATAGAGTTATATTTACTGCATTCCATCTGTCAAGGGATCCAAAGACTGTCACATACAGAGATTACTTTTTAGTTTTGGCAGTTTATAGACAGAATGTAATATGGCGATATACATATTGCCTAACAGCAGAGCTAATATGTTCTATGGCTTTTTAAATAGAGACATCTTATGTAATCCACTACTTCCCAGCAGGTGCAAAGGCCACCAATAATTGTCCATCCTGTTGTGCAAGACCCTATAAACCTATGCTTATATTCAAAAGGTTACGGACTCTTAACTATATTTAATGCATGTAAATGGTTTAGAAGACTTATCAGCAGAGCATATTGCCATGAAGAACATACACAGTAGATACATGTTTAAAGGGACACTATAGTCATCTCAATGAAGTAGCCATTGCTTTCGAAGCTTTCCCATAGGGAAGCTTGAACGTGCGCGGTACTTGCCATGCATGCATATATGGTCCAGATTGGACCTTCGCAGAGGAAGCTATGATCATTGGAGGTAGAGAGATGTACAGCACAGAGAAAGCTGGAAAAAGGGAAGTAAAAAGCTTTATTTTTATGACATTGGGGGGGGGGGGGGGAGACAGAGGCACAATATGTAGCACATGTATACAGGTTTGTATCCTAGAGTTGGCTGTAACGTACCATACTTTACAACATTTCAAATGGACAAAGAGGGACACTTTAATTTTAGGGGTGTAAATGGAGATGTGGCTTTTCTGAGAGATAGGTGACTTACTGATAACTTCTGCAACTAAAATATAATCTTGAACAAGATTTAGACAGACTGACTTCACTTAATGCAGACTAAACACATTGTAGTTTAACATACATTAGTATTTTCACTATGGTGCTCTGTTATACACTCAGAGACACCACACTCGAAAACAGCGATCACTGATCACAGACTGTTGTATACCTTAAAATACTACCACACTTTGTGTTGGTTACAGAAAAAAACGATTTGGAATTCTGCCTTGTATACATTGTGGAATAAAATGTTCCATCATACAATCTGTTACTGTATCTGCTCTAGGTAATCCCATTAGAGGAGTTAAAGGTACTATTTGGATAACGGTTTATTCATCTACTTCACTCTGCTACTCACTGAGGACATGCGAGTGCTTTTTATCCATCTGATACCCATGTGCTGATGGTATTTATTATTAGCAACTATGTATTATGAGATATCAAGCAACGGGTTTCACATTTCTATTTCAGTTTATTGTAATTGAATATTCAGAAAAGCCTCATCTTACCTGTTACAGATGGGGATTGGGACATGTGTCTGGGGTGAGACATCTCAGCTAGCAAAATATTGCCCGAAAACTGTATAATCTGGTCAATACAAGCAATGTACTAAATTACCAGGTTAACATATACAGAGGATAACACTTCTTTCTGGTCCTCCATCTCGTTCAATAAATAATTTATTTTATGGTCCCCCAACAGACGATGTATCACATATCAAACTGCTAAAGATATATTCTCTACCATGATAAACTGAATATGATTTAAAAGCCTTAAGGGAAAATGGCAGTACTTTATCGTTATAGCTCAACACTACAGGGGATTTCACTTCCATATGTTGTTCTTAGATTATTATTATTTTATTACATTCATTTATAAAACAATATTGTGCAAGATTTCTTGGTATAAACGTACTGTACACAAATCAAGATCCAGGGCCGGGGCCGGGCCGCCGACCTGAGCGGCAGCCATCTCCCTTGGCTCCAGACTCGAGCTTCTTCAAAGGGCAAATTTTACGACCATTAACCAAGTCTGTACCTCTGAAACTCACTGATTCGGGTGGGGGAACACCTAATCTTTCTTACGATACCTGCACTGCTGCTGGGTGCACCGGATGGATGGAGCCACACCACTATTGGGCCTACCCGGGCACATGGCCCTGAGCCTGTGGCAAGCGTCCCCGAAAGGGCTGATCGCATCCACACTGCCATGAAAAGCAGCAATATGTGCAGGGGGGAGCGAGTGGCGGCCCTTTTTCTGTAACCCCTCTATGCCGAGGAGTTGACACCAATAATTTTTTTTATTTTTTTTTACTCTGTTAAATTTTTTATTTTAATGTTTTTAAATAGGGTTGTGTTTTAGCCATTATGCTAACTATAGCAATGACGCCGCACTCTCTATGAATGTGAACGCTCCTATTTGACGCATACTTTGGCCCTTTGTTACCTGGAAGCACAAAGCCCTGCTTATCAATGAAGCTTTAGCACAATGTCCTATCTATGTTTTACTATGCTCTGAAGTGTTTTTATGTTTTAGTGCCACATTAGTTTAATGCTATTGCATGACTGCGTTCCATCCCATAATGTGCTGAGTTTCGCATTTACCCATGTTTAATTTAGATATGTTCTATATTTGCTTACAATAAGACTTCATTGGCACAGTAATTTCAGTTTATATAAACACCTGTTGATTTCAGTTACGTGATACTTCTGAAAGCGGCCATGCTCCTTAACGATCACCCAATGATGCTTACTTATACTTAACCTGAGGAACGTGCCTTTACTGGACAATGTATTTTTCTTGTATGCTTCATGCTACTGATATGTGATATTGCTCTCAGCTGCCTCATTAGGCCTCTGCGTAGGCTCATGTAAAACCGTTTTACTATATCGCTGATTGACTGCCTTGACTATGACTAAAATAAAATAAAATAAAAAAAAACATTTAAAAAAAAAAAACCAAGATCTGTAGAGATTTTTTCCAGTATTGGAGAAGACCAAGACTGGAAGAGGGCAACTTGTTTTATCAGTTGGAGAAGGGGAGTTAAAATAACCCCCTGCTCTCTACTGTAAATTAATTGGTGTTTGCTAAAAGTTAGGGAACGCATTGAACGGTTTCAGGTCATAATCCAGGGTGGATAATTGATGCCTCATCAGCAGGGCATGTGCATTCATTGCTGTCTGGATAGGAGCATCTGTTTGTGCATGGCCCTACAATATGCTGTGAACTTTTCATTATCCCACTGAAAGAGTCAGATGGTTTATTGGTGCCGGTGACACTATGAGGTGATGCTCTCACACTCCCATCTGTGTAAGAGAAGGAGCCTGCTTCTGTTTAATGAAGGAAGGTGACTGCATGCTCAATAGTCAATTCGGCAGCCGCTTAACCATTCCAGTGCCTGCTAGTGATAAGTGTCTGCTAGTAATTAATGGTTTAACAATGTTACAAGCACTGAGGATAGTGACCATAACGCACAGTAGATACCAATCCAATTAGGCACCATTTTATCAAAATAACAAAGAAAGCCATGTTAAAGATTAAAATAGAAACAATGAAATTGTACAGCGGCAAAACGCATTATACAGGGCTCAGAGCTCCTCTCTTTGCATGATGTGAAAAATTTAACTCAGACGTTTGGACACTGGAGGACATTATCAATGGGCATTTGACAAGCACGGTTATTTAATATAAAACAAAAAAAGGACAACAATGGTGGCCATTTTATTTTTTTAAAATGAAATTATTTTCAGTGAATTTCCTGCAGCTCAAGACTGCATTGCTCATGTGTGCGTGGTCTGTAATTTCTATAATAAATTCCAGAGGAAGTGTTTCTGGGAAAGGACCCTATGATCAGCCTTTTTAAAATTTCCACTCGCAACTAGCCTTTGGCAACTGAAAATGTAACCCTGGCGAGGAGAAATTCATGCTTGTTGATTATGTCGTAGACCCTCCAGGCTTGCAGTTAGAAGTCAGTGGGGAGTGCTGGGCTGCAAATATTTGCACAAACTAGACAATTTTGAATCTCTACACAAAGCCTAGCGCGTATTTTCTACTTCAAGTTTTTGTTGGTATCAATGCTGTCTGCATGCTTCGAGGTTTTTTTTCTTTGTAACCCATAGGTATGAAGGCTGCAGTAGGAATGTCGTGAAAATATAAAAACGCTTAAGTAGTCCCTGGTCCCTTAAAAGAACTCTATAGCATCAGAAATACAAACATGGAGAAAGCACTGGGAGGCTATTGCGCATGTGCGGTAAAAAGCCACACTGTTCCAGTCAGCATCCATTCATAGAGATGCATTGAATGTTTAGCATTTCCATTCAGAACGTGGAGACACTGAATGGCATTGCTGACCGCGGTGCAGCACTGAGATAGGTAGCACCTCTAGTGGCCATCTGAGTTACAGCCACTAGTGGTGTTAATAGGCAGCAATGTAAACACTAATTTTTCTCTGAAAGCCTGCAAGGACAGGCTGAAGACACCAAAACAACTACATTAAGCTGTAGTGCTTTTGGTGGCTGTAGTGTCCCTTTAAGGGATTAAATGTCACTTCTTATCACTTGATAGAGCATCACAGCCTTAATGTCATGCCAGCGTCTTACTCTGATAGAGTAAATATGATCTCTACAGTCAGGAAGCATGTTCTCAGGAGTCAGGAAAACTGAGCATGATTGTCCTTGAAAGCTTTAATCATGTGGCAGACTTAGTACCAGAAGGTTATTCAAAGATGAAAATCAATACGGGACTCTGCACATGAAATTGCTAAAATGTGTGCAACTGTAGGAGACAACAGCAGTATATTACTTTAGAGCTTGATGCCAAATAGTGACCTTACAAGTCTCTGCTACCATTCGCAGATAGCCTGATCTACTTAGATTAACACTTACCTTACCACGATCCCTGCATTTACTATGCATGCTTAAAGGACTGGGGATATACATGATCTAATAAATAAATCACAGTCCTATCAAATCTATAATTATTTTGGCTTTTATTAATTCTTTTATTAATCACTGTGTTATTTAATTAACACAGTGATTATTCTACTAACTTTGGTGTTGGGGTGTAACTTTTATTCAGAGACAATAGCACTGTGATTTGGGTCAGATGGACTCTGAGTAGAAAAAAATATATAAATGGCAGACATGCATACTACTGAATGCAGACATGGTAAGAGATTAACAGTGTGTACAATGCATGCACACTGGCTAAATTCAATACTGAATGCTTACCGAAGATGCAGTTTGCAAAACCGTGGGGATTTAGGGGGATATATATATATATTTGTGTGAGGGGCAAAATAAGGCCGTATAAGAATTAAAGGGGAAATAAGTCGGTTGGGGTGTGCTGGAACCGACGTCGTGGTAGGCCTGTAATAAAAGAGGGCCCACCCATGAGGTATAATGAAAGTATAGAGAGGGAGTGGAGGGTGGGGACATGCGAGTCGCTAAAAAAACGTAAGGGACGGAGGAAGGTTAGTAGGGGGGTTTAAATAGGGAACATGCCCCTCCCACAACTGCAGGCCAAGCCGTTACATATATTAAAGGAGGAGAGTATATTCAAAAGTAGAAATAATATCACAACAAGAGGACATAGTCTTAAACTAGAGGGGCAAAGGTTTAAAAATAATATCAGGAAGTATTACTTTGCTGAGAGGGTAGTGGATGCATGGAATAGCCTTCCAGCTGAAGTGGTAGAGGTTAACACAGTAAAGGAGTTTAAGCATGCGTGGGATAAGCATAAGGCTATCCTAGACTTATGATAAGGCATGGAACTAATGAATGTATTTAGAAAATGGTCCAAATGGTTGGGCTGAATGGTTTCAATCTGCCATTACATTCTATGTTTCAATGTTTATTTAGATTTTTATACACAGTATTCTCTAAGAGTGTCACTTATGAATGGGATAGTAAATCCTTATGCCAAATTACCATTATACTATATGGATTGTTCATGACTTTTAGATAAAATGCAAAACGGTATTATCTGCCTGGGCAAACCGAAAGCATGGACCTCCAATGTAAAGAACAAATAATGGTAAATATGCTCGCTGCATGCATCTGTAACTACCTTATATACGATTACATTTTTTTTGCTGTTATTGGAGTGTAAACATATATTAACAAGGCCAAAACATTTGGATTAAGCACTACACCCTATTAATTGATTTATTGGGGATTCTTAATGACACAGAACTGTCAGGAACACAAGTTAGATTTATGCGCACCCACAAACACACACACAGAATTATTTTATTAAATAAACACAGGCATCAATGCTTCTTTAATAATGCTAACATGTCTTATGTTAAATGATCTGCTCCACATAAAAGCAGATTGACCTAATGACTGTGATATGATGTTCAATCGGTTAAATGGTCTGTGCTAGTGAGCCTAATGACAGAAATCTGTGAAATGGATGTTATCAATGCTTTTAAATGTGGCGTAGTTTCACATGATCTAGTATTACACTAAAAGTGTTTTTATTTTTTATTAATATTCGTAAAATTAAATTGACTCAAAATCCTTGTTTTATATCTTTAAAAAAAAAAAAGCATTTCCAAGAAGAAAACACATTAATCTGCATTTTTAAACTAATATTGCTAATTAAAGTATAATTATTTTCTATAATGTTAACGCACTGAGAAAAGCAGAATTTTAGGGGAAAAAATGAAGAAAATAGCTACAAAATGAAGTTGAAAAAAGAGACTTATTACCAAATGCAAAAATAGTAGTAACACACTATAGAGGTTATTCATTAAACCCAGCAATTAGGAGAATTGAACAAGGAATGTTTCTCCATAGTAGGCGAATTTGAAAAAAAATCACCTATTACGCTATTTTTCTGATTCAGCTAATTTAGCTACCAAGATCCGTATATATCCGGTATTGCAAAGTATTCCTGCATTGGCGTATTCTGTAATCCCTTTAAATTCGGCCTGCATGTGATATGCAAAGTCAATATAGTTACAAGGCTTACGTATTGTTCTGTGAGCCAGGTAGAGAATTCTCACACTGCCTTACTCTGTTGTGAATCATGGCAGAGATACTGTATCCTGACTGTGCCTGATTTCTCGTGTCTCCTGGATAATCGCTGTGGATTTCTGCTCAAGTGGGGTCTATGACGTTATATTGGGTTGAGCTGAGAATGGAGCCCTCACAGGTGTCTTCTTCCCATGAGTAGACCTGTCTGTTAGAACTCCAATATGCTAGTGTTTCCCAGTAGAAAGCACACATAGTCCACACAGACAATCTAAGCCAAGGGAACCAACCACATGAAAACAGCCAGACGCAGTCGTAATTTATAGACATTTTTGTCAATTCTGTGCTTTTTACAGATAGAAGATAGAACGTGAATAATCTCCTATGAAACATCTATAGTCGTTGACTTTTGTACTTGATTCCACAGCTTGTAGCTGTCATTGTCATTGTAGAAGTAATTGTTTTTGCTTTAATGATGATGGCTCCTTTTTTTTAACTCGTTCATTAAGGGTCACTTTAAACCCCATATGAAGTCTGCATCATTGCAGTCATGATACAGAACATGCACACTCTCCAATCTTTGAGTGGCTTAAAACCTCAGTGAATGTGCAGTAATCACTACTGCTCTGCATTTTAATACCTCGTTTGCACGGTCAGATTTATCCAATATGTCTGCACATGTCATGAGTGCAAAAGGGACCAGCCGTGGAGAGGGCCCAAGCCTCAGACTTTGGCTCAGTAGATTGTGGCCTGCAGGCCACTTTACAAAACTATGAACCAGGCTGTATAATAACAGCAGTTTGGTAAAGCATCAGTAAGCTCACCGAGCAGTTTCATGTGTCCTGCGTGAGAAAAGGGAAATGGCAGTTGGGACTAAACTACATATCCCATAAACCCCTCCTGCATGCAATATAAGCTAAAATTTGGAGGTCCTTTCCTACCTATAATGTCCCTATAAACTTTAGATCATGAACTATTGATGATTTATCAATATGTATTGTGCAAAAGTAGTAAAAATGGGCAATCACCATGGAAACCAGTGGGAACAGCACCATTGGTGACTCTTCCCTTTTTACATATTTCCACCTCTTTTCAGAGCAAGACACTTTGATAAAATCCCATTGTGTCCTGCTTATGAAGGCAAAATATGAAGCAAACCATGTAATAAAGGTGCAAACAATCCGTTGGTTTCCATGGTAATAATACCTCTTTATTATCAACCATCTGAGCCAAAATTGCACTTGTTTTGCCTTGGTAACTACAAGCTTATTGCAGTATACTATAAGCTCCAATACAACACACTTTATATTGTCGGAAGATTTATACACATATTAGTATCCAATAAAGTGTCAAATATTGTTGTAATAAAAATACTGAAGTGGAAAGGCCACTGCACACTGCTATAAAGGCACAGCATTACACGCAATAAGTATTATAATCAAAGATCCCAGCCATCACAGTGTACACAGAAGAGCACCTCTGTTCACATGGAGAGTGCATCATTCTTAAACGTAGAAACCAGTCAGTCTGGAGAAGTACTTTATCCACTGTGATTGGTAGAAATGCAAGAGGATCGTGATTGCTTTGGTTCAATGATATTTCGCATCCTTCAACGCCCTCAGAAAGAAAAGATAAGGGCTTACTTAAATTAACCGTGTCTTATTACAGATCAATTTCCTATAGTAAAACCAAAAGGGATAGATGGAAATCGCCTACAAGAAGCTTGTGTCATCCATCAAAGTCAGACCGCCGAGTAACGTTCGATACACTGACCATTCATAAAGTACCGAGAAGTAGATTAAGGTCAAATAGGCAACTTTTGCCTTAATGCAGCGTCATTTATCAAGGACAATTAAAAGGTACAGTTTCTAAGTGTTTGCAACTTCATAGTAGTTCAGTCATAAATCAGGAGGGATGTATGGGAATTGTAGAGGAAGTCAAGAAAGCATTAAGAAAACACAGTAACTTCGACTTTGCAGCAACCTCTGAAGATCTGCTAATAGACCAGGGTCACGATTGTACCTGTAAAACAAGGTTTTCTTACCTAAACAGCGAGTTTAAAAAAAAAATAAAAAAAAAAACAGTCAAACTCATTTAGAATAAAACTGCAGAGTTCTAAAATATGTTTCTAATTTTGCCGTTTTGAATAAAAACTAGCCACAACTCTATGTTTAGTAAGTAAACACCATAATGTACAGGCAAGTGCTGCACCTGGATGACCCCAACCAGACCAGGAAATAGTTCATCCAATCAGGAACCTCTTGCCCCAGTCTATGAGGATTTTTCTTATGCTTACTGATGGATAAAAGTGTTTGGAAGATGTTATTTAGCCCATTTAATTTAGCAGTTCCTCTCATTACATAGGATAAGGTGATAAGGGCCATATTGTGACGCAGGCTGCAAACAGCAATTTCCTGATCTATATGTTATGAGGCCATAGATATGCCTCTCTTCCAAGGGGATGAAAAGAGATCTCCATCCAAGTTGTGCATGTATTACACATATATGTTGGAGAGACTTTGGATGGCAAGTGAGTAAGTAAATTCCTTGTTTGATGTCAAAGATTGAGTGGGCAGTCTTATAGCTGCAGCAATTTTTGTAAATCTGTGTGTAAGTTACTCTTAGCAGGGAACAAGGGGGCAAGGTATGTCTACACCATCGGTTAACAACCTCCGGCTCTCCAAATAGTGTGGACTACATCTCCTCTGATGCTTTGCTGGCATTATGGCTGCAAGGGTATTATGGGGAATGTAGTCCACAGCATCGGGAGTGCAGAAGCCTGGCCTACACAATGATCAATGCAGAATAAAGATACGGTTACAAAGAAAATACATGTATTTTTCCTGCAGGATATTATTTCAAATTAGCACATCAGAAGCATATATGCAAGAAATTAACATTTTATACTTTGTGTAAAATGTTATCATACTTCCAAAAATTCAAACATTCATAGAAACATTGTATAATGTTTCTTTATCTCCTCTGAGACACTTTTTTTGCAATTCAGATTCAATTCTGTGCAATTTGTAGTTTAGTGAATACTGAATAACATTTAATTGCTATGGAAATATCAAATACATTTTAATACAACAAACATATTGAGGTCCTAAAAAATAAAATAAAATAGCTTCACTATAGCAGAGAGGGTCTGACAAGGGCGTTTTGTTCTAGAAACGGTTCTGTCTGTCTGAAAAGAACAACTGGTTAATAATAGTTTGCTGGGATTTAAAGACATACTCCAAGCACCATGATCAATTCAGTGATGTGATTTCAAGTGGTCATGGTGCCTGGAGTCTGTATGTGCAGCATTTTGCTTTAAAACGCTGCTCATATAGAGACTAACCCCTCTGCAGCTGGAGATGTCTTTATCCAACCCAGAACAGTTCTTGGTGGCTAATGTGAATTCTGTTGCCACCAGACAGCCAGTACTATTTTGGGTTGTTTTAAAAACTTTGTTTTTTTGCTTTTTTTTTTTAAGGGGGAGAACTATGCCAAAAGTTATTTTGGGTTGGAGTGACTCTTTAATTGGCCTTTCTAGAATTCTTGTATCAGTGTATTAAACTCATAATGATCTGAATGCATATAGAGCAGTGGTTCTTAACCTCTGCGTTTGAAAGTTTAAAACTGGGTCAGCTTCCATTTTTAGTGAGTGTTCAATGGTTGAATTAGGCGAATTCTATTAGTCAGGCCTAAAGCAACTGTGTACATTATTAAACTATTTAATGTAGTGGGGTTGTACTTCCCACTTCCCAGTGTGATGTAGAAGGTGTACTACATGATTTATTTTAATATATGTTATATTAGACTTGGGGAATGGGTCACTGAACCCCTGTTACAGTTAAAAGCCAATTACAAAATGTAGGTTCCTGTAAAAAAAAAAAGGAGGTACCACTGGTAGACAGCCATGAAGTCATGTTTAAATACAGGCAGTTTTATTCTTATTATTTTTTAATTGCTTCTGCAAGTCAGTAGTGGGCAGGAAAACAGCACCCTTACGACTGGTGTATCGGCATTCCCATACATTGACATTCATCCTATTTGATGTGCCATGTTGCAATATTGTAAGTATAATAACGTGTATTGCATATAAGAGCAAGCCCAAAGCAATATTCCATGTATTTACAGTATGAAATGTTAAAAGAGAGCGCAAGAAGAAAAGCATTATGGGGAATTCTGCAGGAAACATCAGAGCTGGGAGATTGAAGCCAAAGGAAAAAAAAAAAAAAAAATTATCCCAATACTACTCCGTCTGCTAATCATATTTCAGGCAAAGCGGCTCATCTAACAAATTTCCCTTTTTGCTTCTAAAAATTGAAGAAAGATCTTCTACTCTGAGCATAAACACCCATTTCACAGATGGTCCTGATTCAGTTAGTGTGCATGAAATTCATTCTGTACACAGTATGCAGACAGCCAGTTGAAAAGAGATCTGAAGGCACTATTAGTATGCGTAACAAGGGTCCCTTGGCAATAACTGTGACCGACACTGAAGGAAGATAAGCCAAGCCTTGAACATGTGGTTTGAACAGTAAAAGGCTCTGCTGGTTGACTGTTTAGTTATTTTTATACCCATCTACACTGTAAGTGTCCAGGCTAGAGAGAACATGCTGTCGTTACTAAAAAAAATAAAATAATACATTTGTTCGGGTAGTAGAACAACTTATAAGCTTCGGACAATATTTTTCAGGTAATTCTACATAAAGGTAGCTCATCATGCTGGGATGACCTCATATGAGTACACGTTGTGTAAGTGCAAAGATTACTTTTAAAGAGCCAATAAATGTTACAGTTCACAGATTATTTTCAAAGCGCCAATAAACGTTGTGGAGCTTTATAATCTGTCCATTAGGTAAGTAACTATGGTTTAAACTATAGTTACTGTAGAAATACTAGAATTTTGTGTCAAAAAGCATTTTAGACCTGTCCCCAGAAAATGAATGCACTTACACAGTTTGATTGTGTTCGTCATCATGCCGACGGCCAGGTGTCCTTAATTCTAAATGCTGTTATCCAACCACCTGCAGCTACAAGGTGATGAATGCACATTGTTGTTGGATCTATCATTGTGCCTATTAATCCCTTGCCATGGAACTGAATGAACCTACAGCTGAGTCTCATTAGCCAGCCTTGGAACTATGCTAAAAGTACAGATGATTCGCACAGTTTAAACAGACACTGTCACTTTGGAAGTGATGCAAATTCCAATATTATCTAACTAAAAGTGTTTGAAAACTAAGCTCCGTGTTGTGCCCTTATTTATTTTTAAACAAAATTTCAACAGTTTTACATTAGTATTTTAAATAAAATTCAGAGCAGATATGGCATTGCTTGGTAAATAAATTTAAATTTCAAATATTCCATCATTCCCATATCTATCTGCAGAACTCCAATCAAGAAGGGATGGGTTTATGCTCAATACGGGGCTGAGCAGGGTGGCCTGTTGTGTGGTCGAGGACCAATGACCCCTTGGGTCCAGTAAGAGAGATAATCTCCCCAATCAGTCTGAAATTATACATATAGTTGTGGACTCTAATGTAGCATGGAATATGCCATAACCTATATCCAGTTGGCCTCTCCCTTCTGCATTATATAGAACAGCCAAGTAAACATGGATCTAAGTGTCCAGCCTAACTCTATGTGTGGCTTCAAGGTTGTGAGGGTCTTTCACATGTTCCACTGCATTTCGGAGTTCTCTGCCTTAGTCGATGAAGAGTACACTTACGAATTTACATCATAATCCTCCACACTCTACTATAAAACCACCTATTCAACCCAGAACAAAACCTTTAGGTCACTCCGAGAGGAAAGTAGATCCTTGCATGTCCCCAGTTCGACCCCACTCTGCCACAGAACAAGAAACTTGGTACGATTAATGCCAAGAAAAGGAACCACAAAAATGGGGTGGAAAGATATACACAGGTGGGTGGGAATAAAGACAAACACGAGTGGGGTTGGGTCGGACAACAACATACAAGTGGGGGAGAGAAATTACACACATATGTTTTGGACTACATTCATCATGATGCTCAGGTAAAGGTGGCCAACAGACATTTTTTTTTAGAGATAATATGATGAGAGAAGGGGGAGGGTGCTAGTGGGGAAGATGGAATGGAGGGTGTGGGGCGTGTGCCTTTTACCAATAATTATTGCATGCTTATTTATAAACAAGGTCACCATCAGAAATCTGGAGACCCTTTTCAGAATTGCCCAAAAAGTCAATCAGTATCATTATGTTGTATTTGTATGACTGGTGGCATACTTTTAAACTAAAATGCAACCCGACCTTTCCTATTTCCTGTGGCAAGATTCTTGAGAGCATCTTATATCTGTCTGGCTAATACATACATTTTTTTTAAAGAACATTTTGCTTCAGGTCATGACACATCATGACAAAATCACAGGTCTGGTCCTGTCACTGATTGAATCCCCAAGAGGGAAACAATGGGCTGCAGAAGACAAAGGAGACTTGCATGTAAATAAAAGAACAGCTTGCTACATTACTTTACAATCCAACTACTCTGTCCTGAGTATTGTCATACACTTGGGTTACACAATGTGTCAGAATGAATTAGAGAAGCACCACTCATGCACCCCTGCATTACTCTCTCTCTGCTCTTAACACTATGTAAACCAACCATGGCTAAACACAGGTACATTTATTTTTAAACCATGCGCATCCGTAGCACAGGTTCCATTAAGATGACCTTCTTTTCAGATTTAGAGGTTACTGGACAAGAATATAACTGTTGATGGACATCTACTTTAAAGATATTATTTTATCTTGTTAAGCATACAAGTATTGTTTTATTATAACGTACGACATTAATAGCTTAAAATCCAAATATCTTAACTTTATCATTATGATATTCATGTAACCCAAATATAAGGGCAAATAATTGCTTTTGAGCTGGTGGTAATTTAATGTTAATCTAGCATGAAGATGTTGATGTCTTAATTCTCTATACATGAAAAATTTGATCTGGCAGCAAATCTTGGATATCGTGACATACCTCACTAGTGTCCCTATTTAGGAGAAAGAACTACGCATTTTAGGCCAAAATCCCTCTGTCCCTCTTTTAAATTATAACGTCCCTCTTTTTTTAAAAGCTCTATATATTGTTGTTGTGTCTGGGTGTGTAACAGAGCTCCAGAGCAATACTGCTCACAGTAATGTGACTTTAAATTACAATAAATGTATTAAGAAATCAGATACATTATTTCTGTTCTAAATTCGATTTTAGTTGCATAAATTGTTATTAGTAATTCACCTAAAATTTGTCAGATCACTACTCACACCCCTAAAGTTAAAGTGTCCCTCTTCGTCCATTGGAAATGTTGGGTGGTGTCATATTGGTGCTTTGTTTACAAACTACAAGTGGGAATTGAACCATGTTATACCACGAAATGGAAGAATTCTTCAAGAAAAAAAATAAATCCCTGACTGACCGAAATCAAGTAGAAGATTTGAACTGATTTCATTATTCATTATTCCCGTTCAGAGACCTTTAATGCACTAAACGTCCCAACAGAACCAAAAAGAATAAATAAATAAAACAAAGACCAATTCAGGTGCCACCACATCTATTCTTAATATAACAATGTTATCATCTTTACCTGTCGTTTATCATTGTCATTTTCTGTACACACACAGGGTTATTCACTAAAGCCAGAATTCAAAGTGAATATAAAGTGAATTTCAACTTTAAAGGACCACTATAGGCACCCACACCACTTCAGCTTAATGAGGTGGTCTGGGTGCCTGGTCCAGCTAGGTTTAACCCTTTTTTCTATAAACATAGCAGTTTCAGAGAAACAGCTATGTTTATAATAGGGTTAATCCAGCCTCTAGTGGCTGTCTCATTGACAGCCGCTAGAGGCGCTTGCGTGTTTCTCACTGTGAAAATCACAGTGAGAATACGCCAGCGTCCATAGGAAAGCATTGTAAATGCTTTCCTATGAGACTGGCTGAATGCGCGCGCGACTCCTGCCGCGCATGCACATTCAGCCAAAGAGGAGGAGAGGAGGCGGAGAGGAGGAGGAGAGCTCCCCGCCCGGCGCTGCAGAAAGAGGTAAGTTTAACCCCTTCCTCTCCATCCAGCCCAGCGGGAGGGGGACCTTGAGGGTGGTGGCACCCTTAGGGCACTATAGTGCGAGGAAAACGAGTATGTTTTCCTGGCACTATAGTGGTCCTTTAAGGCTAGAGTTGCAGTACTGCACAGCTGGCCATACTGGCTATTTTGGTCTTGAATTTAAATTCACTTATTATTCCCAATAAATACATTTAATGTAGTATCCATGTAGTACATGTACAAGGCAAAATGGTTAATTGTAAACAATTGTATTCAGATGCCAGTCTTCTAACAACCCCGACCAGAGAACAAAAAAAAAGAAAAAACTTAATTTCCGCTAACCACCCTGTTTTCAGCCTACTTTTATACCATGCTTTTCAAGCCGCTAGGTATCTCACACAACTGCCTCTGCCTTCCCTTTACATCCCAAGGGGCACTCAAAGCACCATAACCACTGCAGGCTAATAAGAATCTCTGATTTCATTTTTTTTAATTTATTTTATTTAAAAAAGAATGGGGAGCAAAATTTGTATGAATTTCCTAGCCCTTAACCCATATTCTTTTCCTGACGATATTGTTTTTAAAGCCAATATTTATTTTCCTTATGTCTCTGTTTGCTATTTATGCGTTTTTTTTCTCCTAATATCACAAAATATACAATGTATGCTCCCATTTGCTGGTGACTGGAGATAGGACAAAGCTATAGATAGATATCTTGCTATAGATATCTTGCATTTCACAAGGTAGGGGAACTATAGAATCTACATAATCTCTCTGGAAGCTCACATCCAGCATGATACAATCATGGATGGAAGGATCTACCATTACATTGCTGCTTCTCCTAAAGTGGAACAAGCATTGAATGACAAAAATACTTTCAATATGTTATTCGACAGACTTTCTTATATGTATATTTATAAAACAGCTGCGTCCAAAATGAGGACCATTAAATTGGGTAATAGTAACAACCCCTGGATGTTGGGCTAAGGTAACATCCCCAGGACGTACTTGAAAACCAGAGTAATCTGAATGTACCTTTCCTGGTTAAACACTTTGTTATTATTATTATTAATATATCTCCCAATTACGTTCTGTTTCCTCCTTCTTTTCTCTCTTTCTTACTTAGTTTAGAATTCAGACATTTTCTAAAATGCTTGGACAGGTGTTAAATACATGTTTGTGAAGGTAACAGAAATTCCCCTGTCATGCTTCCAGCGAATAATAAAGCACAAATTAGCGATTCTTTGTAAGAATAATTTCATCCTGTCTTGAGGTTAACAGGGTTAGGCAAGAAATGAAATAGCCGGTATGCAAAAAAAGATCTATTTAAAGACAAAAATTGCATATTTAAAAAAAAAAAAAAAAAATTACAAGCATTTTTAAATAAATTGGAATTTAAAAAGAAAATGCTATTCTATGTTTTTAAAAAATCTTTTTTTGTGTGTTTTTTTTATATCAATCACTTGGCTACATTCTGCGGATATTCGGTTCTAGCAGTTTATTAGTAGACAATTATGTTGTAAATTTGTGTATGAAGATTTGTACATGCCTAGAGTCAATTCTAATCAACTGGTCACCATGGATGTGTGGGTGTTTGTGAAATGAATTAACCCTTTAAGGGCAAATGACATTTAATGCCATCACCGCAATCTGTTTCTTATTTAGCATTAGAAAAGGTATGCAGTCCTGCTGTCATTTCCACACAGCATTTTTAAAGAGCTGATTGTTAAGATTGAATTATGACCCTTTCCACCTTATATAATATTACCATGGTGGAGAAGCATGGTACTTCTCTAATATGACTAACATGGTGGCTTCATTGCCAGTTCATGGCAGATTGAACAGAGTAACATTTGTGCCCTGAACAAGAACTATGTTAAAGGCTTTGCTATGTTATAGATGCCAAAGAAACACTTCTACTCAATATCTAGACCTTTGCCCCACAATACAATTGCTCCTACTGATTTCAATGGGGACACACAAAATGTTTCTTTACCAATGTGTTCCATTGATTATACTGCACTAGTCTGATCCTGTCTCTGTTATTTGGTAATTGTGCTCTGAGAGACAGGTGGTGTGCTACCTTAATGGCATAAAGGCCTATAAGATCAGAGCCAATCAAATAAGGCTCAAATACATGTGAGTGTGCCTACTCACACATATTTCACTATAGCGTGTTATATCACAGCATCACACTAATGTTTTGTTTCTTTTTGTTTTATTTGCATGTTATATATGATACTGTAAATTCCACATAATACATAAATAATAAGGAATACTCTAAACACCAAAGCAATTTTAGCTTAATAAAGCAGATCTGGTACATACCATGCCCCTGCAGCCACACTGCTCAAATATCTGCCAGCCAATTAGGAGTTAAATCACTTTTGTTCCTGCTACACTTCCACTGGTTGTGACTCACAAAGCCTTCATGAAAAAAATAGCTTAATTTTTAATCAGTTCTCATAGCACAGTTTGTTTGCTTGAAAAGTTCTCCTGCTATGTTAATTGGCCTTTAATCCTACACATGAGGCTCTAGCAGGCTATTAACAGAGCAGGAGATAAGAAATTCTAAATTAAACACACAGGGTTGTGTAGGAAGTGTGTAAGGAGGCTGTGTAAGTCACAGCCAGGAAAAGTGTGGATAGGGCTGCATAAACAGAAATTAAAGTGATTTAATTCCTAAATGACAGATAATTGAGCAGTGAGGCTGATCTGTACACAAAGTTGTTTTGGTGTTTGCCCCTTTAACCACAACATTTGTGTCTACATGTTTTGTGTGGTGTGTGGGGGAAAAAAACAACCACAAGTGTTGTAGCATCTTGCAATTTTATATTTTTTATAAATTGTGTAAGCTCCATTCCACATATATTCTTCACTGTTTCTTTACTATCTATGAGATACACTGTTGAATATGTCAGTGCTTTAGCAAATAAAGAAGGCTTTTAATAACACATATTTTGAGCTCTGTGCTGGCAGACGGTCTATGCAATGTGATGTTGTCACTCTGGCAGGAAAAACTATTTAAAGCTCCATGAAATTTATTAGAAGTGAAATGAGTCTTTTATTCCTCCAAAAACAATTTACAAAACATGGCCACACGCACCCAACAGAGCTAGTACGACACATGGCAACTCATTTTATAACTCTGCAATGCCACTCCAACATATGTCAACAAGTGATTGACAACCATATTCTGCACAGTAGCATATGTATGCAATGATTATAACAGCTGTAAAATACCCCTGTGTCCTGTGTGCAGTGCTAGAAAACCCCCATAAATAACATTGCCGCATACAAAGATTCAGTGACACGGTTTATTTTATGATTCTACAATAATGCGGTACAATAAGGGCAGGGATGAATATTTATCCTACATAAAGGATGTTTAAAATGTTCACTGGCCTTGTGTATTCTATTCACAAGGTGAGGTCAGTCCATTAGCAAAGTTGTACCTTTTTGTCTCAGAAAATAAATTTGCTGTGCAAGGTAGGTTCAAGGGACACTATAGTCACCGGAACAGCTTAATGTAGTTCTGGTGAGTATAATATCTCCCTTCAGGCATTTTCATGTAAACACTGCCTTTTCAGAGAAAATACAGTGTTTACATTGCCCCTAGGGACACCTCCAAGTGGCCACTCCTTGGATGGCCACTGGAGGTGCTTCCTGGATCAGTGCTGCACAGTAAGCAGCCCTGTCGTTCAGCGTCCCCACGATCTGCATGGAGACGCTGAATTTTCCTCATAGAGATGCACTGATTCAATGCATCTCTACGAGGAGATCCGATTTTAGCCGATCCAATGCTAATAAGGTGAGTTTAAAACTTTTATAGAGGGGCTAAGGAGGGGGGGGGGAGAGGGGGGAGGGGGGGAGGGGAGAGGGGGGAGGGGAAAATAAATAATGTTTATTTCCTACTTCAGATTGGGCCTTTAAGGTTTTTTTTATTACCTGAAAATGACTTACTGTGCATATCTAAATAGCCCCCTTCCCCTCCTGCTTAAATTGTTAACAAAATAGTGTTTTACTTACTTTGAATCCAGTGCCAGGCAAATCTCCCAGCATTGGCCTCCCTCTTCCATCTAACATCTTGGCAGCCCCTGCATTGCCCAGTCACAGGCTTCTCATAGACGGTTTTGCTGGCTCAGAGTGCAGGTGCTGTGTGCGTTAGCGACGGATATAAAATATACACAGAATAGACATTAGGTAGCCTGGAACAGAGTACTGGGCTGCCTAAGCCACATGTGCCAGGGTGAAAACTTACCCCTGGCACACAAGTGCAATTCTGTATGGGCAGTGTTTTAAGCAGAAGCACTGAACATCCAGACACCTATCCTCATGACCACTTCAAATCACTGAAGTGATCATGGTGGTTGGAGTAACCCTTTACGTTCTTTCCATTATGTAATGTAACTGGGTCATGTGTCAATCAGGTCACCAAATATCTTAGCCTAGTAATAGAAGTCCAGAATGAGAATTAGTAATAAATACGGTATATGGGAAATGTTTCTTGATTAGCTTGAACAACACCAGCATGTGGTTCAAATGCATGCAATATGGATATCCATTGTCCTGGACCTTGGGGCTCAGCAAAAAGCTGCAAGCCACCTCATCACATGTGAACCCAATCCCAATATGCACAGGTTTTTGCAACATCCAACACTTTTCTTGGATCTCTAGAGAATGTTATAAGCAGATGGGATTAATAGGCCTTGTCTCAAGTCTCTTTACTGAGGACAAATGTAATTTGATCAGGTGGTATATCTGTAAAGGCATCATTTTGACCACACCGACACCGTACTGCGTAGAATAAAGCTTTGTAAAACAAAAAAGGAAGGCAAGGATTAAAAACTACACATGCAATTTAATAAGGCAGTTATAAAAAAATATGGATCTTTTATTTTTTCCCAAATACATTTTCTAATCTATTGATCTATTAGATTCTGCAGCTTTGCTGCACTGCCCCTTTTTGTCCAGCACCATCTACCTAGTTTGTGCCAGACTGTATCCAGTAAAATGCTTCACATAGAAGCATTTCAGACACATGGAACATGTGTGGTTAGGTCTGAGCAGCTCCACCCCAATACTTTTGAAGGCTACACTGTAATTTGTGCAACAGGTTTTTTTCCCTCATTGTTTTACAAAAGAATGACTGCACTTGACAACTCTAGAAAACATCCAGCCATATTTGTTGTTGTGGATATGGGTTACATTTTTTTTAGGAATGAAGAGGGAGCACTAGAAATTAGTTAAAGTAAAGCTGACATTGTACTTTGTGTAAATGTTCTTGCTGCTTTGGTCTCTCTAACACTGTGGCATGTCCCCTTTCTGCTACACTCACTACAGCCACCATTTTCTCTGTCCCAGACTGCTTACCAGGAGCCTCTGCCTGCTAGTAAGAAGGGAAGGAGACGAGATGACAAGTAAATGCTGGGGGACTCCAGGGAATTGATCCCAAAAAGTCATTAGACGTGTTCGCACTGAACTCAGCATACTGAAACAGCATTGTCTGTATAGACCACCCTTAGTTAGCCGGCCTGCATGATTGGCAGGTAGCCTGGAATGCATAAACGCCAAGCTGACCTTCTAACCCTTCGGGCAGACCTGCACCCCTCTCCAGGCAGGTTCGCCCCAAGATTAGCATTACTGACCAACCGCCTTTTACCCCAACTAACTACGTCCTGCTTCACAGGACACCGATATTGGGGAGTATGGATTTGGTTGGGAGATGAAAACAAGAGATTAGCATAGGGATAGGCAACCTTCGGCACTGCAGATGTTTTGGACTACACCTCCCATGATGCTTTGCCAACATTATGGCTGTAAGAGCATTGTAGGAGATGTAGTCCACAATATCTGGAGTGCTGAAGGTTGCCTATCCCTGGGGTATGTGTATTCTTATAAATGATTCCTGTGTTTTCTGTCAATACAATTCTGTAATAGTCAGTACCAAGCCCAATGGGAATTTAATTCGGCCCTGCCCACACTGTATTAAATGCTATCAATGTCAACATCTGCATATTAATAATAAACATAGAATGTAAAATGTATAATCCAAATGATATATGAAACACTAAAATGATACATTGGATTCACAAGTAACATTTAACCCCTTAAGGGCCAAACTTCTGGAATAAAAGGGAATCATGACATGTCACACATGCCGTGTGTCCTTAAGGGGTTAAAGATCAAGAGAATGAAAAGCTTGTAGATATGATGGCAAAGCATGTCTGGACAGGCTCTTTAAATGCAAACATTTCACCTTAATATAATAAAACTGACAAGTTAACTCCATGTATTTTTTTAATAGGTAGACTAGGCCCCAGAGATTTGTTTTGGGTAACAATGCAGTTATTGGATTACATAGGATTAATAAAATCAATCTATTTCTCTTCTGATTACAAGACGTCGTGCAGTGAGACAAAACTTTGATTCCTTGGGTTATTTTTTTTTTTTCCTAGTTACGAGATGTCTAGAAAAAAAATACAAAATAGAAACACAAAAATCAGTCCCAGAAGGCACAGAGAAAAAGCAAAAGGAGTCAGCAGGGGTCAGTCTCTCACAGAGCTAGTGGGAGAAGTGTAGATCCTGATGAACTCCTTCTCAGCTCGTGGACCAATTAGCTGCAATTCTGCCTATTAGTTGTGGAAAATGCAGAACAATTATAGAAAAAAAAACACACAACAGCTTGCACACAGCAAACACAGCAGAGACTGAGCTGCCAATCATATCTATACCCCCTATGTTCCAAGCACACAGCATAGCAATGTTACAGTCACAGATGTCCTGTTTCTCCTTTTGTGCTATTTAAACACATTTAAAAAAAATAATTTTTAAAAATAATATATAAGATCTATCCGTGTACTCGTGTAAGTTCTGCAAAATATTAATCAAAATTTGTAAACTGTGATTAAGTCAGTGACTTTTCTGAGAAATAGCTTAAGGGAAAAATAATCTTTTTCGCTCATTACAATTTTGTATCGTCTGTAAAACCATTGTCAGTGTGATGGCTATATTTTATTTAAAACGATACCGACATTCGTCAGCACAAAAAAATAGCACGAAAACAAACGAGGGGATATTTTAGCCATGCTGATGTTTTAATCAAGCATGCTGATAAAATAATACATACTTTGAGGATTTGTTGAATACACTTAGAATGCATTATTGAGTCATCTGCCTATATTTTATGGAGAACCATTACTACCTTCAAGAATGATTTTTTTCTTTCACCATAATTAAATGAATGAATGAAGCAGACATTTTTGCATTTAAGAATCTACTGCATACCTTCCAAGTGTCCCTATTTAGGAGAGAAAGTCCCTGTTTCGGTACCAAATCCCTCTGTCCCTCTTTTCTAAATGTTCCTCTTTTCAAGGATCTACATATTGGTGGTGTGTCTGAGTGTGTAACAGCGCTCCACAGCGATAATACTCACAATACTCACAGTTTACTTTAAACTACAATAATTGGGTTTAAAAATCAGTCTATTTAAAATAAGATACATTGTTCTTGTTCTAAATAGCGTCAAAGCAAGCTAAACAGTCCTGCCCCAGGCCACATACCACGTCACACCTCTAAAATTAAAGCAACCATCTCTGTCCATTTGAAATGTTAGAAGGCATGATATTTTAGGAATTGTAGCTTTTTTCACTCATTATTGTAAATAAAACAAATATTTCTTTAAACTTTCAAAATCAGATACAGCGATACACCTAATAGGATAAGGTGGAAGTCGTTCTTTTTAACATCTGGTGCATGTGAAGGGTAGCCTGTAAATGCAGTGCAAATTTCACCCTATACAAGACAGGAGCATACCCGTGCAAGGAGTGTTGATTGTTATGGTGCTTGAATTGTCTCGTCAATAAATCAATTATAGAATTATTCAACTATTTCAGTTTTGCTTTGGTTAGTAACTGCATTTAAAACAGGCATTTCTGTTTAACAATGTAAGTCTCATTCCTCATACTCATATTTGACATCCTTGAGACTCTGGCCATTCACCATGTGTGCATGCCGGCAAAGAGTTAAATGGGTTCCCTGAACTCTTTTTCCAGTTTTTTGCTGATATCTGGTTTCCATGGTAATGAAGCTACTCTGGTCGTTAAGAATGGTTAATCACGATTAGTGAAAATCTGGGGTCCCTTGCCCTTGCTGGCTTCAAACTGTTTGGTGCAAAATCATCTCTGAAAGCAGGTAATCATCTCGGTTCTACAGGGGAATAATTACTCCTAAGTTTATTTAACTCTGCCCAGCTCATATCTACGGTAAATCATTATTTTCACAGGAACACTGCTACTGCAAATTTTACTCTACTTCCACACAGGGACACCTATCAGGGAAGCAACATATGTTCACATATATTGATCCGTATGAAAGATCTATGAAAGCTATGAAAGATCTTACAGAATTTCACTATCACACATGTATACGTCCAGATGTCCAAATACTAATCGCTGATCATTATAAATGGCATAGACAAGGTACAATCTTGAGTACACGTAATAATGTCCTACTATGACCAGAAAGAAACATCACTAAAGTGTGAATTTCGGAGTAGTCAATGTCAAGGTTAAAATTTAGGTCAAAATTGCTGACTAAAATTTGAAAACTACTTTACAACAATTCACACATTAGTAGATAACTTAATAATTTACAATAATTCACACATTAGTAGATAGCTCTGTCTGTCTCTTGCATAAACATTTAAAGTGCTATAGGCTAGGCACAGGCATAGGCAACCATTGGCACTCCAGATGTTGTGCACTACATCTACCCTGATGCTTTGCTAGCATTATGGCTGTTAGAGTGTTATGGGAGAAGTAGTTCACAATAACTGCAGTGCTGGAGGTTACCTTCCCTGGGCTAGGGTATAGTGCATGGGTCAGCAACCTATGGCACGTGTGCCTTTGCACGGCACTCAAGGCTGCCAGTGACAAACAGGCTCTGGCCTATCAGGAGTCCCGGTGGGACTTCAGGTATCTGCTAGTGCATTCCGAGCGGTGATTGCAGGTGGTGAGGGATCTTCACTTCAATTTATACATTGCAGCACTTAGAGAAAGTGATATCAGATCACTTCCTTCCCACACTTGTGAACTGGAGTAGAGCAGCCCACAACAGCTCCAGCCTTTCACCTGTACCTCGCCAGCCCAGTCCACAGAGAAGCCACCCGCATTGTTAGATATACACAAAGCTGCAGAATAGGTCTCCCCCTGAAACAATAATATGAATACCCCCCCTCCACCTCACACACACACACACATACCCCAACACAGCCAGCTTCTCACATGCAATGCCACAAGCAGCCACACACATATACACAACACCAAACACACAAAGTGACATATCATCCACACTCAATTCCACAAGCAGCCCCCATACACAGCTCACATTCACAGGTATCATACACAACACCACAAACTACCCATCAACATATACAATGTAACAGCCCGCATACGCACAAATTCAATGCTAAAAAGCAACTGCAGCACCCATACATAACACAAGCAGAATATGGCAACATGCACACATCAATTTAAAAAATAGGATCAAGGACTTCAAGATCTTGTTTGGGCACAGTAGGTTGCCTAGTGTATTAGATAGGTATTGTGAATGTTGTGTCTACTTGGGAGTAGGTTTGATAACTATCTGTTGCGAACACATGGAATACCTAACCTTGAAAGCAATGGGCACAACAATAAAGAAGTATGCAAATGTATTTTAAGTAAAGAAGTTAAGAACCAAAGATAAACACATATAAAAAGGTTAATAAAAAAGTGATCAAAACTTATAAAGTAACTCTGTAGCCAAAAATCTAGATTCACGTGGGTACCTGGTAAAAAAACGAAAAAAAAAAAAAAAAACAAGGATTTGCTTTATTATATTCTATTTTACAGTAAAATACAAGTCAGGGAAAGCAATAGGCACGAGAGTACAAAATTGCACTTCAACCAAATGGTGGGAGAAAAAAAAGAAAAGAGGTGTACATACCACCCAAAGCATTCTTGCATGGTTCTTCTATGTGTTATTATTCACATATTTCTCAATAATATCCACAACATTGAGAACTCAATATTCTGGCAAAAACACTGAAAGAGCGTGACAAATACAATGACTTTCGTGAATATATAACAGATAAAGAGACTGAATTTGCAACAATGGTAAGGTAAAGAGCCAAGTGACATTTTACTATAGAAAACACTATAATAATAATAAAAGAAAAACAATGGACCGGTACAGCAATCACATCCGAGAACATTGGTACTAATACCATATTTGCTCGGAGGTAAGCAGAAGTAACAGCCTTCATTTATAACAACCCACGCCACATGTACAGAACTATAATGAGCGTGGTACAATGGGAATTCTTTCGGTTGGGAGATGTGATCAGAAAAATCTCCATCAAACTACAGACTGAAAGATATCTGCTTGGTTCCCAAGCTTCCAAGATCCTTAGATGTTCTGCAGTCAGCAAAAAAGCATGTGTTCCCTTTGAGTCTTTGCTGTTTTAATAGCTGGAGGTAACTTGTGTGCAATAAAATCGACACAGACACACACGCATGCACTACTACTGTAATATCGATCTTTCATATATTTTACAACAATATGTGTATGGACTTGTACATATGTGTGTTATATAGGTTGTATATACAAATAAATTAGAACATTTACAATAAAGAAAAAAAATATTTATTGAAAGGCTTCAACTTTCCGATCTCCCCCAAGTAACTGTTCCAATGAAGGTCTCGGTGGAATCCACACTTTTGCTGAGATTGACAGACAGACAGGCTTGCATAAATAAATACAGACTGAGCAATGTATAAATGCACAGTAAGTCGTATACACATACATATATCTGGAAATGAATATAAAATGTTGCGCGTAATGAAGGAAGAAAACATACTGGTGAGTCATGAGGAAAACTAGAGAAAGGGAAAATGAAAAAAAGACTTATTCCTTGCAAACAGGCCATGAGCCCCGATACAAAGTGGGGCAGGAGACATGGACAGCCAATGCAGGATTAAAAGAGGAAATGGTTAAGTGTGACACCCAACTAGTGTCAAATTCCAATTTTAGACGACTAAAACTAAACTAAAACTGAAAAATTCAGATGACTATAATACAACTAAAACTAAAATGGCTTTTTAGTCAAAAGCCTATGACTAAATTGAAATTTGGCTCCAAAATTAACACTGGCGAGTAAGACACATTGGGGAAGGGGGAGAAGAAATAAGACACATGGGGGGGGGGGGGTGGGGGAAGGGGGGAGGGAATGAGACACATGGGGGCCTGAGGGAATGAGACACATGGGGGGTGAGGGAATGAGACACATGGGGGGCTGAAGGAATGTGACACATGGGGGGCTGAGGTAATGTGACACATGGGGGCCTGAGGGAATGAGACACATGGGGGGATGAGGGAATGAGACACATGGGGGCTGAAGGAAAGTGACACATGTGGGGCTGAAGGAATGTGACATATGGGGGGTGAGGGAATGAGACACATGGGGGTGAGGGAATTAGACACATGGGGGGTGAGGGTATGAGACACATGGGGGGCTGAGGGAATGTGACACATAGGGGGACTCGAAGAGTCACAGAGGGGCTGGGGAAGGGGTAAAAGAGAGATATATGATTGAACTAAACTCATTAGATTTTAGTCACGTCAATGGCTTTTTAGTCAAAAAACTATGACTAAAACTAAATTGAAATTTGCAGCCGCATTTAACACTGCACCCAGTCCATGTCCACTTGTATTGGGAGGACAAGGATTGAAATGTATAAATTTGTCACACCCGTCCCTGACTATTGGGTAACAAAATAGATACTATCAATTCCAGGGGACTAGACACCCCATTTAATTGTGGGAAATGGGTATTGGATACTTTATGAGCAAGATGATTAGACAATCACACATATCTTGTCATGAAAAATGGAAACTGGGAAAAGAAGCATGTGCTTACTAACAGTGGAGATTGAGGTAACATGGTCATATTTGTTTCCAAAAATTCACCAGCAAACATGTAACAAAGTACAAAAATGTTATTTCAATTCCATGCTCTATGCAAATGTACCTGCGGATCTCTGAACATCTCTTCAAACACAGTAATTAAAGTTGCGTACTACAGTGCTGCATTGGAATCTATATGCCATTTAAAAAAAAACTTCTCAGTTTTAAGTGGGCATGGGGTAGACTTTATTTAACCTATTTGATGGCATTGCCCTGACGTGTCAAAGAGTAGAAGAGTCTCACATATAAGTAAAAGGAACCCTTCACGCCTATTGATCTAATTTTTATCTGGCAAATAGATGGGAACTTTTTTTTACAAGGCTTTCTCATCTTTGATATTCCTTTAAGTCATATTTTAAGGGATGTAATACTATCTTGATAAGATAACAATCTGCAATATCCTTGCACTTGTACATGTGAACAGTATATAAAGAATGTGACGGCAGATAAGAACCATTAAGCCCATCTAGTCTGCCCAATTTTAGAAATACTTTCATTAGTCCCTGGCCTTATTTTATATCTAGGATAGCCTTATGCCTATTGCACGCATGCTTAAACTTCTTCACTATGTTTTTACTTCTATCACTTCAGCTGGAAGGCTATTCCATGCATCCACTACCCTCTCTGTAAAGTAATATTTCCGGATATTATTTTTAAACCGTTGCCCCTCTAATTTAAGATTATGTCCTCTTGTTGTGGTAGTTTTTCTTCTTTTAAATATAGTCTCCTCCTTTACTGTGTTGATTCCCTTTATGTATTTAAATGTTTCTATCATATCCCCCCTGTCTCGTCTTTCCTCCAAGCTATACATGTTAAGATCCTTTAACCTTTCCTGGTAAGTTTTATCCTGCAATCCATGAACCAGTTTAGTAGCCCTTCTCTGAACTCTCTCTAAGGTATCAATATCCTTCTGAAGATACGGTCTCCAGTACTGCGTACAATACTACAAGTGAGGTCTTACCAGTGTTCTGTACAATGGCATGAGCACTTCCCTCTTTCTACTGCTAATACCTCTCCCTATACAACCAAGCATTCTGCTAGCATTTCCTGCTGCTCTATTACATTGTCTGTCTACCTTTAAGTCATATGTCAGAGTTTCTCTTTTGACAGTTTGTTTTTTATTCATTAAACACGGAGCTGCGGTGACCTAAGAAAATGATTTGCAAAATGTAGGCAAAAACAGCGGAGTTGGCCAAAAACACTATCTAAACTAATTGAATGGCAGATTTTAGCTTCAATTTTACAACTTGAGTTCCACGGCACCACCGTACAATGACAGTGAATATACTGCCTTAGAGAAAGAAAAGAGATCTGGTTAAAATGTTGCCATCCCACCTGATACAGTAATGAATCACAACTAGATTTAAAGACATGCTGGGCTTATATAATTTAGATCTTTCCTTGAAATGCAGTCAAATATCTGTTGCCACTGGATAGGGACCCTCTTTCTCCGACCAATAAAAAATAATTTATTTTGCAGCACTGCTTATCCAATGGGGAATCAATCTATTTCTGGTTTGGGGTTTATTGATTTCCTGTTTGAAGTTTTCACATTAATTTATTGTGGAATAAGAGTGGCTTCATTTAAGTGAAACGTTTCCCTGTTTTATGAACATATGAACGCTGTGCTGCTCTGACAGCAAACTGGATGGATACAAATCTATGATGTGGATCACTGCAATTCAAGCCTAATTGTTGGTGCAGATCATTTAGTGCATTTTAACATCAACAGGCATTTTAATTGTCACCAGACCTTGCAAGTGACACATTCTAAAAACATACCCATGGTATTAAAAAAAAAAAAAAAGGAGATTTGTAATCTTAGTTTCTTCTGGCAAGGGTATTTAAATATTTTTTTTACCATCTTCTTCCTGAAAGCTTTTTCTTCATATTGTTTGTTAATCACAAACCCACATATCATGCAGTTGTGTGTAGCAGACAGACACTCAAACAATTGATGACGTTTGGAATACAGACGCACCAGATGAATATGATATCAGAGACTAGATCAGGGGTAGGCAACCTTTGGCACTCCAGATATTGCAGCCTACAGCTCTTACAGCGATAATGTTGGCAAAGCATAAAGGGAGATGTGGTCCACAACACCTGGAGTGCCAAATGGTTGCCTATCCCCGGACAAGATCATCGACAGGATTTGGCATTGTACCTGATCCCAGGAAAGCAAAATCGTGTTTGATTGATTGGGAATAATGGGAAATAAATCAGCTGCATGACGACATATATTATAAATTGTTTAATAAAAGCCAATTCAAAATATAATGGCAATACAGGAGAATCACATTGTTTAGATATTGATTAGCATTCCGACTTTCAGTCTTACATCACACAGATCTTTTCAACCCTTCTGAAAGTCAGTGAAGCTGTGGACAACAAATCAGGATAGAGATTATTTTGCCAACTTGACTCTTATTGTCGTTCTTACAAGGTTTTTTTTTTTGGTTTTTTTTCAAAATGTCACTGTTCAGTGAACCCCCAAGTCCACAGCAGCTCAGCTGTCCCTAGTAGTCTTTTACAGTTATAGTCACCTGAACAACTTTAGCTTAATGAAGCAGTTTTGGTGTATAGAACATGCCTCTGCAGCCTCACTGCTCAATCCTCTGCCATTTAGGAGTTAAATCCCTTTGTTTATGAACCCTAGTCACACCTCCCTGCATGTGACTTGCACAGCCTTCCATAAACACTTCCTGTAAAGAGAGCCCTATTTAGGCTTTCTTTATTGCAAGTTCTGTTTAATTAAGATTTTCTTATCCCCTGCTATGTTAATAGCTTGCTAGACCCTGCAAGAGCCTCCTGTATGTGATTAAAGTTCAATTTAGAGATTGAGATACAATTGTTTAAGGTAAATTACATCTGTTTGAAAGTGAAACCAGTTTTTTTTTCATGCAGGCTCTGTCAATCATGGCCAGGGGGTGTGTGGCTAGGGCTGCATAAACAGAAACAAAGTGATTTAACTCCTAAATGGCAGTGAATTGAGTAGTGAAATTGCAGGGGAATGATCTATACACTAAAACTGCTTTATTTAGCTAAAGTAATTTAGGTGACTATAATGTTCCTTTAATCAGGGGAAGGGAAAAAATAATAATAAATAAATAAACAAACAAAATAAATACATATATTCTAGAATCTAGATGATGATCAAAATAATAAGAAAAAAAACCAAAGCAACAGTTTGCTATACATAACCTCATCAAACTGCATTTAAAGACTATTCCCCCCCCTACTCACTGTGCACTATACACTGCAAGCCTCACTGCTAACAAAGGGTTAATATATGCGCCTGTCATTGACAAGTGCAGAGGTACAAGCTGGATATCTGGCACTGTGATAATCAGCTGTCCTCATGCTGTAGATCTGCACTGCAGCAATTGTACATGTGACTAGCCACTAGCAAAACAAAGCAGCTTGCTTCACCAAGCTCTGCGAAACCCACAGACAGGCATCAGCAACCCATAGCACTTGAGCAGCTGCGGACTTCAACATCGGTGTTAGTTGTCGAAGTTCTTTCTTCGTGGCTAGCCATCATGGGAGTTGTAGTCCACTGCATTTGGGATAAGTAACCCCTAACCTGCCCAAACGGTGCCGAATTGGTTAATCAGACTCAGATGGGAACTTTCTAAAGCCATTACCTTGAAATAATTTGTGCAAATGGTAACACATTCTACAGCACAACAGATGGATTGCAGCCAGAAGAATGCCTTTGTCAATATTGACAGAACCACTTATACGCCATTATAGCACAAAGCTGCTGTCATTACAATCTGAGGTTCTATTTCCCAAGCCTGCAGGTTTGCAGCATTTGTGCAATTATTTGGTAGAAATCTGGAGTTTTGCATATTCACAGAGCACAAAAACCTTGATAAATATGCACATAACTGATATGATTAGTTTCATTTCAGCCACCAGACACATGCTGAATACAATCCATTCCTTAGCAATGCTTAGGAGCCCTGCAGCTACGAATGTAAACTCCTGTCAAGCTAATCCAGCCAAAATAATGCACAGTGTACCCAGAGATGCTAATATCCGCAATTCAGGGGTTAATGATTTGTCTCTTAGATCTCTTTTGTATACAGTGGAGAAGAGACAATAACACACTGATTATTCCCCATTTTCAATTATGCCATTATGAGTCACCAATAGGGGCATGGTTAACAAGGTACTGAATAGAGTTAAAGAAAATAATTACCAAATATATCATGTAATTTCCAGTACTTTTTCCAACTGCTCCCTCTTTTTAGCATGGAGATAAAATATGTGTATTAAAAGGACACTGCAGTCACCAGAACCACTACAGCTTAATGTAGTGGTTCTGGTGTCTATAGCTTGCCCCTGCAGCCAAAGCACTGTAAACGTTGCCTTTTCAGAGAAAAGGCAGTGTTTATTTTGCTGCATAGTAACCCCTCTAGTGGCAGTCACGCAGACCTATATTCAGCGCCTTCACACTGCATGGAGGTGCTGAAAGTTTACAATAGAGATGCAACGATTCAATTAATCTTTATGAGGAGATGCTGCTTGACACAGCCAGGGAGGCAGAGCCAGGTGGGGCCAGCCAGGCAATAACAGGCAAGGCATGGGAAATAATTTGAGTAAAATCACCTTTACCATACTCTGTAAGGGGGGCCGGGGACATAAATAGTTAGTTAAACACGATAGCCTCAGAAATACACGTTTGTATTCCTGACACTATAGAGTTCCTTTAAGATATCATTTTACCCATCGGAATGGTTCAACCTTAAAGTGATACATACAGGCTTCTCTGAGTGATACAATAAGAAAAAAATGCTTTTCGCTTAATGCCAGTATTCTAAATATCTATATTTAGTTATAATGCTGGGGATCAAATGATGTTTAACGGTATGCTGGGGATACTCTACCCCTCCCCCCCCCCCTCTTTTCTCCTCCCCCAGTTGTAAATACCTCCATATAACTGTTCAATCCTATTCTCTGTTATTCAGGCCTCACTCAACTCAGTGAAAGACTGCATTTTTTCTCCCCACTTCCCACCCACCCTCCCCTCCTCCCGCCCACCCAGGGTCCCCCTTAATATATAGCATGCTCCTCCAGCTGTTTGAGATTCTCACCCAATTACCTCTTCATTCCCCTAACATCTTACCAATAGCTGCTTCTCTGTTAACTCGTTCAGCCATCACCTCCAAACTTCCCCTGCTACCTCTTGTCTCAAATCCCCATGGTTTCCTTTAGATTGTAAGCTCACGGGCCATCTAGCCAAGCACTTTATATAAAAGAGCTCGAATGGCTAGATATCAGCTTACGGGCAGGGCTCTCTTACCTCTTGTATTTGTCTGTGTATATTGTACGTTTCTCAAAAGGACAGAAAAAGGATGGAACCTAAGGTTCCTAAATGGAAGAGTTATGAATGTAAAGGGAATCCCTACCTTTAATAATCCTAAGGGTATAGGTGAATAAAAAGACAGGAGGGAAGATAAGGGTAAGGGGATTAGCTGTGTAAAAACACATATAATTCCAAACAACCACTAGACAGAGAGATTCCAAACCTAATATGGTAAGGTTAAACACCTCTAAACTGAAGGGTTGTAAAAAATGGGTAAGAGGAAAATTGAGGAGGAGAAGGCTACTACAACTCCTTGGAGGGGAGAAACAAAAGATCCCCCAAAACCCAAAAGAAAAATGAGGACGTAACCTTCTTCTGGTGGAGAAAAAGAAAATCCCCAAAATCAATTTAACAACAAAGTAACCCCCAATCCCTTGAGAAACAGAGGGTACTAGTGCTATTACCTCGGCACTGCGAAAAACCACAAGTGCCTACCTTATTACCCTACTGCCTTCCTGTCTAAGATAGCTTAAAAACGAATTAAATTAAACTAAAAATTAAATCCATAAGTGCTACCTAAGTGAACACACAGACAAACAAAAAAGTTAAATAAATGAGAACTCGACGCGCGTTTCAGCGTACTAACACGCCGTCATCAGGAGTAATAAGCCTCTACCTGTCTCCATGCTCGTTTATATAGGGATTGTTGCAATCAACTTGAAACACTTTACCGCTGTGTGTAGTGCCTGCGTGCGCATCCGATCCTCTGATTGGTCAGAGGATACCCTTGTTGATTGGGCTCTGTATCACGTGATCGGGATATTTGACGGGTGCACACGTGGGGATGGGGGAGTGGTCTGGTCACGTCACATGGTGATACTCTTGTCCGTCATGATAAGACCACCCACATACCCTCCCATTGGTACACACGTAAGGGCAGGCGGTCGCATACAGGGGGAGTGATTTAAGTCGCGTCATATAGTGACGCCGCTGTCAATCATTTGGAGTCTTCCCTTTTTGCGGCTAGATCTGTCATGATCGCCGGACGGTGACTCCACCCCCTCTCCTGTGCTTGGTCCCGATCTTACTGTATCCCAGGTAATCTGGGCTTTATGTAGAAGATCCCGAAATGTGTCATTTAAAGCATGACCCAAGGCAGTGTTCAGTCACTATAGTGTCGATCTTACAGATCGGGTGTTATACAGAGGGTCCAAAAGTGTCTCCTTTGGTATGACCCGAAACAGTGTCAAACTACTATAGTATTTAACTCACAATTTAGAATATTATAAGGGAGGGGGGGCTTGAAATGTGCAGTTTTAGTATGACACTAAACAGTGTGGATTGCACCCTAGCATAAAGAGGGAGAGGGAAAGAGACTTAGTGATGGAGACATTTAGGAGTAAGGGCACAGTTTGTCAGTCTCTTTGCCTTTCAGGCTGATGGGTGACACCCATAAATTCCTGAGGCTTCAGATTTGCTGAACCCCGTACACAATCCCACATCACACAGTAATATACATCTAAATAACAGTGACTATATACAAGAGTTCAACCTAATATGTACAAAGGACTTGTAAGAGATGTCCCTAATTATATATTACATCCAAAATGAGAGTAATCATAAGAAAGCAGTAAATGAAAACCCCTCATTCAATCCTGCGGGAGAAAGGGTCTTTAATCTATAGATCCAGTATGACTCACGTTGACGCAGCTTAGTGTCCCAATCACCTTTTCTTTGGGTCTGAGGAATATGCTCAATTCCCATAAACCTCAGTTTTTTAGAGGAATTTGAGTGATGTATTCTCAGGTGCCGGGATATGGGAGTTTCTAAGGGTCGCCTAACTGAGTTTACGTGTTCCCTGATCCGTAGTTTAAAGGGTCTAAATGTTTTGCCCACGTACTTGATGCCGCATGAACAGATGAGTAAATAGATCACCCCCTCTGTTCTACAGTTGAAAAATGACCGAACAGGGAACACCTCTGTATTATTGCTGTCACTGAATTCTTTGGAATTCCTTTCCATGAATTCACACGCACTACAGTGCCCGCATTTATACGACCCTTTCGGTAGATAGTTATAACGTTCCATTTTTCTGGGTGCCAGATGACTCTGTACCAAAGTGTCTCTGAAATTTCTCCCCCTCCTCGCTGTAACTGATGGAAAGGGGGTAATTACATGCTTCAGGTGTGGGTCAGATATAAGGATCGGCCAATAGCGCTTGAGTGTATCCATCATGTAATCCCACCCAGCGTCAAATGTGGCGATACATCTAATCAGTTTCTTGTCTTCTACTGATTGTATCTTCAAATGATTGACAGCGGCGTCACTATATGACGCGACTTAAATCACTCCCCCTGTATGCGACCGCCTGCCCTTACGTGTGTACCAATGGGAGGGTATGTGGGTGGTCTTATCATGACGGACAAGAGTATCACCATGTGACGTGACCAGACCACTCCCCCATCCCCACGTGTGCACCCGTCAAATATCCCGATCACGTGATACAGAGCCCAATCAACAAGGGTATCCTCTGACCAATCAGAGGATCGGATGCGCACGCAGGCACTACACACAGCGGTAAAGTGTTTCAAGTTGATTGCAACAATCCCTATATAAACGAGCATGGAGACAGGTAGAGGCTTATTACTCCTGATGACGGCGTGTTAGTACGCTGAAACGCGCGTCGAGTTCTCATTTATTTAACTTTTTTGTTTGTCTGTGTGTTCACTTAGGTAGCACTTATGGATTTAATTTTTAGTTTAATTTAATTCGTTTTTAAGCTATCTTAGACAGGAAGGCAGTAGGGTAATAAGGTAGGCACTTGTGGTTTTTCGCAGTGCCGAGGTAATAGCACTAGTACCCTCTGTTTCTCAAGGGATTGGGGGTTACTTTGTTGTTAAATTGATTTTGGGGATTTTCTTTTTCTCCACCAGAAGAAGGTTACGTTCTCATTTTTCTTTTGGGTTTTGGGGGATCTTTTGTTTCTCCCCTCCAAGGAGTTGTAGTAGCCTTCTCCTCCTCAATTTTCCTCTTACCCATTTTTTACAACCCTTCAGTTTAGAGGTGTTTAACCTTACCATATTAGGTTTGGAATCTCTCTGTCTAGTGGTTGTTTGGAATTATATGTGTTTTTACACAGCTAATCCCCTTACCCTTATCTTCCCTCCTGTCTTTTTATTCACCTATACCCTTAGGATTATTAAAGGTAGGGATTCCCTTTACATTCATAACTCTTCCATTTAGGAACCTTAGGTTCCATCCTTTTTCTGTCCTTTTCTAATTATCGTGGGTTATTCCCCAGTAGGGAAGAGTTATTAGGGCTTCACTAATTCTTCATTATCTTTACTCTATATAGGTGTTATGCACCATTTCTAGCCCTATACATCCTCTCAATAGAGAGTCAAGCAATTTATTTACTAAACCCCACTTCATATCTATGGCAGGATTCCTCACAAATAAAGTAGACCATAAACAATGGTGCTCAGATGCAGAATCCATCTTCTCTACTAACTCCCCGCCCAAAACGCTACCCCCTGTGGATATACAGAGTGGTTTTAACAAACTAACCAAGGTCTTCAAACAGCAAATCAAAACTAGTTGGGAAATCTCCACTCTAGAGACGTATATCGCTAAGAATATTATACCTAGAGGATTGAGAGTTCTTGTCCCACCCTCTAGACATATTGAAATAGAAGGTTTCAGCCAGGAATGGGAGAATGCAGCAGCTAAATGCTCAAACACCTTTATGTCAATTATATGTAAATATGAGACTGTACACCTAGCTAAAATTCAAAAAAACCTAGATGATGAAATAGAGAACATTCAAAGGTTTAAAGATGAACCCCAGTTCCAGAGTCTAGAAATAAAGCTGAAGTCTAACTTGGATAAATTCTCGTATCAAATTAAAATCAAAAAACACAATAAATTTGTAAGAGATACCTCAGATTTTGAAACGGGGAAAGTTTACCGTCAGACGAAAAGGAGAACTAGAATTGACTCAGATCATTTCAGTACATCGGAATATGAGTCAACAGATAATGAAGGGGATAGTGCAACCAGTAGTTCTCTACCAGCGGCACCAAAAAGCATATTAAGAAAAGGGGTTGATTTTTTAGGGCTGAGACAGGCGGACGAAGTCCAACGCCCGCGTACGAGACAATCACAGAGAGGCAGGGGCCAGAGACAATACCGACGTTAGTGGGCGGTGACTTAAGAGTTATAAACCTATCTTCCTTGAGCCTAACTGACATACAAACCAAAATACTTTCTAAAGGTCTGTCCTTTGTACCGACCCCTCCCTTTAATAAGTTCATGTGGACGAAGGATTTGCACTTGTTTGCCCGCAAGCTAGCTCTACACAAGTACCACACACATAAAAAAGAAGTACAAGCACAAAACTTAGGACTTACAATCACAGATATGGACTGCTTGGACACTTTGATTGAACTACTCGACTCTAATGACCCTGTAAATAATGTCCCGAACACACATCTCGCACCTAAGAGCAGATTTACTCCCCATCTGAAAGACTATAAGAATATTGAAGTCTTCTTGGAGATGGTGTGTAGAGATGTTGAAAAAGTAGATTTGGGAGATCAGAACCTTAAAATATGCGGTAACCTCACTAGAGAGGAAAAATTGGCATGCAAACAACTGAATGAGAATGTTGATGTGGTAATCAAACCATCCGATAAGGGTGGGAATATAGTGCTCATGGATCGACCTAACTATATCCAAATGGCACAGAGCCTTTTGGGCGATAGGGAAACCTATCAGGTTCTTAGTCACGATCCTACTTCACAATACTCCATCGAGATTAAAACCCTGTTGAACCAGGCCCTAGTAGACAAACTAATTACCAAGAATGAATTTGACTTCATGTTTGTTAAACAGCCAGTACTCTCCACGTTCTATAGCCTACCTAAAGTCCACAAGTCTTTAGTTAATCCATCCGGTAGACCAATCGTGTCAGGATGTGGTAACCTGACCCAAAACCTGAGTATTTACTTAGACAAAATCCTGTCCCCTATAGTGTCAAGATTACCCTCTCACATAAGGGATACTAAGCAAACGCTAAATTTCTTGAAGGACATATCCATACCAGAGCAAGCAGTACTATGCAGTCTGGACGTGGAATCGTTGTATAGCTCTATACCACACCAGAAGGGCATTGATAATATCAAAGCAATTTTACAACAAGAACTCCAGTCCTCAGACCTCTATGTCAATTTTGTCGCGGATGTACTCAGAATGGTACTGACTAAAAATATCTTTCTGTTCAATGGCACCATTTACCAACAAATTAAAGGGACAGCCATGGGGACTTCGTGTGCCCCGTCCTATGCTAACCTTTACTTGGGAACTTGGGAGAATCAAACCCTTAAGGTGCCACACTTAGGGAAGTACTCAAAGTCAGTAGCATTCTGGAAAAGGTACATCGACGACGTCCTAATTGTGTGGACGGGACCTATTAAGGATTTTGAGGATTTTGTCAAAATCCTGAACACAAACGACTTTGACCTAAGATTTACCAGCGAGATAGGTGGTAACCAAATCAACTTCCTTGATATTACTATTACGATCAAGGAAGGGGGACGGGTACAAACAACTTTGTTCAAAAAACAAACTGCTACAAACAGTCTCCTTAATTGGACTAGCTACCACCCAAAACCACTCAAGGCTGGCATCCCAATCGGCCAGTACCTTCGATTGAGACGTAACTGCTCATCTATGGAAGACTTCAAGACTAAAGCTTGGGAATTAAGGCGGGCTTTTAAGGACAAGGGGTACCCAAATAGGGTCTTACGTAGAGCTTATGCTAGAGCCATTAAGACTGACAGGGATACACTTCTTACTGATGAGAAGATACAATCAGTAGAAGACAAGAAACTGATTAGATGTATCGCCACATTTGACGCTGGGTGGGATTACATGATGGATACACTCAAGCGCTATTGGCCGATCCTTATATCTGACCCACACCTGAAGCATGTAATTACCCCCTTTCCATCAGTTACAGCGAGGAGGGGGAGAAATTTCAGAGACACTTTGGTACAGAGTCATCTGGCACCCAGAAAAATGGAACGTTATAACTATCTACCGAAAGGGTCGTATAAATGCGGGCACTGTAGTGCGTGTGAATTCATGGAAAGGAATTCCAAAGAATTCAGTGACAGCAATAATACAGAGGTGTTCCCTGTTCGGTCATTTTTCAACTGTAGAACAGAGGGGGTGATCTATTTACTCATCTGTTCATGCGGCATCAAGTACGTGGGCAAAACATTTAGACCCTTTAAACTACGGATCAGGGAACACGTAAACTCAGTTAGGCGACCCTTAGAAACTCCCATATCCCGGCACCTGAGAATACATCACTCAAATTCCTCTAAAAAACTGAGGTTTATGGGAATTGAGCATATTCCTCAGACCCAAAGAAAAGGTGATTGGGACACTAAGCTGCGTCAACGTGAGTCATACTGGATCTATAGATTAAAGACCCTTTCTCCCGCAGGATTGAATGAGGGGTTTTCATTTACTGCTTTCTTATGATTACTCTCATTTTGGATGTAATATATAATTAGGGACATCTCTTACAAGTCCTTTGTACATATTAGGTTGAACTCTTGTATATAGTCACTGTTATTTAGATGTATATTACTGTGTGATGTGGGATTGTGTACGGGGTTCAGCAAATCTGAAGCCTCAGGAATTTATGGGTGTCACCCATCAGCCTGAAAGGCAAAGAGACTGACAAACTGTGCCCTTACTCCTAAATGTCTCCATCACTAAGTCTCTTTCCCTCTCCCTCTTTATGCTAGGGTGCAATCCACACTGTTTAGTGTCATACTAAAACTGCACATTTCAAGCCCCCCCTCCCTTATAATATTCTAAATTGTGAGTTAAATACTATAGTAGTTTGACACTGTTTCGGGTCATACCAAAGGAGACACTTTTGGACCCTCTGTATAACACCCGATCTGTAAGATCGACACTATAGTGACTGAACACTGCCTTGGGTCATGCTTTAAATGACACATTTCGGGATCTTCTACATAAAGCCCAGATTACCTGGGATACAGTAAGATCGGGACCAAGCACAGGAGAGGGGGTGGAGTCACCGTCCGGCGATCATGACAGATCTAGCCGCAAAAAGGGAAGACTCCAAATGATTGACAGCGGCGTCACTATATGACGCGACTTAAATCACTCCCCCTGTATGCGACCGCCTGCCCTTACGTGTGTACCAATGGGAGGGTATGTGGGTGGTCTTATCATGACGGACAAGAGTATCACCATGTGACGTGACCAGACCACTCCCCCATCCCCACGTGTGCACCCGTCAAATATCCCGATCACGTGATACAGAGCCCAATCAACAAGGGTATCCTCTGACCAATCAGAGGATCGGATGCGCACGCAGGCACTACACACAGCGGTAAAGTGTTTCAAGTTGATTGCAACAATCCCTATATAAACGAGCATGGAGACAGGTAGAGGCTTATTACTCCTGATGACGGCGTGTTAGTACGCTGAAACGCGCGTCGAGTTCTCATTTATTTAACTTTTTTGTTTGTCTGTGTGTTCACTTAGGTAGCACTTATGGATTTAATTTTTAGTTTAATTTAATTCGTTTTTAAGCTATCTTAGACAGGAAGGCAGTAGGGTAATAAGGTAGGCACTTGTGGTTTTTCGCAGTGCCGAGGTAATAGCACTAGTACCCTCTGTTTCTCAAGGGATTGGGGGTTACTTTGTTGTTAAATTGATTTTGGGGATTTTCTTTTTCTCCACCAGAAGAAGGTTACGTTCTCATTTTTCTTTTGGGTTTTGGGGGATCTTTTGTTTCTCCCCTCCAAGGAGTTGTAGTAGCCTTCTCCTCCTCAATTTTCCTCTTACCCATTTTTTACAACCCTTCAGTTTAGAGGTGTTTAACCTTACCATATTAGGTTTGGAATCTCTCTGTCTAGTGGTTGTTTGGAATTATATGTGTTTTTACACAGCTAATCCCCTTACCCTTATCTTCCCTCCTGTCTTTTTATTCACCTATACCCTTAGGATTATTAAAGGTAGGGATTCCCTTTACATTCATAACTCTTCCATTTAGGAACCTTAGGTTCCATCCTTTTTCTGTCCTTTTCTAATTATCGTGGGTTATTCCCCAGTAGGGAAGAGTTATTAGGGCTTCACTAATTCTTCATTATCTTTATTGTACGTTTCTCCACTAATTGTACAGCGCTGCGGAATCTGTTGGCGCTTTATAAATAGCAATAATAAATAATAATAATAATAATATACATGGAGTCAGAGGCCAGATGTCCTCCACAGTAACTGTTGCCCTTTTCTTACTGTTTAGATTTACCAGATTACTGGTAAACTGGACAGCATTGGATTACATTAATAAAGTAATAGGATTTACTGTGTATCTTGTTATGTGTCTATGATAAGGTTTATGTATGTAACCAGTGCGTTCTGCTACCAAAGTATCATCTCTAATGGAACATTTAAAAGGAAAAAAAATCACAAACACATAACAGAATAACCATAGCCTCTCTCCTGCAATCTGGTGTCTTTTAGCTGAAAATGTTTTCTACAAATGTCTAGTATTAGTACTTTAATTCCATCACAGCCAATTGTTCAAATTATCCTGGACTATGCTATTTCTTCTCTTTTCACTTTTCCTTTCAGGTCCGATGATAGAAGCTCCTTCATCATGATTTTATAATATTTATTTCAGCACCAGGACCTGGACACAGATTTATCTACTATACACTAAGCCGGGGTTAGGCAACCTTCGGCACTTTAGTCCACAGATGCTGTGGAATATATCTCCCATAATTCTCGTGCAGCTCGAATGGTGGCAAAGCATCATGGAAGATGTAGTCCACAGCATCTGGAGTGCCAAAGGTTCACAACCCCTGCACGAAAGAGTTGTGCACCAGTGTGAGTTTCAAATCAGGTTTTAAAAATTCGACTTGAAAGGTAAATTGGCAATACAGCATTAGGCTTTTGACAACCCTATTAGACCGCTATTTAAAAAAAATAAAAAAAATTTGGGCTTAAATTGTGACGTACATTTTGTGTTTTTCTCATCTGTCATTCAATCCGAACAGTGCAGTGTTTTTAGAAGTAAACCTTCCTGGATAGGTAAAAATAACGCAGACATCTGATTAGTTCCTACCGCCTCTGTATGCCTTATATACTGTATATAAAACAAATAACAAAGGTAATGTGGCTTAATGGAGAAGATTGTAATACAATACAACCTGCACCCTAGGTTTAGAAAGCTTTAATACAATATGACAGTGGAAATTGCTTTCCACGGCCCTGCCATTCTGTACTGCTTCACTTAACAATTGAAGTTCACTCATTCCTTGATATAGTCAGCCAGCTTTCATTGAAAATGAGCCTTAGTGTAAATCTCGGATTACCTTGATACATTGATACAGAGGCCCCAGCAGTTAATAAAGGGCACAGCACAGAGAACAATAGAGGCATGTAGCATCAAGATCTTTCCAGCAGCAAAGGAGTTAAGCTATTTATATAATGGCAGAGCAGGCATGACCTCCCAATGTAAAAAAAATTAACAATGCGCGTTAAGTGTTACCCTGTACATGGCTCCATTACACCCGCTGTGCTCTAAATAAAAGCACAAATTCATGCAAGACGTTCTGTCTACCCGTATGAGGAGGTACGTGTCTGTTCCCCTACCATCTGTTTGATTAGTTGTACAGAATTCTTCGCCAGTTCAAAATTTTAAATTTGGCTTATCGGCTCTTACATGAACCAGCGACATCTCAGACAACGTCACTGCCAGCAAGAAGAGAGGTTTCTGCCAATCCAACCAGAAAGATATGCAATTAGGAGTCACAGATTTAAATATAAAATGTATAATTGTAATATAATTTATTGATGCAAGTTAGCTCCGAAGATTTATAGACGACATTTTTTTGTTTTTAAAGGAGCACTCTGTGCCCAAGGTTCACGAGAGCGTTTAATAGAATGTGTTGTTCCATATGCATGGGCATTGGGGAAACTTGCATTATCGTGCCACTTTCTTCCCTCTTTAAGGAATATATAAGTTAGCAAGTTATTTTGTTTTCAGAATCTGCTCTACCTGACAAGTATGGGCTGGTCCAGTGGTTGCTAAATCAGTCCTCAAGGCACCCCTACCAGTCCAGGATTTAGGTTTGGAAAGCACTAGGCTAGTCCCGTTTTAATGCGTTGCCATAGAGAAGCCGTCGTGTACAATAGACTGATCATACAGCTTTCACTATCTGGGGAAAGTGTTGGTCCATTCATAAATTCAAGTGAATGCACAAACCACGACAAGGGTGCATGCGTACCTCTCCATACCCTTACATTAGGAATCAGTGAGATGCAAGAGTAAGGTGTAATACATACAAGAAGACTAGGTATTCGCAGAGATATTCCATGCACCTCCTATAGGAGTCTGAGGTAATGAGAGGCAGTATAAATGATTAATAAAGCAGTAAAAGGAATTATGGGGTATTTTTAGTTTATATACACACCTTAAACCCTATAACACCCCCAACATTTTATTAGATATTACAAATCAGGGATCAGCTTCTCACAGGAGCCCTGACTCCTGATACACAAAATATAATGAGGTACGGCCAACCTATAAAGGAACAAACAAAATATATATATATATATATATATATATATAGCCCTGCTTAGGTAATGTACCCCAAATAGATTGCTTATATTGCACTCACAAACCACATAGTGGCACAGGCATGTAAATAACTCTCAGACCTTCTCAACTGGATGCCCAATAGATAGTCAGCATGGACTTAAGTATTGCACTAAAATGATAGATAAAACTAGATGCTGCAGAACGTTCGTCCTGTCATGTAAAAAGGATATTTTATTGCACTCAACTTATATAAAGGAATTCACAGCAGATGAAATAATAACTTCACCCAATCCAACGGAACCTAAGATATGGCTATACCCTACACGTTTCATCCTTCAGATTTCCTCAGGGGCTTCCCATAAGCCAAACTGCAGATAGGTATATAAATAAAGAAAATCATAAAAACACAGCTAGAGTACTGTGAATTGATTATTTGCTAACAATGAACCTTAAGTTCAATAATAACCTCATGAATGTAATTGCCCATTTTTGGAACAATATGTGGGCAGCCATATTTTGGGTTTCTCATACAAAATCTTTGAACCCTTTAGGCTGCTAGACCCTGGAATTAAACCCATGATAGGTACAGCAGTTTTATTGCTGCTATGAATGTCATGTAAAATTGGACTAGTATTTATTTTTATTTTTAACAGAAGCAGTTTATGAAAGGTGCCTCTATCTCATGCCTGGCAATGACAATTAAAATGAAAACAATATGGGAGTAGAAATAAGGATAATGTCCCATCCTGTTTGAAGAAAAAACTCCTTTTAGTTTCCAATGAAATATCTATGCTGTTTCAATGCACCTCAAATCCATTTCTCTTTTCTATCTCACATAATTTATCAGCTGAAAACACACTCTGGACCTAATCATGGGATTGACAAAAGCCTCTGTTATCTTAGTAGGCGACCAAAACAACAGTTAAATGGTAACGATTTGGGTCCACAAGAGTCTGCGTCACTCCTAGAATTGATAGAAGTTTAACCCTTTCTGATTCAGAAGTGCAGGAAAACAGTTACTGACATTCTAAAAGGTTAACCACTGACATTTCCCTTCTTCGTTCTACCAATCTACCAGGGCTTGCATGGTAAAGATGCAAACATGGAAATGATGATACAAATCGTACATGCATGAGAATATTATGATCAGCGACATGGTTAGCCTTTAGGTATTTATTCACTAAAGATCAAATTGTATTGCATTGAAAACTAATTGCAAATTTCAGAACAAAAAAAAAAATTGCAGAGCTGTAGATAATTAAAAAAAATTGTGTACGAATAACGCAGATTGGTTTTCCATTCATTGCAACTCACTGTTTAGTGAATAAATCCCTGGGAGATGACAGGTGTACAGTTGCTGTACTTGTACAGGAATGGTTAGCGAATGGAGGTGACATTTAAAAAGATGATATGATAGTTGTCCTTATGGCTGGTGACAAGTACAACTATACAACATTTTTGAAGCGGTCAAAAAAAATCCAGGTTTGACCAGCACAAGTTGTATGTAAAACTATAACGTTGTATTAAACAAAGCACCTGAGCAAATCCCATTCATGTTCGGAAATTAGACGACCCCCAAGTAACTTACGAAAGTGATCTACATGTAGGAGCAACATTATGCCATTATTTTATAAAAGAATGCTTCTACAGCTGCAATGGCAACCTTTGGTACTTCTGCTGCTGTGGACTACATTTCCCACGATGCTCAGCTAACCTTTTATAGACAGCAAAAGCTGAAGTGTTAAAAGGTTAGCTGTGACAGCTAATAGTGCAATATGTTAATTAGAGTATTAATTAGGTTGTGTTGGTAATGGTAACCCTCCTGTGCAACAGTATCTAAGAACATGTAACCACATACAGGGCAATTATAGTGGGTTAAAATGAGCTCGTAATAAAAGTCCGATTATTTCTCCGTACTGGTAGAAAATAAAAATAGTACATTAATTTACAGTACACCAAGTTATGATTGCAGCTAGATAATCAAATAAATATGAAAACAATCTGTAAGTTTAACACAGACCTGCTGGTACTAACATAGTACCACAGGTTCAGACACACACACTGCATCCCTTACATACACAGAAAAACACCTTGCATCCCTTACACATACAAACACAGACACACACACTGCATTCTTACATACACAGAAACACACCTTGCATCCCTTACACATACAAACACAGACACACACACTACATCCCTTACATACACAGAAACATACCTTGCATCCCTTACACATACAAACACAGACACACACACTACATCCCTTACATACACAGAAACATACCTTGCATCCCTTACACATACAAACACAGACACACACACTACATCCCTTACATACACAGAAACATACCTTGCATCCCTTACACATACAAACACAGACACACACACTACATCCCTTACATACACAGAAACATACCTTGCATCCCTTACACATACAGCCAATAATGATGTGCACTTACAATTATATAGCACTGCCGAGATTATCCCATACGCAGTCCTTTATGACCACAGTAATGTTTTTTCCAGTTTGGTTTTACAATTGTGCCATACTTATACACTAACATGTGTTTATGTGTCACAGACTCTTTAGAATGAGACCTTACATGTGGCATACTTTGTGTGATTTATTGTAAGCAAGAAAACAAATTCCAGGTACAATATAATTTGTCCTTTACAGTTTTCAGTGATTTGTGTTACACACTTTGCAGAAAAAGCTACCAGTCATTTAACTATAAAGGCAGGTATCACAGCAACACAAACATGATTTAAGGAGGAAATATCCTATTCATTTCAATGTCACTAATCTCAGACATACAAGATGCAGATATTTGCTCCATTAAATACAAATGCACATGGATCTACTTGTATAAAGAATTTGAAACTTAGCCATGGCTCTGGATTAATGATGGTACCTGCATTTTATATACTGCACTTTTATTAAGATATAACCCAAATATATAAACGTACTGCGATTCTGTAAATAAAACATCGAGCTTAATCTTGAAAATTGAAAACTTAAAAAGGCCAGTATCTTGCTCTACAGAAAAAATGAAATGTCATTTTCTATAAACATCTCTCTGGAATTAACATAGAATAATCAACTCATTTTAATCCCCAAATTAACCCCATATGCTCTTGTGCACTCTCTACTCTGTAAAGAAAATCCCTAACTTTACTTATCTGTCAGGACAATGCCAAGTAACCCTGGGTAGTACTAGTCACTGTGTTAGGTTTTCCCGAGAGGTAACTGATTTTATGGCCTTAGAAAATTAGATAACGACTCCTCTTGTGCATTGCGTTAAACTACTACTTATTGCTCACTCAGGATAGTCATAAAAAAGTTGGGATAAGGGGAGCAAGTTCATTTATCTTGTCATGTCTGCTAATGGATGACATTAAAAACAATTAATGCATTTGACTAAATATTGTTATTTTCTTCTACGCAATTGCAAAACATTGATGTTTATATTAGTGATCCTAATGAATATGAGAGTCAATGTTCCGTCTACTAAATTACATTAGCAAAAATGATTGATGCTGCATATAGTGAATACATCACAATCTTATTTATGGTCACTGAGAACATTTTGGATTGAGAAAGGGACTGAGTTGAGAATGGTCACAAATTAAGTCTATATCCAAAGAAGGTTTTTCTTCCCATTTGTTACAGAAAAAAACTTTTGTGTTTTTTAAAATGTATTTATATGTTTATTTTTTTATTTAATGCCTGCATCTGCTATGAGCACAACCAGTTGTAGCAGGGTTATTCACTGAAGTGTGAATTGTCAGGAATTCGAAGTGAACAAATCCAAACCCGGAACATAACTGGCTGGGTACATTTTTCCAATTGAGCTATTTTGGCCTTGCTTTTAACATTAACTTTGAATTCATTGTGAATTCCTGAGAAACCTTAATTTAGTAAATAACCCTGCTGGTTTTGGAGGGCCTTAAGTAAAATACTCAATGTTTGCCTGTAACACAAGAAATAGGTAGGTCTCATAATACGCCGTCTATGGTACATTAACCTCTGTATGTTAACATGCTTGTTTTGTTTTCAAGATCATAGAAAACAAGTAATATATGGAAATTACGGAAGACTATGTCACACATAGTCTTAAAATGTCCATACATCCAATCCTATTAGTTCCCATGATTCTTTTTTATTTCCCAGCTCAAAGGGGAAAGGGGCAGCCATGGGGCAAACGTGTTTAGAGAAGCAGAACCCTTAAAGTGGCTGTGAAGGACAACACTGCTTCCCCACACTGAGAGAGGCCTCCAGAAGCACCCAGAAAGCAGAGCAGCGTCTGCTTTACTATACAAGTGTGCCTAGGCTGATTCAGCAGGTGACAGCATGGTGGCACCAGGTTGGGCTTCACCTCATGATCCTTCCTCAATGTGTCAGTTGTTACGTGATCCTTCCTCAATGTGTCAGTTGTTACGTGATCCTTACTCAATGTGTCAGTTGTTACGTGATCCTCCCTCAATGTGTCAGTTGTTACGTGATCCTTACTCAATGTGTCAGTTGTTACGTGATCCTCCCTCAATGTGTCAGTTGTTACGTGATCCTTCCTCAATGTGTCAGTTCTTACGTGATCCTCCCTCAATGTGTCAGTTCTTACGTGATCCTCCCTCAATGTGTCAGTTGTTTTCTGATCCTTCCTCAATGTGTCAGTTGTTTAGGAGTAGAGAAAAAGATAGGATCGTGAAAATTGACCAAGAGGCAGCCAATGTAGTGTGGGGAAGAGTGCATAGAACACATGTATGTAGACCTGCTCTGAATCATTTTTTAAACAGAGACAAATCCATTTCCATAGTGACAATCAGCCATCACAAGTCATAACTCCTTTATTATGGATCTAAACACTGTTTAGATAGCAAACTTGTTATGAAAAAACAATAAAATCGATAATTTTTTTGTTCATTATGTCCTTGTTAATTTCTGAATGGTGACTTTTACTTAGCTGACTTTCAAACCAATAAAAAAAAAAAAACAATTACTATTTAATATAAGCAAGGCCGGGCAAATCTCAGGATCCCACCGTGTACTGACTTCTAAAATCTTAATGCTGGGAGCTTTTTTTTACAGGTACCAGCTCTTCTCTAAAATAAAAGAATTGGTGATAGCCTCATATGTCTTCTTCAGAAAGTCATAAAAAGATTAAGTAGCAGGCACTCTAGGAGACCTACAAACTAGCAGGTGCTGCGAATGGGGGACTCCACAAAGTCCCCAAAGTATGCTGTGCAAAGAAGAACTCAGCACTTCACAGGTGAACTTTTTTGCTGGTGATTTATTAACTTCATCGTGGGTACCCTATTTAGGTCATTGTTATTAGATTTTCAGGGGAATGATTGCTGAGTTCATCTTCAACTTTTTATTTGTATTTGGCACTCACGTTTCTATGTTTCTATGCTATACAGATCCATACATGAAAAGGTAATTCAAAGCTGATTGCATAGGCTATTGTACAAGAAGGTGATTTGCTAAATTTTACTTTAAGACACTAAAACGTCTTCCTCTGATGCCAAAGGGAAAAATGATGCTACCCATTTGTTGTCCTATTGTTTTGTATTTGAAATTCACTTTTTATTTGGCGTGAATGTATTACAAAGACAGCACACAGATTTTATATGCAAAGCCAGGCAAATTATCGGCAAAGATACTTGTCACTGAGCCTGCTGTAGAAATCCCAGATAATGAGGGGGGGGGGGGGGGGGGGGCGCAGGGGGGAAAGGAGAGGAAATTTAGAGAGATCAAAGGCCAAAAAAGTATAATAAAAAAAAAAGTATAATAAAAAAAAAAAAGTATAATAAAATACTAAAAGGAGAAAAGGCTGTGAGGGCTTGTTATAGTACCCTACAGAAGGCAATTCATCAAAGGAACCAAAGTAAGACTCAAATATAGTATAGAAAGCAGGATATACAATAATTTACAATCCTTACATACCTTCCCTGGTCCAACACGTTTTAGGCTGCCCATGAGTAATTATTCTCCCTCCTCCTATTAGAATCACCTAATAGTTGCTTAGTTTAATGAATGACTCTATTCTCCTACCAGTCTAATAAATTATACAAAAACGCAGAATTACTTTTAAATGAAAATTATGAAAAATATAAACCATGCACCATTTCACATCCAGGATTTAATCTGGTGCTTTCGATGCATCTGTGCCCGAGTCTGGTTGCCATTTCTGCTAATTCCCAGCTGTTGGAATTATGGATATGACTTTGGAATGTGATCTGAATTTGTTTGGACGCCATCTACCTTATAATGCTAGCTGTGACCTGATTTCACGTATTTCATTTACCCTTGATCTTTAAAAGTGACTAATTTATGCTTCAATTGAAACCAACCAGTTCATCAACACAAAATTCAGATCCCTTAACTGTAATCCTTTAATGTCATCAGCACAATCTGATTCTTAAAGACACAGTCCTGGCCAGGAACATCAACTTCTCTTTAGTATGGCTATATCAGCAGTGGCAGTCATACATTTAAAGTCCCATATAAGAACAGCATTGGCCTTAATACGACAATAAACCCGGGTTTCTCTAAAGAATTACCTTTTTTTGGAAAACCTGCCGCAGCGCAAATATTATCTTGAAATGTCTGTTTTGATTTTTCAGATTTTTTTAGATGCTGCTTTAAAGAGAAACAGAAAACTGAGCAGGAAGTTGCACAGAGCAGGAAGTAACTGTAAGAAGAAACAGGAAGCTGAGCAGAAAGCTATTGTAAGAATAAATAGGAAGCTAAGGCAGGAGACTGCTGTAACAGAAAGGAGGAAACTAAGCAGGAAAGGGCTGTAAGAAGAAGCAGGAAGCTGAGCAGGAAACTGCTGTAAGAATAAATGGTAAGCTGCTGTCAGACAAAGCAGGAAACAGAGCAGGAAGTTGCTGTAAGAAGAAAGAGGAAACAGAACAGGAAGCTGCAGTAAGAATAAATAGAAAGCTGGGCAGGAGGCTGCTGTAACAGAAAACAGGGAATTAAGCAGGAAAGGGCTGTAAGAAGAAGCAGGGGGCTGAGCAGGAAGCTGCTGTAATACAATGTTGAAAACAGAGCAGGAAGTTGCTGTAAGAAGAAAGAGGAAACAGAACAGGAAGCTGCAGTAAGAATAAATAGAAAGCTGGGCAGGAGGCTGCTGTAACAGAAAACAGGGAATTAAGCAGGAAAGGGCTGTAAGAAGAAGCAGGGGGCTGAGCAGGAAGCTGCTGTAATACAATGTTGAAAACTGAGCAGGAAGTTGCTGTAAGAAGAAACAGGAAACAGAACAGGAAGCTGCAGTAAGAATAAATAGAAAGCTGGGCAGGAGGCTGCTGTAACAGAAAACAGGGAATTAAGCAGGAAAGGGCTGTAAGAAGAAGCAGGGGGCTGAGCAGGAAGCTGCTGTAATACAATGTTGAAAACTGAGCAGGAAGTTGCTGTAAGAAGAAACAGGAAATTGAGCAGGAAGCAGCTGTAATACAATGCTGAAAACTGAGCAGGAAGCTGCCTTAATAAGAACCAAAAGCTGGGTAAGAGAATTCTATAACCGAAGGTAGGGAACTAGGCAGGAAATGGCTGTAAGTAGAAATAGGAAGCCGAGCAGGAAGCTTTTGTTAGACAAAGCAGGAAACTGAACTGGAGGCGGTTAGAAAACGGGAAGTTAATTCAAGACTAGGTAAAAGCCAATGTAAGACTTTGCCTACACCTGTACTAAATGTTATGGCTGTAAATGTAAAAAGAAAATTACTCCCCCAATCTGCTGTAAAACAGTACATACAATTTATATTATCGTCTATATTGCAGTGTTACAAAATGTGCCTTCACGTGGAGGAAACACACATGATTTCCATGTAAATACATCTTCACTACTCAATCAATAGACTGGTTTAAAGCAGAAATTAATAACAGTAACATATTCATTTTTCAGATTTCACTGCAATATTCCATTTAGAATAACAATGAATATATCAGTTGGAAGAGTATGATGGGTTAACTCATTTAATTAGCTATTATTTCTCAGTTTAATTGTGACATTTTGTTGTACTGATAAGGAGCCCACAGCATTTAATGTAGTCACTATGTTTGGTCTTCAATTTAAGGCTTGGGAAATAATTGCAGATAACAATAAAAATATTCTCTGTACAATTATTCTCTGTACAGTGCACTGCAATATAATGTCTATGCTTGGTGGGAATGTAAATACTTGCAATGCCATTCTGTATAACCAAATATAAGTGGACAATACTTCTAATGGGTGTCTTTGACTATTTAAGCTGCACTCTCTATAGACAACCATTAAAATGACAATCCACTGCCCAAATACAAAATAAAAATTAAAATCATTTTTTAGTAGATATACCACAATGTAAACATGCATGCATTTAATAATGCATTTTTAATTGGGGGTATATTTAATAAAACATCTTGCAAAACCAGCAGATCACTTGTCTAAAGCCATTGCAAGCCCTGCCTTCTTTGGTCTGCAAAGACTTTCTGTAGCTGTCCAATGACAGACTTCCCAATGAAGCCCAGTGAAAAGTCTTTGCAAGGCAGGTGCTCTGGGCAATTGCTGACTCTTGAGTTTAGCTACACCAAACCAGGAAGTTACAGGACTGGTTTTCTGATTGGCAGCTGGGGGGAGATGGTACAAGATTAAACTTGCCACATTTTATAAAAGTACCAATTTCTATTGAAATCTGCACTTTATGTATAATGAAAAAAGAAGACACACTCTACATAAAGTACTTAAACAAGCGGAAGTGATTAAGGGGTCGGGATTGTTCCTTTAAATGCTGAGCTTGTATAGTGCAATTCTAAGGCTGAATCTTGCACCATAATAAGATGCCAGCCTTATTTAAAGGATCACTATAGTGTCAGGAAAACAAAGCGGTCCCCCTCCCGTGGCGCAGCTTACCTTATTCAAGTGCCGGGCTCCCTTGGCGCTGGTGACCTCTCCTCCCCCGCCAATGTCAGCTCCCTATGCTGACGTCAGCGGAGCCGAATGCGCATGAGCGACAAGTGCCACGCGCGCATTCAAAGTGTCCATAGGAAAGCATTTCTCAATGCTTTCCTATGGACGCTCTGCGCGATGATGGCATAATATGCCTCCAGCGTCGCAGATGCGGCTCTAGTGGCTGTCCGGAAGACAGCCACTAGAGGCTGGCTTAACCCCAAATGTAAAAATAGCAGTTTCTCTGAAACTGCTATGTTTGCATCTGAAAAGTTAAAACCTGAGGAACCTGGCACCCAGACCACTTCATTGAGCTGAAGTGGTCTGGGTGACTATTGTGTCCCTTTAATAATGTCATGACATTTTTGCACTAGTTTAGCGACTCTAGTCAGATGCAGCCTGACGTATCTGATGTATAAGATATATAGACAAAATCCAACCCACACATTAAATGCATATTTTCCACTGGTAATACTACTTTAGCCATTCTTATACATCCAGTTGGTCCAGTATTCATTATTCCTTTTAGGTAGATAATTGTGTTAATTTTTTTTTTTTTTTACCAGAGCCGAACTCAGGAGATACAACTGACATGACTGAAAACTTTTAAAGCAAATCTATATCCCTTGTTACAAGAGACCAAGATGGGAGTCTAAATGACATTGTGGTATTATCTATGGGGTATGATGTATATGTGGAACAACTTGACATACGCTACACTCAGAGATTCACAATGACTGTAAAGTGATCTGTGCCGGCTCGCAGATTCCAAATGTGACAGGTTCATTCACAAAGGCCATAATAGATGCTTCACATTAGTAAATGCCTAAGATAAAGAAAGTCATTTTCTTGAATACTTCTTCCAGAAAACCCCAAGGAGTAAAACTGTTACAATTTAGGAGAATAATTGCTGTCAATGATCTGTTGATTCCATGATTATCATTCCTGGTCTGTGTTCTCTAATAACCATTTTACAAGGTTTATCGGTTCTGTTAACACTATGCGCGCCTAAGGAGTAGCCAATGACTTGCTAAGGTATGCACCGGGCAAACCTCCAGCACTCACTGGGTTAATCACAATACAGGTGAAACCAATTCTGTTTTAGCTACGATTAGACAACGCAAGTTAGAGTGCATCTTTTCAGAGAGCTAAAATGGTTCTTAGTTCTTTCGATGGAATGTAAGTTGTAACCACCAATGCTTAAAGCTGCTGATTTATCTTGTGAAAATGACACGCTGTGCCAATGAATCCCCCCCCCCCCCCCCCTTTTAAAAACAGAAAAAAGTGAATACATTTGTGAAGAGGATGGCTGCAAAATGAAGGGGGGGAAAACTACAATTACACTTTTCAGCCATGAGAAGTAAATCAGATGGTGCTGAAATCCCTGCAGAATACACAGATTAATTAAAGTCTGCTCTTTCCAAATCTGTTATTCAGCTAAACACAGCTGCTGAAAAATGATGCCTTTCCTATAATTTCCATGTGCCATCAGAGAGCTAAAATACAGTAAGGAAACACAAGCTATTCTATACAGTACAAAATGGTATATATCGGGTTCCGTGGCATTATCATTGTGCCTTCCACGTTTCGAGTCCCAAAGAAAGGGCACATAGTACCGGATAATATTATATATCGCCTGCATGTGAGTATTGCTTTTGTGTGTTTTTGGTATTCCTGTATTATGGGTCTTACGTACACTATTACCTGTTTTTATCTTATTCCCTGTAGTACTAATTAAGAAGGTTCTTTCAAAAACCTGATTTCGAGGTTGATGTGTACTGTGATGAAGTGGCAATCTAGTACCCTGGGGTCTTGTGGAGGTGTTGTAGGTGCTTTTCAGTACTTACAGCTACCTTGTGTTAGTAGTGTGCCATACTGCAGTATTGTTTATATTTTTCTTTTTTTACTACATGCTTTGTTTTTTTAAAGAGTAATAAGCAATCAGTTTTTGTTTATCTAGAAAGGACAGCTAAAACCATTGAGTATATGAAGTTGGAAGGATACAACTTACATATATATATAAATTTTATTTTTTTACATAAAGTGTTGTGGATGCAAGGGCTATCTTTCCAGCAGAGGTGGGAGATGCTAGAACACTGAAAGAGTTCATAAAAGAGTTGAATGAAGAAACGTGATTGGCTGTAGGTACGTTTCAGTATACACTAACATGTTTACTGCGGCTCTTCTTTAGACCTCGCCAAGGCCTTTAGTACTTACAGAAATATGAATTAATTTCACCTTATATAAATATTACACGCATAATGCATGAAAAAGGCAGAACAGTTTTATTATAAATTAGTTGGGCAATTCGGGGCATTTAATTTTGGTATCTAAGTTAATCTAAGTGCTGAAAGAACACAATAGGCCTTGCTACCAAGATAAAGCTGTCATGGGCAAATGCAAATATTACAAGTTTTAGAATGCAAAGTTGTAATTTAAACTGTGCACTTTGTCTTTAAGATATTGCAAACTGACGAAGTGTTCGAAATGGAACATATTGTTTTTCATACAATGTTTCTTTAATAAATAACCTCTTACCTACTTTCAGTGCATAATATGCTGCGCAGTTCTAACGCCATTTTGTCTGAACTTAATACAATAACAATGCATAAACAAACTTCAAGTCATTGCTACATAATAGTTCTAACTAACGCCATTTTGTCTTAGGTTAGTGGAATTTCCCATGACGTGTGCACCCTTACGTTTTAGTTATGGCATTGTATCTTTGCCAAGTTAAAGGGAGGTCCTAAAATGAACATCTAAGGGTGTAAATATGGACCTTTTTAATGTTAGCACACAGGGGAGAGATTTGGAGAAAGAAACGCTGCTCCATCTTATAATGACTGAGAGAGGCTGACATGTTGACATGTTCAGGATGGTATGTTATTCTATTTTAATGATATTGCAAGCATATACTTTAATCTTATAAACTCTGCTATAAATTATTGTAATGGATTTTATATGCCAATATTTATCGTTTTATTTAATAAAATATCCAAAAGACAAAACTGTATTGCTTCCAAGACAATCCTTATTTTTTATTGTATTCTCAATTATTTTTATGTATTTTAGATAGAGGGTCTCTTACTACTTATATAATATTATGGCTAAGATAACTGTATGGTTAGCCCTGCAGAGTTCTATGCTTTAAGACATTATAGTGGTAAATAGGGAAACCAGCTGTGGATACAAAGCCATAGTCTAACTATTGCTAACTTTCTAACTACTAATAATTGGGGGAGAAGCAATCGTTCTCTTCCACTATCACAGCTGGGATTGCTGTAGTGTGCAGCATTAAAAGGTTAAGGATCAGAACAGACACCTGTGCAAAAGTCGTGGAAAGTGAAACATTTATTCTATTTTATTTCTAAGCGGAGAAATGTCATGTTTCACCCACAGATGTAATAACAAGGTCCAGCAGAGGTGGAAAGAAATGTAAAGTTATAAATTACTGGATAAGTAACAGATTGGAGAAATAGTCACATTTCTATTTTATTACATTACATTCCTTTTACGGACAGTAAAATCTAGGTTTATAAATTGTGTCCTATTGAAATGCAGTCAATGCCAGGTCGTTAATCATACATTCATATTAAGGAATATTGAAGCTGTCTTGATAACTATCAAGGGAGCAAAGCCTAGTGATGTCATAATGTGACTCCACCCACATTACATGACAATGGTGACATCACCACTGGATCCCCACGTTTGTATTTAGGCAGTGGTTGTCAATTCTGCAGCAAAATGGTCACTGTGCATTCCAACAGAGATTGGCTCACCTAGTTCTGGTGTCAAGACTGCCCCAGCCATATCGTGAATGCTAGCACCCATAAGCTTTTCCAATACCCTCAGAACTCTCAGTTTATCTCTGTCATGTAAAGTAGGATGGCACTCAGAAACTAAGGTGATCCCTGTTTTTGACAAACATCTTGGGACTTGGCATGAAACAGTCTGGCACTAACTGGTATGACAGTGCCAAAATGTTAGATCCTCAGCTGTCAAAATGTCACAACTATAGTGGAGTATGTGTCTAGCTAAATTATTTAGCCCAATTGTTGCAAATTTCATTTTAATTTACAAGTTAGTGAATAAACCCTTTGGTCTGGGATCTATACAATCACAGAACCATGCACTATGCTACCATGGTGCTTTAACATATTGGGATACCCTTGCTGTAAGTGGTAGCATGAAATACATTGTCATTTTACCAGGGGAGCATGCCATATGGCAGGTACAGGCAACCTTCAGCATCCAACATTGCTTTGCCAGCAGTATGACTGTAAGAGCATTATGGGAGATGTTTTTCTACCCATTAACTACAAAGGCTTTAAAAGGACACTATAGGCACCCAGACCATTTCAGCTCATTGAAGTGGTCTGGGTGCAGTGTCCCTGTCAGTTTAACCCTGCAATTGTAATTATTGTAGTTGTTGATAAACTGCAATAATTACATTGCAGGGTTAACTCCACCTCTAGTGGCTGTCTATGAGGACATGCAGCATCAGTTAAAACAATATAGGAAGGATTGATTCAATGCTTTCCTATGGGGTTGTCCTAATGCAAGTGCGATGGTGGCCGCACATGCACATTAGGTCCCTGACATTGGCTGATGTCGGGCGAGGAGGAGCGGAGGCAGAGGGTTATCAGCGCTGGATTCAGGTAAGTAAGATAAGGGTTTTTCCACTAGCAAGAGGGGGCATCTTCCGGGAGGCAAACAAGGCATTTGCCAAACGCCCAGACAGATCCCTTGTTTGCCTCGTGTCCTGGGGGGCTCGGGAGCTGGCCACTTTTGAGCCCCCCCCCCCGAGGCTGGCAGCGAGGAAGCATTCTCAAAGAGCTCTTCCTGCTCAGCTCCCTCACTCCGACTCCCAGCATCACTAAGCGGTGCGCAAGGGAGCTGAGCAGGAAAATCAGAGCTCCCTCGTTGCCTACTCAGCCTGTCCACACCCTGCCTGCCCAGCAGCCCCACTGGACCGCATGTAAGTACCATGAGCCATACTACTGGAGGGCCATTATTGATTAACCACACCAAGACTATGTATTATAAGTCCACGTCCCAGCCCAAGGTATGAACCAATGACTTATGCTATTATAGTATCTATAGACTAAACACGCTTGATGTCGATTTTTTCCCTTCCTTTTTTCCCTGTAATTATTCACTATTAAATATTTTTAGATTTATTGTATAATTGTCATTACAATGTACTATTTCCAATTTTTCCCTTCTCTTGTTAAAACTTCAAAACTAGTAGCCAAGGAGCATAAATTAGTAGCCAAGAAGAAGGATACAGTGACAACAATCTTCATGGAACTTTTCTCTAATTAGAAAACGTTGGTATACTACTAGCTATAACACTAAAGCAGGATATAAAGAACTATGTACTACCTTTGACTTATATAGTAACATGAGTGACATGTCATGATTCCCTTTTATTCCAGAAGTTTGGTCCTTAACCCCTTAAGGACCAAACTTCTGGAATAAAAGGGAATCATGACATGTCACACATGTCATGTGTCCTTAAGGGGTTAAGGGGTTAAGGGAAAATATAGTGTCTCTAGACCTATAAATTATTCAACATTTTATTATGGAGCTACAAAGACAACAGAGACATAAAGATAAATATCTAGATGAACATATATTTCTTGCATTAATTTTAAGTTTCTTAATTGCCTCTAATAATGTTTTACATCTTTTTTTTTGTATTCTCCTTTTTTTCCACTCTTTGGTTGTCACCCTCTTTCCTGTATTTTAACAACAAGCCATTTCCGTCACATCTCAGATAAGTAATCCATTCCAACTTTCCCAGAAGGCTTGGTGGATTTAAATTAAAATAAAAAAAATAATAATAATTTCTGAGTGTTGGTGGAAATGAGTGTGTGTGTCTGTGAGTGAATGTGTGTGTCTGTGAGTGAATGTGTGTGAGTGTGTCTAAGTGTGTGTTCGTGTATGTGTGTGTGTCTAAGTGTATGTCTGTGTGTCTGTAAGTGTGTGTATCTAAGTGAATGTGTGCGTGTGTGTGTGTGTGTCTGTGAGTGAATGTGTGTGTGTGTGTCGGTCAGTGAGTGTGTATGTGTTGGTCAGTGAGTGCGTGCATCTGTCAGTGAGTGTGAGTCTGTCAGTGTGTGTCCGAGTAATAATGTGTGTCTGTCTATCAGTGTGTCAAATCAGTGAGTGTGTGGGTATGTCATTGTTTGTCAGTGTATATGAGAGTGTGTGTCTGTCAATGAGTGTGTCTGTCAGTGAGTGAGTGTCTGTCAGTTAAAGTGTGGCCTTGACAGCAAGGGGAGGGAAAAAATTAAATTAGGGAGAGTGCCCAAGCACCGTCCTGCCTAGGGCAGCACAAATCCTAGATACACCACTGGGAGCGCTATAGGGTACTATAAGCTAGGAATACAATTTTGTATTCCTAGCCTATAGTTTCCCTTTAAGTGTTTTTCCCCCGTTTCAGAGTTACTTCTGATTTCTTGCATTGTGTTTCCAGATTGTGTTTTTTTTAAAGAAAAAAAAACAAAAAACATAGTCATTAGAAGACGTTTCTGGTTAATGGACAATGTCGCTGTAAGTCCCTCCATTTTAGATTTTTAACGCTTCTTCGAATTAGTGCACTGCTCCCCTTCACTGCCCTGCAAGAGCAAAAAAAGACAGCTAGCAACATAGGCAGAGCGATTCAGAGGTGTCTCATACTTAACATGCACTGAACATCAAAGTCACAAGGCACCTTTAGTAATCTTCCACGATAGGTCCGACTATTAATAAAAGAAAACGGAAAAAACGTACTATTGCTCTGATCTTTTCTCCAAAGGCAGAACCAGTTTAATTAGTTTTGGGCTCATTAAAAAAAAAAAAAAAAAAAATACACAAAGTTCTTTAGAATTAAAACAACTATGTAATCCCTGTACCTGAGAAGAATTCAAGACCTCCCCAGTAGTGAAGGGGTTAATTCTTTTTTTTAAACCCCACTAATTACATTGAATATATTTCCTCCCCGTTTAGATATTTCCACTGGAATTTCCAGCATATTACTGAAGCTGATGATAAGATAATGAAATTAAAAGTCTGCATTTCAGTTGCCTTCAGTTTGCAGCAAAAAAAAATCTTGGCGTATCTGTGTCTGTGTGCGTGTATATATATATATATACACACATAAAAAAATAGGAATACAAAAATCCAAGATCTAAGGAGACAGAGAGAGAGTGTCAGTAATTAGTGACAATGTGCACAGCTGAATTACTAAGTGAGTATTCCAAATAGGATCTATAATTATAAAGCCAGGGACTGCAGTCGCATTCCGCGTATAAATTCTGTTTCTCCTGTAATGAGAACGAAATGGAAAAGGCAGACGTAATTTCTTTTATAGGAATGCATCAACGAGGGTCAGATTAGTGCACATCATTTCACTAATGCTCTTTTCATTATTTGGTGCGCTTACAATACAAGTAAAATGCTTTTCTATTTTAGCTTTTTACAGAACATTGTAAACTGTCATTATTAAACAGTTTTAAGAAAACGGGAACATTTCTTTTTGTTTATGTATGTGGGATTGCAGTTTGATTTCAGATCTGTAAAGCCATTCTACTTTGCATTTAAAGTACTGATATTACAAATGTAGCTGGTGTATCTATCTGAGGAACAGGTAAGGAAGGGAGTGTTATCAGAGTAAACTTCATTCCACCAGTTTTACACATTCAAAGTGACTTGATTTTGGACATCAGGCCCACTTTTTGGTTACCTGGTGGCCCACAATAGGAAGTCCTCAAAAAGCACAGATGATATTAAAGGACCACAATAGGCATCCAGACCACTTCAGCTCAATGAAGTGGTCTGGGTGCCAGGTCCATCTCGGGTTAACCCTGCCTGCTGTAAACATAGCAGTTTCAGAAAAACTGCTATGTTTACAATAGGGTTAATCCAGCCTCTAGTGGCTGTCTCATTGACAGCCGCTAGAGGCGCTTCCGTGCTTCTCACTGTGAAAATCCCAGTGAGAAGACGCTGACATCCATAGGAAAGCATTGAGTAATGCTTTCCTATGGACTGTTTGAATGCGCACGCGGCTCTTGCCGTGCATGCGCATTCAGCGCTGACGTCGGCAGAGGGAGGAGAGTTCCTGGTGCTGGAGAAAGGTAAGTGTTTACCCCTTCAGCCCAGCGTTAGTGGGACCCTGACGGTGGAGGGGTTCTGAAGACCCTACAGTGCCAGGAAAACGAGTTTGTTTTCCTGGCACTATAGTGGTCCTTTAATTCTGTATGCCGTGTGTGAAACCAACCCTGGTTGGCTGGCTTGCTGGGCTGTCAGTGTTCGCTCTGTCACTGGTATGCTCCCACATTAGCTGCACACTCTCCCACCCCATCATAACTCTTTTGTGAAATCTTCGCTTTCTCAGTGTTGCCATTTTTTTTTCTTCAGCTCCTGATGTGCAAGAAGCCACCCACATACTTAAAGGATTAGTCCAAGCATCATAACCACTATAGCCCGCTGTAGTGATTATGACGTGAGGAGTACAATGGCCTGGTTCCCCAGTAATGGGGTAAACCGTTTAGCAACAGTTTGCCCTCTAATCTGGATCCCCACAAGGCTGAGAGACTCCCTGCTGGTTTGGTGATCCGCTTCCAGCTTCTGAGAAAAAAACTAAATAAAGAATATAAGAATAGAGCTAAAACCTACCTCCGTTCCAGCTCCAATACCAAGCTCTTCCTTGAGCCTGATTCCACTCTGCTGATGTCACTACCCCCTGTAAAGCCAAATTTGCACAGAATTCACATTCGCCACCCTAGAACTCATTTTCTTGGCTGGTTAATATTACCTAAGTGACATGGCCCAGAGATGGAGTTACAGCTCTGGCAGCACATACAGACTCCAGGCACCATAACTACTTCCAATCACTAAAGTGGTCATGGTGCTTGAAGTACCCATTTAAAAATTCAGGGGTATATTAATTAAACAGTCACATCAACTGAGGCTAAGGAAAAAACATGTTCCGCAAAATGTAGGTTTAAATAATAAGCATATAGGGAAGGTGAGCAATTATTCTAATTCAGTTCACTTATATTTTATTTAGTAAATACTGTTTTTTATTCAACACAATTAATTTTTAGTGAACAGGCCTTAAAGCTATTTTAGTGTTAAATATAAAAATATAGATGGCATTAAATTTAAAAGACTTTCTCTGTTTTCTTTTTTTTTATCTCTCAATTTTGTGTCGTCAGCTATTTGCAGATAAAGCCGGGGATTACCATATTTCTTGTAACAGAACGCAGCCCAGAGACTTGGAACAATAATAAGCATTTAACGGCATAATTTCATGTGCAAATGAAATACGGTTAAAGAGAATTACAGAGGATGTAGATACTTTTTAAGTAGGGCTGGAAAGTGTATGATGACAGGGACATTACCATACCTGTAAGATCAAATGGTTTGTATCTGGGTTTTAATCTAACCACTGGTGTCCCAGGGGAAGTGGGCAGAATATTATCATCACATCGACTGACTGCTTCATAAAATTATATGATTTCATGGTACTCCCTCTTTGTGACCAAAATCAATCTAAACCTCTTGTTTACACTGATGTTGCTCTATTTTTATAGTTTATCACTGTTTTGTAGAGCCCCACAGCAATAAAACAACAGCGGTTCTTTAAAGGTCCATTTCAGTCACCATTACAACATCATCTACAGCTTCCCCCAGGCGGCATCCGGATTCTGAAATTTCAGTTTTCGGAAGTGCGGAGTGCCACCAGGCAGGGGGGCCACTGATTGGCTGAGGGTCAGCTGATGACCTGCTCTCAGTCAATAAAGCCAAAACTTGCTTGTAAAGAAATGTACTTTGGCTGGGGAACTCCTGGCATCATAAGGCACCATAACAGCTTAAATTAGATGAAGTTGTTATGGTGCCTAAACTGTCCCTTTAAAATACCCACAATAATGTGTCTTTTAATTAAAATAACTGTGTTTAGAAACCATACCGAGCAAATGTCCAGTGGGCCGCGATGGCCAGGGGCCGAGGCCAACAGGGGAGATCAAGGGATCTTCCCGGCCAGCAACTTTAGGGCTGGTGCTTCATGACCTCCGGCCCATAGAGGGAGCTCTAGCCTCGCGGCCTGGACACTGTATGTCCTCTGCAGGCTGTACAGCCTGATGCACTGGGTGGACCCAGTGCACATGGTCTACACCCACTAGGAGTGTAGACCAGATACCTCAACCACTAGTTAAAATGATTCCTCCCTGGTTCCTCTTCCTCCTACGAAGGCTCAAGGTTAGGAAGGGGGGTGGGGAAGTAAACCCAGCAGCCCATGCTACCCCCCCCCCCCACCTAGCAGCCCCCTGTCACCCTGCAGCCCCCTTTTATCCTGCAGCCCCTGCCCATCCTCAACCAGCAGCCCCTGCCCATCCTCACTCAGTAGCCCATTCTCACCCAGCAACCCTCTTTCACCCAGCAGCCCCTGCCCATCCTCATTCAGTAGCCCCTTCTCGCCCAGAAGCCCACTTTCACCCAGTATCCCCTGCCCTCCCTCTCACCCGGCAGCCCCTGCCGTCCCTCTCACTACTTAGCAGCCCCTGCCCACCCTTTCACCCAGCAACCCCTGCCCTCCCTCTCACTTAGCAGCCCCTGCCCTCACTCTCACTTAGCAGCCCCAGCCCGCCCTCTCACCCAGCAGCCCCTGCCTCCCTCTCACACAGCAGCCCCTACTCCCCTAACCCAGCAGCCCTAGCCCCTACTCTTACACCCAGCAGCCCCTGTCTCCTCTCTCACAACTAGCAGCTGGACTCTCCTCTTAACCCATCCTCACCTTACCTACAGCTCCTCCTGTCCCCTCACCCAGCAGCCCGTCTCCCCTTTACTCACCCAGCCTACTCATGAACCCGTCTTTTACACCCTGCAGCCCCATGACCCCGTCTCACACCCAGCAGTCCCATGACCCCGTCTCACACACAGCATTCCCATGACCCCATCTTACACCCGGCAGACCCGCTCACACCCTGTCCCATTCTCACACTGTGCAGTCCAATGTCTCTCTTCCAGACTCTAGATCTCCTATTCCCCCTCTCTCACAACATCCCCTACCCTCTCCCCCCACACAAACACATCCCTATGCCCCCCACACTACACATTGGCTGTCCTGGGGGCACAACATGCACCCTCTTAAGCTGCTCCCCTCCTAGGGTTGCTCTCCCTTTAAATGCCCGGGCTGAATTTTTGTCCCAGTTCGGCCCTGTTCTAAATTACTATTTCGTTACATCCAATTCTCAGAACAGCCCTGCCCCTGGTCACACCCCTAAATGTCTATTTGAAATATTGGGAGGAATGGCTACCAGTAGGACAAGACATCTACAAAAATATTCTGGAATAGATTCATCAACTAGCTACTTGCATACTTCCATAGCAAAAATGTGGTTGGCTGATAAAGGGTTAATATTCTGAAGGTTCTCAGGGTCAGCTTGTTAAGAACGTTCTCAGATATATCTTGTCATTAGGCATACTGTCTGTCAGTTATTGTGTGCACACTGAGTTCTAACTTACAGCACTCAAACTCATATCATTCTCAAAGGACATGAGTAAGTAACAAGTGTTTTTTTTTATTTTGCATATTCATATGTGAGATGTGCCTAAAACATGTCAGTGCAAGCTGGTATGGGTCAGTCAGCACGTGAAATAGATGATGTGATGTGTTTTAACTCATGATGTCAATACTAACAGTGGTATTTTACAGGTTGTAAGCATCCTTCTGGTCCCTAACCTGTTCCAACAATGTAGATAGGGTCAGCTGGCTTCTGGCGGTCCTGGATGTGCAGCGTTCTGATACCTTCAGTCTAATCATTGCAAACCTAGCAATCTCTGACGTGCATGAGGCATGACAAGCTGGCTTAACTTAGACATATGCCAGGAACTCCCTGGCTCTCTCTACATAATGAGAACAGTTGGAGAGGGTAGCAGTGCTACTTGTACACTATATTAATGCAGTCTGGAGAGCATCTGATCTCTGGTAGGTAATAATAGCACAAGATACATGAATTTTAGGTTTAAAGGGATATTTCAAGAACCGTAACCCTTTCTAAACCTCGCATAGGAGCTACCAGTCCACCTCCCTTTATCTTATTCATTATAGCTGCAGATATTTAACTCCACTCTGAGATTTATAGGCAGGGACGTGTCTTCCGCAAGGCAAACAAGCCATCTGCCTTGGGCGGCACTTTGCAGGAGGCGACAAAAAAAGCCGCCCCCAAAAGCCTAGGAAGATCCCTTGTTTGCCTCGTGTCCTGGGGGGCTTAAGAGCTGGCCGGCTGGCCACTTTTGAGCCTCCCCTCGAGGCGGACGGTGGGCAGCGAGGAAGCATGCTGACCTGAGCTCTTCCTGCTCAGCTCCCTCCGCGCCGCTTAATGAAGCCGGGAGCCGGAATATGACGTCACTCCGGCTCCCGGCATCACTAAGCAGCGCTCGAGGGAGCTGAGCAGGAAGATTAGAGCTCCCTCGCCGCCTAATCAGCCTGTCCGCCCCCTGCCTGCCAAGCAGCCCCACTGGACTGTAGGTAAGCAATCCACTCCAGCTTTTCCAGGGAGGCTGGGTGGGTTTAAAATAAAATTTTAAAAAAGAATAATTTGTGAGTGTTGGGAGAAATGTTGGGAGAAATGTTTCGGTGTGTGTGTCTGTAAGTGAATGTGTGTGTGTGTGTGTCTGTAAGTGAATGTGTGTGTGTCTGTAAATGTGTAAGTGCGTGTGTCTGTAAGTGTGTGTGTCTATGTGAGTGAATGTGTGTGTGTTTCGGTATTTAATTATGAGCATGTTTTTTAATGTGTACCTTTACCCTTATTAGGAAATAAAATGCCCCAACCATCCCAACAACCAGTGTTTTTGGACATTGAGCCATATTTTATTTTACATTTTGCTAAATACATTTTGTTTTATACATTCTTATCCTGGTTCCCGGTTTAATCATCCAGCATATGGGAGTGCAGTCCCTAACCGTACAACACCTTCATATAGAGGCAGGGCCGCCATCAGGGCATGACAACCATAACGGTTGTCATGGGCCCGGCGGCCCTGGGGGGCCCGGCCGCCCGGGCCCCACGTGTGGGGCCCATCGGGTGGCCCACACACTTAGGACCACCCGATGAGCCCCCTCCTTCAGGGGCCCGGTCAGCGCCATGGCCGGTATAGCGCGACCGGGCCCCTTAAAAGAAAAAAAAGCAGCCGCAAGTGCTGCTGGGAGGAAGTGGTCACTTCCCCCCAGCTCAGTCCGCGCGGGAGGAGCGCGCGCCTGTGAAGATGAAGCCACGCCGACTCCCATCATCCCCAGCCACCCTCCTGCAAAGAAAAGGTAAGAGACAGGAGGGTGGCTGGAAAATGAGCTCTGTGTGTGCATGCATGTATGTCTGTCTGTATGTGTGTGTGTCTGTATGCATGTATGTGTATGTATGTATGTGTATGTATGTCTGTCTGTCTGTATGCATGCATGTATGTCTATGTATGTATGTCTATGTCTGTCTGTATGCATGTATGTGTATGTCTGTCTGTGTATGTATGTATATCTGTGTGTCTCTATGCATGTATGTGTATGTATGTCTGTGTGTGTCTGTATGCATGCATGTATGTCTGTCAGTATGTCTATGTATGTATGTATGTATGTCTGTATGTATGTGTGTATGTCTGTATGTATGTCAATGTGTATGTCTATGTCTGTCTGACTGCATGCATGTATGTCTATGTATGTATGTCTGTCTGTCTGTGTCTGTATGCAAACATGTATGTCTTTCTGTATGTATGTTTATGTATGTATATATGTATGTCATTATATGTGTATATATGTATGTCTGTATGTCAGTATGAATGTATGTCTGCATATCATTATGAACGTAGGTCTGTGTGTATGTGTGTATGGATGTCTGTATGCATGTATGTCTGTATATATGCATGTATGTCAGTCTGTATGTATGTATGTCTGTATGCCATTATGAATGCATGTCTGTGTATGTCTGTATGCCATTATGAATGTATGTGTGTATGGATGTCAGTGTCTGTATGTATGAATGTGTGTGTGTGTGTGTGTGTGTATGTATGTATGTATGTCGGTGTCTGTATGTATGTATGTGTCTTTATGTCCTTGTGCATGTTTGTCTGTATGTATGTTAGTATGTGTCTGTCTGTCACTATGTATGCCTGTGTGTATGTCTCAGGATGTGCGTGTCAGTATGTATGCCTGTATGCGTGTATGTCTGTTTCAGTATGTGTGTCTGTTAGTATGTATCTGTGTCCTTTTGTATCAGTGTGTGTGTTTGTGTCTGTGTGTGTATTCCTGTGGGCAGTATTTGGAGGCGGACCCAGTGGGCGGTATTTGGAGGCGGGCCCCAGGGGGCCCAGACCCTGAGCTGAGTTAGGGGCCCCAAAATTTCTGGTGGCGGCCCTGTATAGAGGCATTGAGGCTCCCTATATGTAAGTACCCATTTGTGAACTTATTTTTTATTCAAAGATTACAGACTGTGCTGCGCAATATTTTGTTTATACATCCCCCTCCAGGACAAGATATACATCTCGTGTAGGGGTGGGTTTGCCTGTATGGACCCAGAAGCCATTCATACTAGAGCTGGGTCTACATACCATTCATTTGTAAATGTTCAGCCCTGTACAATCTACACTATATTCTAATATCTCTTGTAGATACCAATGAGATTTTGGGAATTCTACCCTAATTTAATCAAAAGGCGATTATTTGTATACTATAAAAGTGCTAAATTTTTTATATGTTTTATATTTGCATCAGTATTGCATAACAATTATTAATATTTTGCATTTACTAATGCGAATATGTTTGTTTAATTTTCCAATGCATCCTACCTACTGTGCAATGCACACCCTATCTAGTCTAACACACGCCACTGCCAGGGATAGGGCACTGCACAAACACAGCAATAAGGCATGTACTGAGAGATCATGTACACTCCAATTGTTATTGATACCACATGCAAAAAAAGCTTGATTCATATGCTTGGCCTTCAAACCACTTAAATCCATGATTTCAGGAGGTACGTGAAGGCAGGAGGTAAGACTCTGACTGTTTTTCTATGAGAAAAAAAAATTATCAATCAACAGAAAATACAACTGGCTTTCTTTTAACTTTTATAGACCGTAAATATTGGAAGGAAAAAAAAAATAAGAAAAAAAAAATATATATATATATATATGCATAGTCTTAATGGCAGAGGAATGTGGTCTATGGTGTGTCCAGTCCTCTATGCGTGAAATGCCTAACGGGGCCAATAGGAGCATGAATGTAAGAAATTGAAAAGAGGAAAACAAAATGAAAAGAAAAACTTAAGCGGGAAGAAGGTGGAGGTGAGAAAATGATGGCAAAGCTTCTATGAGCAATGTGGAAGTGAGAGCTTATAAAAGCATTCACCGTTCCTTAAGAGTCAGGTTAGTTTTTTTTATATGAATATTTTATATATAAATGGATATAAAGCTTTGTTTATGTTTGATATAGATTTCTCCTCATCACATCCTCAGCTTCTAAAATACTGGTTGTTTGCGACACGTAAGATATGGCTGGTTAAGGTCGGACACAGTAACTCGAGTGACATTCTCTATGGAACTCTGCAATCCCAGAAAGGCCGAACAGCACACCTGGATCATTGACATGCTATAAAATAGAATCACAGAATGTGGTGCTACACTCAAGGATAGTCACAGTCTTACTGTTGACAAAGATAAAACACATTACTTTAGCAAGGTATTCAAGGGGAAGCAGTATAAAAATATTTTTTAAGTATTTTATTACATTTCAAATTTTTTTAAAAGGCATTTGGCATTTGGTCAAATGTTTTGATGTTCATCTAGGATTCTAAAAATGTGCTTCTGGTGAGTGGGTAGATATGCTTTTGAGGTTGTAAAAGGCTGTAAAATAGTAAGTACGAGCTTGACAAATGGTTCGGCATTGCCGGTACGACATTAGCATTCAAACTTCCATTTCTGAGCAGAATAAATAACTTTCATGCAAAGGAACAGACGATTGCCGCTATGACTGTAATGTCAAATTCAAGTTGATTTGTATGCAATTTGCTCCTCATCCTGCCTGCTCTGTAGTTTATTTTTTATTTTGCCGTTTGTGTTCTGTGGATTTTCTTTTTCTACGCTGCCTTCACTTCACGTCTCACAAACCTCTCCTACCAGCAGCAGTGTTTGGTTAAATAGTCCTCTAGGAACTGAGGCCGACAGAGCAAGATAATTGGAGCATCTTTCTGGGTCAGAGTGGCCAGCTGCAGATGACGGATGATGACATTCTGTACAAGTACCACATGCCAGGTATCCTGAGTCAAATGACTTTAGCAAGTGCCTGCTTTGGGTGAAGGAAAGGTTAGACTACAGTGCTGAGAACCAGTTAGGCTTGAATTCCAGCATTTCAAAAGGTATTTATAGCCCCAAAGTACAAACAATCCACTTTCCTATCTTTTATAGTCAATCTTTCTTTATTAAGAAGTTTTCAAGGGGTACAGAACAAAAGAAAAAGGAGGAGGGGGGAATACAAGAAATTTCACGTTTTAAATTATGCTTGTTCAAATTCTACATAGTGAACAGGTAATTATGCAATCTCAATATACAACATGTTACACTGTATGCAACTATGATAATAATACTTTTGTACAGCCGTCATTCGTATCCTTTTCTATCACCGCTCGACATTACTAGCTGGAGTTGGGACATCCCCACAAGAAAAGTCAAACATCAATCCCCTAAGGTTCCAGTTTACCGGGCCCACTTCCCGTGTCCGTTCTCCCTCTCTGGGATAAGGTGTACATTCAGAGTATGTATCGTGATTCCCTGTCTTCGGTCAGCAGGCGTATCTACCTTTTGTGAGCTTGTTTCTATGTCTTATGTGTGTGCTGGAATGAGCCCATTACCCCCCAGTGTGGTATGGAACCTGTATACTACTGCTAGATTATGGTGTGAGCATGGGGAGTGAGCCCTTTATCGTGGTGTACTGGAACATAGCAATCATTCGGCAAACAACTCTAGTCCGTATTGGTGCTAATACCTCCACACATTTCTATATTGAAAAAGAGGATCCATTACTCATGGGTTTGGAGAGTACCTTTTCTACAAACAGTGAAGTTGTTCTGGGTAAGTCAGGTCCTGCCACCTCGCCTTCAGTCTCTGTACTCTATCCACGGGGTGGGGATTTTGTTCCCGGGGTATGGGAGTCTATTTCAGTGCGTCACAAGGGGTCTTATTTGTCAGGTGTTAGTATCTGTGGGTGTAGTCCTGCTTCTGATGGGTCACTGTCTATGTCTCGGGCGTCTAGTGCCCATTTGGTGCGGCACAGATATTGGTTTACCAAATTTCTGCGGACCTAGGGGTCTAAGAACTCGACATGCCTCTCCGTTTCAGCCTGTGCGCCCTCGTCCATCTGTGTGCGGTTTCCTGGCGCCTGAGATATTTGCGCATCCTTAGTCATATGCATTGTGGACTATGTTGTGCGTGGAACTCAGCTATGCATACAATTGTTGGTTACCATAGGTCTGGTTAACCGTGGTGTATGTGGGTTTCTATGTACATAAGTAAGGGTGGGAAATGAAAGAAAGGGGGGGGTGGTTGGGAAAGGGGGGGGTTCTCCACTCGGGGTGATGGCGGTCGGGGCTACATCCCCAGTTCTCCCCGTCCAGTCAGCCAAGCGAGCCCGGGTTTCCCATTCCGTTCGGAGGAGCTTAATATCTCCTATTGTCGCTCAACCTATCTACACTGTTCGCCGTAGGGTGGCATTTACCCCGGCTACCTTCCAGATATGTACATTAGCCAGGGTGTCCAGGTTTGAAGATAGCATTCTGTGGTTCCGTGTAGTGATGCTGTCAGCTGTTCCATCCCGCGGATCTCCTCCACTTTGGCCATCCATTCCTGTGCAGAAGGCACCGTCACTGTCTTCCATTTCATAGGGATGAGAGATTTGGCGGCGTTCAACAGATGTTTAGTCAGCGATTTTTTGTACTTTGATACGGATACCGGCGTGTGGTGCAGGAGTATCGGTAGTGGTTGGAACGGTAGATCCGGGTCTATGATGTCTGTGATCCGCTGGTGTATCTGTTGCCAGTACGGGGCTACGCTTCTGCAGGACCACCAGATGTGTAGGTCCGTGCCGTCTTCTCCACCGCAGCGCCAGCAGGTTGCAGGAACCGATGGTATCATCCTGTGGATCCTTGCAGGAGTTCTGTACCAGTTGGTCAGTAGTTTAAAATTGAGCTCCTGCTGTTTGGAGCAGAGGGAGCTCTGGTGCGTTAGGACGTGGATTTTAGTCCATTGGGGGTCCGACAACTGTACACCCGTGCTCTCCTCCCAGCGCGTCACATGAGTGAGGCGTATCGGCTGTTGTGGTGACAGAAGCATTGCATAGAGGATCGAGGTTCCTCTACATAGATGTGCACATTTCTTACATATTTGTTCAAATTCCGTGAGGGCTCTATGGAATAGTCGCCTCCCCTGTTGGGCTAGGTAGTATGTTTTGGTTTGGAAGTACCTGAACCTGTCTAGTCCCGTAGGGGTACGTTCCGGCATCAGATCCTGGAGTTGTTTCATCCCGTCCTCTCCACACCATTGTCGCATATACGTCCACTCCGAGAGGCCGAAGGTCGCGATGTCCTGTGGTGATAGGCCGCCCGCCAGTTCCGGATTATGCGTTATCGGCGTTAGTGGGCCTGGTGTGGTGGTAAGCGTGAGGGTGATCCTGATGCGATACCAGGTTCGTAGGGTCGCCCCAATGAGCGGGTGGCCACGTAGGTGTACGCTCCTTAGGGGGTCCCCAAGCCAAACCGCAGCCGGTAGCGTTCCAGCCATCTGAGTCTTCTCCATTTGTATCCATCTCTTATCGGATTTGGGTACGTGCCAATCCGCTATGCGTTGGAGGTGGGTTGCCCTGTAGTAGTCTAAGAGTGAGGGGAGCCCCACTCCCCCTTGGGCCTTGGGTAGGCGCAGGTGTTGCTTTTTCAGTCTGGGGGTCCTAGATTGCCACACAAACTTGGTAATGGCTGTGTCCATAGATTTGAAGAAAGTCTGAGGTATGCCTATGGGGATGGCCTGGAACAGGTACAATAGTCGTGGCAGGAGATTCATTTTTATTGCGTTCATCCTGCCAAACCAGGAGACACATAGACCCGACCAGTGCATCATGTCCGACCGTAGTCTGTGGATCATGGGTTCGAAGTTGTGGGCATACATCCGAGTTAGGTCGGTGGACAGCCAGATCCCCAGATACTTGATTTTAACGGGGCACCACTTGAATGCATATTGGGTCTTGAGATGAGTTGTCATCTCCTCTCCAGTTGTAACGGGTAGGGCTTCCGATTTATCAGTGTTCAACTTCATATTGGAGACCTGCCCGTATTCAACGAAGGCCCTCAGGAGGTTCGGTAGAGTGGCCAGGGGTTCGCTGACGAAGAATAACATATCATCTGCATATGCGGCCACCTTATGCTCCTGGCCTCCCAGGGTAAACCCCCTGATACCCCCATCCCGTCTGACCGCCCCCAGGAACGGCTCCAGGGAGAGGGCAAACAGGAGGGGGGACAGTGGGCATCCCTGTCTCGTACCGTTGTGGATCCGCACTGGGTCCGACAGAGCTCCATTAACTCGGATCCTAGCGGAAGGAATCGTATATAGCGACGCTATCCACGTTATGAGGTGGGGTCCAAAACCCATCGCACGGAGAGTTGCCAACATGAATCGCCAATCCACCCGATCAAAGGCCTTCTCCGCGTCTGTGGAAAGGAGGAGGACCCTCAGCCTGGAGCTCCGTGCCGCATGGATGACATTTAGGGCCCTTGTGGTGTTGTCTCTCGCCTCCCGACCTGGAATGAACCCCACCTGGTCTGGGTGGACCAAAGCAGGCACCACACCTTTCATTCGAGTCGCCAGGATTTTCGTGAATAGTTTTAAATCAGCATTCAGGAGCGAGATTGGCCGGTAACTTGCGCAATTAGTGGGGTCCTTACCCTCCTTGTGGATTATCGCAATTGTTGCCGTAAGGGCATCTCTGGGTAGGGTTGCGCCGTCTAATATGGAATTGAGGCCAATGAGAAGCTTGGGTAAGAGCACTTCTCCAAATTCTTTGAAGTAACGGAGCGGTAGACCGTCCGGCCCAGGAGCCTTATTCAGTTTAGAGCCCTTCAATGCCGCCTGAAGTTCCTCGAGAGTGATCGGGGCTTCCAGACTGTCTGCCACCTCCTCGCTTAAGGTTTCCGTGACGTGGCGTTGTAGGTAGCTACTTATTCGTTCCTCTTGCCGATGGTGGTCTCTATCTCCGTCCTTAGGTGGTAAGTTATACAGGTCACTGTAGAAGCTATGGAATGCTTCTGTGATCCTATCTGGGAGCTGAGTTACCCCATGGGTTCTATGCTGTATTTTCGTAATTTGGTACTTACGACGTTGCTTTTGCAGCATCCTGGCCAGGAGTCGATCGCATTTATTTGAGTATTCATAAAAAAAGCGCTGCGATTTGCGTATCGTAAATTGGAGTTTCTGTTGTAGGATGTCCCTCAGTGCGCCTCTGGCGTCTAGTAGTGCCTTATAGTTTTCCTCTGATTGGGTGTTTTTGTGTGCAGTTTCCAGGGCCGCGATCCGGGACGTTAGGTCCTCGATTCGCATTCGCTGTTGTTTCTGTCTATGAGTACATATTCTGATCAGCTCTCCTCGGATCACACATTTATGAGATTCCCATATTGTCAGTGCTGGGATTTCCGGGGTTTCATTCTCCTCGAAGAATCTTGTCAGTGTCGAACGGAGTTCGGCTGTAACCAGATCATCAGTAAGGATGGACTCGTTCATCCGCCACTGTCGCTCTCTGGGTCGAAATAGAGGGGACTTGATTGTCGCCGTTATTGGGGAGTGGTCCGACCATCCCATGGGCCGGATCTCAGCCGTTAGCAGCAGAGGCAGTAGTTCTCTGGCAACGCAGATGTAGTCCAGTCTGCTATACGACTTATGGGCCGTCGAGTAATAGGTGAAATCCCTCTCGTCCGGGTGTAGGACCCTCCAGCTGTCCATGAGTCCCGAGTCCTGGAGCGCTCTACGGATCTCGTGGAGGTCCCGAGACGGGAGGGAGCTCGTTCCCTTTGAGGTATCTATTCTCGGTTCCAGGGCGGCATTCAGATCACCTGCTACAATAAGGAAACCCTCCCTGAACAGTTCAAGTTTGCGCAACGTTTTGCGGAGGAAACCAGATTGTCGGGCGTTTGGTGCATAAAGGCTAGCGAAGGTGTAGGTGTTGTCCGCAATTTTGCCCTTTATGAAGAGATATCTCCCCATTTCGTCCGCTTTGGTCGCTGTGCATTCAAACGGAATCGTACTAGCAAACAGGATCGCTACCCCAGCCTTCTTGGCAGTGTGGTGATTAGCGAAGAATCCCACCGGGTATCTCGCGTCCTTCAGGCTTGGTCCATCTGTGCCTCGAAAGTGGGTCTCTTGGAGGAACGCCACAGACACCCGTTCTGTCCATAGGGAGCGTAGGAGATGAGACCTCCTTTCCGGGATGTTCAGGCCCCGGGCATTGTTCGACCAGACACGGAGGGGAGCGGGAGCGAACCCCGTCCCCACCATTCCCGGGGTGGGGTTGGGGGGGGAGGGAGGTCAGGGAGGGGAAGAGAGGGAAGGAGTGTGAGCTGCTCGAAGCAGGTTCACAAAGACTTGGCACCTGTGGTGGTGGTGTCGTGCGGGGTCTCTATGTGGGTAGAGTCCGGCTTGCACCCACCAGTGGTAGGGGGTGCCCGTCAGTGGGGTACGTAGCCCTTTAGGCTCTGGTACAGTGTTCAGTATACGAGTATGGTATGTGTTTGCAGAGATCTCTTAGGTGTGGTTATGATACCTGTCTGCGGACTAAGAAATCCTACTACAGGGTATTAAGCCCTTTCTATCAGGGTGTAATTATCACTAGTGTCGTGTCCCTAGGGGAAGTGATCAATGTTCCTCCCCCCTGGCCGAGGGAGCGTAAGTGACACGGGAGGCATGTGGTCCGTATAGACATTTTATAGTCGGATTTGTCGGGTGATGGTGGGCGACTAACATTGTCCCAGGGGTCGGGCCATCCACCAGGTTGTCGTTTGGCTGGGGGGGGAGTGCCCTCCGCCCGGAGTCGGCGAGGGGGACGGTCAGTGTATCTATTACTTGCTTTAGCAAACCCTGTCAGCCTGCCCTCACAGTGTGGCCCGTCTCCCTTATTAGTATGTCCCCTGGCGGGGGTGGGGTGCATTTCCAAGTTGTCGCCTGGGGGGGGGGTGTCAGGGGCAGCCATCGTCCGGGGGTCTCACGGGGGCAACTTCCGGGGTATCCCTAGATGACAGGGCCTGGTTCGGTAACACCTTCCCTCATCCTACGTCACCTCCTCTCCATAACCGTCCATGTGTGGTAGGGGGTCCTATAGACATCCAAAGACTGCTTAAGCGGGGGACTGGGCGGTTCTGCACGTTATACCAAAAACATTCAAACTAGCAACAACATTAGTAAACTTAGCTCCCCCCGCCCCCACCCCCCAGGGCCCCGTGTCCCACACTTCGCTCCCCCAGAGCATCCGTTATAAGTAGAGGTCCTCATGCGGATGAATGACCCCGGCCAGCCCGGGAGGTGAGGGGACGCCCATCCCGTAATAAAGGTGGTCGGGGCAGCTGTCAGTTCTTCTCGTTCACACAGCCGTGTTTATCTCTGTGAAGCCTGGGGGTCTGTGCGTCTTACATGCCCCAATCCCTAGTCTCATAAAACATTGATTGTCCCCCCTCCCCCCTGCAGCCCCCCACCCAAACGGCCTGCCCCGGGGATTGGAGCTACACAATACGGCTGCTGGCTTCGGCCTGGGTTGAGGGGTACAGCCTGCGGACATGGTCGCTCCAAACTCAGACCCTTCCCCTGCCTGCTATGTCCCTGCTTTGAGTCTCTGGGTTCTGCCTCACAGGTCCCGTCCCCCTCCCCAATAAACCTGCGAAGAGTCTCCCCACCCCTCAATAATCCTCTGCAAGCTCCATTCACGGTAGGACCCCTTAATCCCCCAAAACACTGTAAGCACTCACCAGTCCCCATGTCCAGGTCAGGGTCCGACTACTTTACTCTTCAGGGCCCTCAGGGCCTCCTCTCCGTTGTGGTTGCCCTATGCGGCCAGGCGCGGTGTCGGGTGGTCTGACAGGAGCCAGCGGGTCTCTCCTGGTGGCAGCGACTTCGTCGAGGATCCAGTTTCGAACCCTTACTTGAGGGAGGCCTAGCGTCCGTTGGAGTCTCGGAACATCTTCCGGCCAGCGGGCCGTAAGCCAAGCGTTGCCATGCCTCGCCTGCAGGCTAAAGGGGAACCCCCAGCGATATTGGATTCTCTTTTCCCTTAGTGCATTCGTCACAGGGCGGAGGGCTCTCCTGGCATCGAGCGTCAGGCTGGATAAGTCTTGATATAGGGAAATTTCCGCTCCCTGGTAGTTGATGGCAGGGAGCGCTCTCGCGGCCGCCATTATGTTATCTCTGAGTCCTGGCGTGGCTATGCAGCAGACCACGTCTCGTGGGTTCCCGTCTTGCCTTGCTGGACCCAGGGCTCTATGCGCCCGCTCAAAATGTATGGTGGCTGGGGCTTGTGTTCCCAGGATCTGCCGGAAGAGATCGGTCAGCGAGGTGTGAAGCGGTACATTACCCTCCTCAGGCAGGCCGCGGACCCTGATGTTATTGCGTCTGCTTCTGTTCTCTAGGTCTTCCACCTGCCTGCGGATGGCGAGGAGCATGTTTCCTTGCCTTGTCACAGCTACTTCCGTGGCCCTGTGTTGGTCCTCACTACCTTGTACCGCCGTCTCCATTTCGTCTACGCGGTGTTCCAGCGTGGTAAGGTCCGTGCGGAGGCCAGCCAGTTCCTCTCGAAGCGCTGTGCGCAGTTCCTGAACTATGGCTCCCTTGTCAGCTTTGGAGAGCATGTTGGCAGAGATCCGGGTAAGTTCAGTTCTGATGAGGGCAAAATCACTTGCCTGGGTGTCTCCCGTCAGCATTTCTCCTGTGCTCACTGAGCTTGGCGATGTGGGCGCCATCTTGGCCGCATGCTGCGGTTCCCTGGAATCCGACGGTGTAGCTACAAAATCGTCCATCGGGCCTGTGTATCTCCTCGGGGAGTTGGTCCCCGATGTCTCCGGGGCTAGGTGCTTCTTTGTTCGGACCATTAGTACCCGTGTTAATGCTGTTTTTGAGCTTAATTTCGGCCAGGGGTGCGGAGCTGATTTACTGAGCGTCCTGCACCATGCTCGTCCAGGCCACGCCCCTCCCACTTTCCTATCTTTTAGTGATGCTTACAGGCCTGTTATTTTTTACATTTACATCTACATCCCCAGGTCTAGGTAAGGTACCTTGCAGGAGACAATAAAACTATTAGCTGTAAACAAAAATATATAAATATGTCCTTTTTTTCTTAAATCTTTTTCTATTCACTATAGTGGTCCTTTAAGATGTAAAAAAACTTTCCCGTAAGAATTAAAAAAAAAAAAAAAAAACTTTCCCGTGATTTGAAATCTGAGTTTGCTTGTAAGCCAACCAATCAGAACACTCTGACAGTCAAGTCTCGCTATTCTCAAGACTTGCATGGTCAACACTATCTCATTTCAAGCACCCTACCCCCCGATGGACATATGAGGGACCAGGTCCCCCAATTACTTGAGGGCAACCTGGTTCTCTAGCAACTGGGCAAATGGCTTACCAGTCGCCAGTATTTAGATACAGTGAGCAGCCACTGGCCACTCACTGTTTATTAATTATGCTCCCAAACCTTCCTTGTATTAATATGAGGGTAAGATTGACCCCCATAGGTAATCTTATTTTTTTTTAAATGTAAAACGTATTTAATGTGGCTTGCAAGCACTTGCCAGCTGCCAAACGATTAACCCTTGTGCCGGCAATATTTACTTTTTTGCCCACTGATTTGAAGCATCCGGGCTTGGATTTTAACAATGCGTGACAGTATTTCAGCCAGCCAGCAACATTTGGTGTGGCTGAAGTCTTGACCATATTCAGGCTGATTTGGCTCCTGCTTTGCAAGATTCGGACACTGTGAACTATGTCTGGATTTTGCATTTCGAATGGCCCTGTACAGCATCGCCTTTGCTCCATTCAGAGTTTAGTGAAGTTCTTACCAATAACCAAATCAGCAAGTAGACTCTGAACAAGGAGCAACACTCTTATTTCACTTGTTAAATGTCAGCAAGCAGCCTGATACTTTCACTCTTGTTTTTTTGCATGAATGAAGCTACTGAAATTATGCAGATGTCTTCTGTCTAGGCTCTTTCGTAGAAAGAGATGACAGATTCTGTGCAAGTCTCCTAGGTGTTATGTAGGCACCTGCTATCTGAGATCTTATATGGTGTATGACACGTTCCTTTTAAATTTGAAAAGTCCTCTAAGGAGAATATTATTCTATTCGATTCCTCTGAAACTTAATTATTATATGAATTCATTTTCCTTGTAACAATAATAGCTGTGACCAGCTATGACCAGGTGCCCAACTCTAAATTGGATGGGTGTCTCACCACCCCATGCTTCCCCTTCTCGTGATGGGACAATGTGCTGAGCTAACTGCCCTATCCACTAGTCCGGCGTTCTGCAGCCATTAAAGAAGAAACTAAATGTGAAGATTATTCCTGGCTGTAGACAATCTGTTAAAATATATGTGGGAATAATAAATTCTAAATAATAACGAACATAAAAACACTCAAATGTAGCATGACAACCTTCTACAGTGAGCTCTCACCAAGCCAGGAAGTGATTAAGCTCACTTAATACCATTGCTAGGCCTATACTATAAGCAGGCCTTTATGGATACAGCACAGGTTTCAGGGTTTCAAAGTTCATGTAACTTTATTCAGCTGAACCCCTTATGTACATTCGATAATACACAGCAGTATTTTACAGCAAAAAGCAAAACAATACAGGTCATGAGTCAGGGGCAAAAAGATTGGGCTTGTGGAGCAAAACTATAGTTATTTAAAAAAATAATAAACAGTATTAATACATAGACATAATTAACTACACATTGCACCTACAATATGCAAGGAGCTTTGAATGTCCCTTTAAATCGTTACTCTAACGGGCATCACAGGAAGACATGGTAAAGATGCATCTCTGCTATGCCATTGACAGAACCCACTCCACATCCCCAAGCAGGAAAAACAGAAGCTAGCAGGACTGTTCATGGAAAGATGAGAAGTAATCTTTGCTGTGCAACGTTGGCTCCTTGTGGAATGCAACCAAGTCATGCGAAACTGGCCAAACCATGCAATGTAATCCCTCCACCTGAATTCCCCAAAATGATCATATAGAATGTTCTATTCCAGTATGGATAAAATATGTGTGTATTCTATGTATTTAAAATAAGACATTCAGAACAGAATAGAATGGGTTGGGTTTTTTTTTTTTTTTTTTAAAGAAAAGAACATTTTACGAGACATTTACAGGTCATGTGACACTCAAAAGTTTAAACAAGGCAGTTTCACAACTACATGTACTTGGCATGTACATACACAGACAGGTCCATCACGATGCATAATGCTCTGTTAATTTTATATATATAATAGACAGTTCCGATCTCTGGAGTCCACAATAATTAAAGGGATGATTGTATGATAGTAAAGGAACCAAAAGTCCAATTCTACAATTTTCTTTGGTTATTTTCTATTTAATGGATTTTAACAGACTCCCCCTATCACAGCAATCTTGTATTAATTACTCAAGAGTATTCTGCCTTCCGATATACTCATGCAAACATGGGAATAACTGCATGGCAGTGATGTAATTAGTTTTGGCTTTTCTACTTTATATTCCCAACATTAATCAAAGTTTTTCTTAAATAAGACTGACAAGCACACAGGCTGCAATAAAAGGCTTGCTGTTCAGCACAAGTTGTAGTAACAGTTAAATAAAATAACATTTTCTCTGCTTATGACAGAATGTGTACTTGCTTTTGTTGCACAGTATTTGAGAAAGTGTATCTTTAAATTAACATCTATGTATGTTAACATTTTGTTCCAGTTGTATTGTTTAGCAGTTGGCCCTCCTTGTTCTTAGCACCCCGATCTGAGTGTTCCCTGAGTGAGTGTGTGTTCTTACACTCTGCATCTTTAAATGAACAGACAGAGAGTCAAAACCCTCTGTTGGCACGAAGTCTAGCAATGCAGGACTTCACTCTTTACACGCTCAACCAATGGGCTTGCCCTGTACTGCAATGCTTAGCTCTGTAGAACTAAGGGAAGCTTACGAGGTTCCAGCTCTCTCTCTCTCAAGTAGTGGGGGTGGGGAAAATCACTCGACGGACCCCAGGTAAGAAGTCAACCCATTCTCAAAGTGTGTATTTACAAATATGGGGAGCCGGGGCAAAACTGGCACCAAAACTACACGCTACGGCGTGATGTAGTGGTTATGGTGCTTGGAGCGTTCTTTTAAAAAGGGAACTGTCACAGATCCTTAATCAGACATACCAGGAAATCCTACTGAAGCTTTCAGGGCGTGAGGATGGCAACAAAGGTATATAAACACACACTCACCTCAACACTCCATGGTGCACTTTACAAGCTCATGTCCTTTTTGGTGTCTGCTAGGAAAAGGCCCTACAAGTTCTTTTGTAATTTTCATTGGGATGTACATGCACATGCTTCCTCATGGAGCCAAACACAGCATCATTGGAGGAACCCTGTGTATGGTTTGTTTGTTTTTTAACATAACCAATGGGTAACGTATAGTTAGCAAATGGCTTCTGCTAGACTTAGAAATGTGACAGTCCCACTTTGATTCCACTTACGGACTTACTAACTTTGGTTGTGGTTGTACATAGAAATACTAGAAGATAAGGCTAGAATGATTAGGTTACAGCTGTAATAAATACTGATAAAATACTTCATTAAGTGCCACCTTCAGAGGAACATGTATAAAACGCACTCTGTTAAGGGAAGAGACAGTTAGCAGGAGAGAGTTATCCTGATGCAGTATGCAGCTCCTCTCTACCTTATAATATTAACCAAATGTTTATTACATGGTTCACTGTATAGCAAAAGGAGCTGAGTGAACGTGATAGGATTGATGTCTACACTCTGCCGAAAACCTGCATCTATCCTCTGTTCCCACTCTGACACCCACCTTCAAGACTTCTCCAGGGCACCACTGTTCCTGTGAAACTCCCTTACCTGATGTGTTAGGCTCTCACCCAGTCTCCATTCCTTCAGAAAAATAATTGAAAACTCACTTCTTTATGAAAAAAAATATCAATTAAACTTTTTACCTTTCATGACACTTTACCCCCCAACCCCTCCCCTCCCCCCCCCCCCCCCCCCCTAGAAAAAATAAGCTTGTTTGAGCAGGGTCCTCATTACCCTCTGTTCGTCTGTTCTGCAAAAACGGTTTATACATAATAATAATAATAATGGCCTGGCTGAACGCAAGCAGACTTCATGACTAGTGAAAATAATACTGCTATAGGGTGACTTAGATGTTATTCCTTTGGTTAGAAAATGTTCACCACTTTTGAAATTATAATGATTATGCTAAATAATCCAAGCTATATTTCATAAATTATTAACCTACTGAAATATTTAAAACTTTTCCCAAAGCACTGTGACACATGGCTTAGTTGTGAAATATATTCATTAAATCATTGTTTTACAACTGGAAACCCAAAGGACACATTCAGCTATTGAGGGCTCTTCTAAGACCCAGAGGGCCTCTGAAAATCCCACAGGTTTTAATGTGTTTAATGGATGACTTAAATGACTTACTTTGTAGATTATAGCCTTTTCCCTACATCTTAACAGGAAGTCCTCCTCGCTCCAATTAATACATGTGATGACGTTAAATCAGCACTTTTATAAATTAATTTGGAAAAAAATTTAATTTGGAATGCTCCCCTGCCAGTTAATCTAACAGTCAAGAAGGCTTCCTGGTTCACACAGTGGAGAATTTTAGAAGGAAACATTAGCCTAATGTTTCCCTATCAGAAACATTAACTGGACGATCGATGCATCTGATTGGTGCATTTGTGGCAAATACTGAGAGTGTACAGATTTTGTCTGAAGAGGAAGGGGAAAGGAGACTGTCATCACTGAGTTAACTAACTTTTGTTACCTGCCATTTATTGTACTAAAGAAACACTCCAAATGTTAAAACCGAATATAATTTTTATTATTATGCTTAAATTACATCTCGTAATTTCTCAACATGCATGAATAAAGTAGGCTTTCCCTCACATTTCTACCAGTCCTAGCTCTGTAACCAGTGGAATCTTTATAATTTTTACTCATAACAGTGAATATTTCAGGTTCCTACTTGAAATTGTAGAGAGATGTAAAAAAAAATAAAAAAAATAAAAATAATCTGCACCTTATTGTCCTCATAAAAAAAAACATAAATAAAAAAAGAGATGTCTCTAAATGTTCTGCATGCACACTATACTTAAATACCGTATATACTCGAGTATAACCCGACCCGAATATAAGCCGAGGCCCCTAATTTTACCCCAAAAAACTGGGAAAACGTATTGACTCGAGTATAAGACTAGGGTGGAAAATGCAGCAGCTACTGGTAAATTTCTAAATAAAATTAGATCCTAAAAAAGTTATATTAACTGAATATTTATTTACAGTGTGTGTATATAATGAATGCAGTGTGTGTGTGTGTGTGTATGAATGCAGTGTGTATATGAATGCTGTGTGTGTATGCAGTGTGTGTATGAATGCAGTGTGTATATAATGAATGGAGTGCAGTGTGTGTATATGAGTGCAGTGTGTGTATGAGTGCAGTGTGTGTATAATGAATGCAGTGCAGTGTGTATGCAGTGTGTATATAATGAATGCAGTGTGTGAGTGCAGTGTGTATATAATGAATGCAGTGCAGTGTGAATGCAGTGTGTGTATGAATGCAGTGTGTATATAATGAATGGAGTGCAGTGTGTGTATATGAGTGCACTGTGTGTATATGAGTGCAGTGTGTGTATATGAGTGCAGTGTGTATATAATGAATGCAGTGTAGTGTGTGTATATGAGTGCAGTGTGTGAGTGCAGTGTGTATATAATGAATGCAGTGCAGTGTGTGTATGAGTGCAGTGTGAATGCAGTGTGTATGTATGAGTGCAGTGTGTATGTATGAGTGCAGTGTGTATGTATGAATGCAGTGTGTGTATGAATGCAGTGTGTGTATGAATGCAGTGTGTACATAATGAATGGAGTGCAGTGTGTGTATATGAGTGCAGTGTGTGTGTATGAGTGCAGTGTGTATATAATGAATGCAGTGTAGTGTGTGTATATGAGTGCAGTGTGTGAGTGCAGTGTGTATATAATGAATGCAGTGCAGTGTGTGTATGAGTGCAGTATGAGTGCAGTGTGTATGTATGAGTGCAGTGTGTATGTATGAATGCAGTGTGTATGCAGTGTGTGTATGAATGCAGTGTGTGTATATAATGAATGCAGTGCAGTGTGTGTATGAGTGTGTGTATGAATGCAGTGTGTGTGAGTGCAGTGTGTGTGTGTGTGTGTGAGTGCAGAGCATTGGTGGGGGTGGGCATTTTATTAATTATTATTATTATTTAATTATTATTGTAATATATATTTTTTTTATGTTATTATTTTTTTTATTATTATTTTATTTTTTATTTTATTATTATTTTTTTTATTTATTTTTTCGTCCCCCCTCCCTGCTTGTTAGCTGGCCAGGGAGGGGGTCTCTCACTCCCTGGTGGTCCAGTGGATGGGCTGTAGGAGGGGGGCTGTCAGGAAGCTGTAACTTACCTTCACCGCAGCTCCTGTCAGCTCTCTTCTCTCTCCTCCGTCCGTGCAGCTCCCAGGTCAGCTCCCTCTGCAACTCTTGCGGCCGCGCGGAGCGTTGCCACGGTAACCCGTGGCAACGCTCTGACCCCGCGGCTCTCGCGAGAGTTGCAGAGGAAGCTGACCTGGGAGCTGCACGGACGGAGGAGAGAGAATGGAGCTGACAGGAGCTGCGGTGAAGGTAAGTTACAGCTTCCTGACAGCCCCCGGTCCTTGTCTGTATTATGGCAATGAAAATTGCCATAATACAGACAACTGACTCGAGTATAAGACGAGTGAGTGTTTTTCAGCACAAAAAATGTGCTGAAAAACTCGTCTTATACTCGAGTATATACGGTAGGTACCCACTAAATTTTTTTTATTTGAGACTCAATCCCATCCCATTATAAATTGACACTAAAAGAAAGTGGAAATATTAGCGATCTTCAGCATTACATTAGATGTAAAGGAAACGTTTAAATACCATAACAACTTTATCTAAATAAACTTTATCTAAATAAAGTTGTTATGGTTCCAGGAGGGCCCCAGATGCTCCATTACCTTAAGGGGTTAAAATGTTGTCAAACTGTTTTACCCCAAAGGTTGCCTGCAGCACCGATCTCCAGGTCCCTCGGGTGGCATCCGGCTTCTGAATCTTACAGGAATATCTGGAGGGGCGCCCAGTCATTAGCACCCCATTCATAAAAAATGTACCATGAAAAAAAAAGTCACACAAATTTTTTTTTTTTCATACAGTGAACTATATTAAATTAAAACTGTAAAACACACAAGATGTAACTATATCAAAGTCGGAGAATATATCAGTTATTTTTTTACTGAATACCCCCATAATATATAAAATCCTATGACATTTATTTTTTTGGTGAGCACTAAAAATAAAATTGTAGTGACATCTGATTTTAACTAAAAGTATTTGTCTGTAAAAAAAAAAAAAGAAAAAAGAAAAAAGGCAATAGGATATATATATCTTTAAAATATTTAACATACTGTGGTCCTGGTACAATTCTCTCCTGTTACAGTTAAGAGAAGGTCAGGACCCTGGACAGCACACAAACTTTCCAATGTGCCTCTTCCTTCAGACCGTGCTCATATGTTTAGCAAGAGACAAATAGTACTAATACTGAGGACAGAGAAACACAACTATCCTAGCTGTTTGCTTTCAATGCATGGATTTTGGGACACAAATTTGCCCTGGGCATTTTAAGACAGCGCAGCCCTATAGGGGGGTGGGGTACTGCCTGCACTTCAACCTTGTCTCAATGGACAAAATAGGCACAGTGTTAAAAGAAGGTGGAGTATGTGTGTGTTTGTTTTGTGTGTGAAAGCTGCCTGTGGTTATACGTGTGAGGAATGGCTCTTTATGGTATTTGTATGGTGTAAGCCACCAGTCGTGTTGTTTGCATGTGTGGGGAAGCAGCTTGTGTGGTTGCGTGTGTAGATGGAGCGGTTTGTGATGTAGTGTATGTCTGGAGAGCATATAGAGTGCAGTGTTTGTGACTGTGGATAGGGGCTGTAGTGTGTGGGGTAAAGGGGCTGTAATGCATTTGTGTGCATGGGGGATAGGGACTGTAAGGTGTGTCCGTTGGTTTAGGGGCTGCAGTCGGGCTGGGGGGAGCTGCAAGGGTCCTGTAGGAATGGGGGTAAGGGCTGGAGGTAGTTAAAATAAACAACAAAATATATATATATATATATATATATATATATATATATATATACATATTTATATTATTTCAAGAAAATGCTTATTCCCCTCTTACCTTGGACCGGGGATGAAGAACCCTAAACCCTGGTGATCTGGTGGGTTAAGCAGCTACTTTGCACCTTCATCTCCCCTGCTGGCCTCGGACGTGCACTACAGAGCTTTGCTCAGGAGATCTGTATGGAGAGAGAGATTCCTGGGCACTCAGATCTGTAAGAAGACTTTATTTGGAAACTGGGTAAAACAACACTTTGCATCTGCTATTGAGCCTTTATTAAACAGAGCCGAAACATTATTTTACTTAGTTTCCAAATAAAGTGTGCTCACAGAATTGAGTGACCAGGCATCTCTTTCTACATTCAACTTCCTGGAGACTGGCCCCCAACCTGGCTGCACCTTTGCTTACGTATCCCGTCTATTTTACCCTGTGTGCAACCTCCTGTAGATTTCTATCTGAAGAGCTAGCTAATGGACATTTCTAAGCAGGAGCTAGGCAGGAGTAATGTTCAGTAGTCCACACATTGTAAGTTAAAATATTCTAAAATGGTTTGATTACTTACAATAGGGCCGGGGAAAGGGCACTCCTGACACTATAACCACTACAGCCATACATGTATACAAATGAAGAACAAGGGCTTAAAAGCTGGGGGCCAGGGATATTTTTCATTAGATACATATACACATTAGATTTAATTCACCCTTCCAACCCCTAAAAAAAAAAGAAGAAAGTTTGTATAGGCAGAAGATTAGAAGAAGACAATTAGAACATTTTCTGCTTTTCATTATTCAACTGTAATCCCCAAGATAGCAGTTCTGTCCCTGGTCTTGAGTGGGCTGGCTCATGTAGCAGAGATATATTTCCCCGCTACTCTTGCACTCCACTGTGCCGTGTTTGGGCAGTAAGGTGGACAAATGTGATGACACATCAATTCCTTTGTCATTATCATCCAGTATGGCAAGGAGGAGAACAAAGGGGTCAACAATAATTTTGTAGCCCTTCGATCGCCACTCCTTCCTCACTGCCAACACTGTGGAGTAACAGTGGGGGTAATTAAGCTGCAAGTATGTGTGTCAGGGGAGAAAGGTAGGGGAGAAATTGACTTTTGATGAGAGTTAAGCATTAGACCTTGTATTGTATCACCTGTGTGTCCTGAATTTTCAAGTTCTGATATAAGTCCTTTCCTAAATGAATGGACGTGTTTTTGCATAGAAGAAAGAAACCCTAGATGATGGGTCTACTGGACCACTCTGTCAAAACCTCAGGAGAGAAATTTGGGCACTTAACATGAAAATATTCTTAAATAGACACTATAGTCACCAGAACAACTACAGCTTCATGTAGTGAGTCCCTGCAGGCATTTTCATGCAAACATGGCAGTGTTTACATTGTTGCCTAGGGACACCTTCCGTGGCAGTCACTCAGACAGTCACTAGAGGTGCTTCCTGGGTCATTGCTGCACAAGGTGCAGCACAGACGTTCAGTGTCACGTTGAACTTTCTCCACAGAGATACATTAATTACATTTAATTATTATTATAATTTTACTGTATTTAAGGGGGCAAGGGAGTGACAGGGGTTAAAATAGTGGTTTTTAACACTATAGGGTCAGGAATACATGTTTGTTTTCCTGACCCTGTAGTGTTCCTTTAAGTATAAATTTCAGAGGGCATCTAAGAAGCATCTCTTGAACTGTTCTTCCAAGCATTCATTCATCAGTGAATCACATTAGTTTTATATATGAGAAAAGAAAACATCTACTAGTCTTAACTTTCGCAATCAAATTATGCAATTATAAAAGAAGAGGGGAATAATAAAAAGATTTAGCAAAAGCCCAATCAAGCCAGAGATATTGCTATGTGTATGAGATGGTGGATTTTCTAATTTGTATGTAGCCAGCAAGTGACCTTGGTGCTTTACAGATTCCACTACTGTATAAAATAGAGGAGGCGTAATCGGCATACACACGTTACAATAGAGGAGGCACAATACACGTAATAGTACAAAAGTATAACAACAGAGATTCTATGGTACAGGGGTCACCTTTCCTTAGTCACTGTTCCTTATACTTTAATGCAATTTGTGTGCAAATCAAGCAATTGTTATACTCTATCCCAGCCTTTGTTCTTCTTTCAAAATTAGTGCCCGCTAGCTGCATTCTTCCTCTTTTCAATGCAGCACGCAGAAATCAGACAGGCTAATAAAGTATTCACCAGGTAAAACATGGACAGATTCAACAGCTGGCATGGTGCGGCTCACACAGCAAACATAAATATGAGATGCGATTATGCTGGTGTGCAAGTAAAACAAAGGTCAGTGTAATCATTAGACGAGCTCTCACTGAAAAGACCGAAAATCTGACTTTTAATTATCTCCGTTTACAGCAGCAGGCACTGCCATAAAAAAGCAATGGAATAGCTGAGATGTGTCTACAATGCGCCCTATTCAATGCTTCTCAGGCAATGCATTATATGCATTCTAATCAGGAGAGAATTAAAAAAATCAAATAGGTAAAGCAACAACTCTATATGCGTCACGGTGATGCCAGTTAGTTGATCCATGTGTTAAAATACCACATCTACACATCTACTTCTAGTTTCACCTATTGGCAATTTGCATATCTTTATTACCTCACTGCTCACATATTGGCTTACTGCAAATAAGCTTGTTCTTTTTTCTTAAAAAATAAAATAAAATGTGCAGCACCTCTTGACCTTATCTGTTTAAATATTGTTATTATACCGCTTGTCCTCAGTTATTAAGTCATTACGTAAGCTTGTACTTAACCAAAATAAAGAATATTTCAAAAATACCGCATCTACAATGCATTATATATCTCATGTCATAAAGCAGCTTAACAATAATGTATGTTTATATTAACCTATGTACCTTTTCCACCCTACCGAACTACCACCAAACTCCGTCAGAAACACCCATCAGATACAGTACCATAAACTGAGAAACTACCTTATAGTGCATGGAATAACCATATATAATTGACCAACATGTATAATGTGTTGTCAGAGTATGAAAGATTTGGACGTAAATCACTATCTAAAAGTTTATCCCTGACTTTAGGTTTGACCAAATTTTTTTTTTTTTTTTTTTAACCCACAATATTTTCAGTCCAGGGATAAACACACCTCTAGAGGCTATCTTCCTGATATCAACTATTGGCACTTCCCCTGTGAGAATGAATCAGACTTGGTTGATAATTGTCATAGGGAGCATTTGATTGGATGAGTGCGCCATTTTGCCATACGTGTATTTCGTCTCCAATACTTCTCTATGAGAAGCATTGTTATGGATGAGAACACAGAAGAACTCAGCATGCTTGCTGACGGAGGCAAAGGGGACAGCTGTAGTGGAGGTGTTTCGGTGCTGAAAATGAGGTTAGTAAAACATTTTTAACTGAATTTTTTTTTTTATGCGCAAAGGGGGATGGACCGAGCTCAGAGCAATAGAAGGAAATTTATAGTCCCCCCCAAAATTATTATTTTTATAGATTATTTTAGAAAGGTTATTATTATAGACTATAGGTTCCCTTTAGTTTAGTGAATATGACCCGAATAGCTCAAAATGGAAATGAGACAACTAAATTGTACTTTGCACACTCACATCAGATAAATGGCTCAGTGTCCACATATACAGGACTAACTACAATATATTTGAACTCCTTGGACATAAGGACGCACTTAACAGGAAAAGGATCATTCAGGCAACATTGGATTTGTAAGTCTGCTTAGACTTGGGTGAACTGTTCACCACAAACTTTCAGGCTTACGAATGCATATATATGTATGCTTGAGAGATCCATGTTTTTAGATTTTAATCAAGTTATTTTAATAAAGAGTTAAACAATTTAGTTGTCTTGTTTCCATTTTGCGCTATTTGGGTCATATTCACTAAACTACTATATCAGGGAGTATCAAGGATATCTCCTACCAAGAGCAGAATCAGGATCTGAGACATACAGATATATATATATATATATATATATATATATATATATATATATGGTATATATTTATATATATATATATATATATATATATGTTTATTGGTAGTTATCTTCTGATATGTACTATGTTTTAAGTGCTACTAATGTGTACAGTTTTTCTGTTTTAATGATATGTAAAAGATAAGCTTGTTCTCATATACAGAATATAGCCAGTTTACTTTAAATTATATTATATATAGCGCGGTCCCTCAAAAAAACAGAATAGTATTTCTATTAGGTTTTTCTTTTCTATAGGTTCCCTTTAACCCTTAACTAGCTGTTATAAAGTCGTATGTTTACTAGAAATTAAGTTAAAAACATTTTGCTTAATTCCAACCTGACGAGAACTACGTAATCTTTAGCCACCTCTCCCAAACTAATCTAATCTGGGACACGGGATAATACACAGTGTGTTGACCCTACAGACAGAGGAACACACATTTTATCTAACAACATGGGCTCACGTGAAAGCAATTGTTTCCACGTTTAATTGAACAAACACAAAATGTTGCAGAGAAAACATAAAGCAGCTTTCAGCTTCTGAAGGCCATTTTCCACCATGTAGCACTCCTGGAAAATGGAAGAATGTCATTGTATTAACGTAGTGTTCTTTACACAATGTTTAATTATAATACGCACTTCCCTTATAGTGCTTGTCAGCATTCTCGCCTGCTATTGTTTCTGGATGCCAAACATGGTTAGCAAGTTTCATGTAGGTTGTGTTTATTAATCATTTATCGCTTTAAGAGTAATATTAATAATGTTACTAAGAAGGTCCGGAAATGGTATGATACGTGTTTGTGAAGCACATGTATTTTATTAATGCATACCATACATCATGACTCAGAGTCACCTGAACGCATGAATGGGCTGGTGAAATAATAACATAGTGATCCTTAGTATTCTAATAAAGAGGTTTTGGCATGGTGGAGAGCGGACTTGATGTATAGGACACTGACAATGGAGAATTATTACTCAAACATAGTAAGTTGGCCTAGGTCATTATTCTTCTGGTGGACCCATCCCAATTCTGGGTTCCATAGGTCCAACCCCTACGGGCAGCACTAGTGACACAATTTGCATCACTGGCCTTTGTACGGGACTCCAATGTTATGGGGTTTGTCTTTGGCAATAGATGGACCTCAAGAAAGGTTCCATTTCAGTTGCTAAACAAATTTAACTACAATCTATCAGTCAAAAGAATCCCACAGAAAGGCAAACTGTGGACATCATTGTACCCAGATACTGAGACCCGGGGCAAGGAAGAAAAACATAAAAACTATAAATAAAGGAATTGGCAAGAGGGTGTATAATCATTAAGACATAGTACAAGAAGTATATGGAAAAAAATGGAAAAAAGCAAGACAGAGCCTATTTAAGTGCTGACACACTAGTATTTTAAATATTTGTTGTTCTACGTATGACAAGCCCAGCTTTACACCGAACACCTATCCAATACTTCTAGAATTTAACCCCGGATCAACAAATCTTCCACTTTCTTTTCTTCACTGGTTTCTATCTTAGGCTCCCCTCCCCCAGGCTAAACTTATTTTCTATCTATTTTCACTTAAATGTCATATGATATCACTCTGCCCACCCTCATTAGCTCTCTCCTTCTTTTATATCATGAGCTTCCATATTAGTCTATTAATATGTCCTTTCCAATTAGCAACATGACATTGTGCAAAATGGTCATTGATGCAGCCGAATGGACCAGTGAAGCCAGTAATAAACAGAGAGATAGCGGAGAGAGGATGAGAACAAGAAGGGTAGAAAGGACAGGGACATAAATGAGAGAGGCAGACATGGGAGGGAAATTAGAACTACAAAGGAGGCTGACAATAATATACCTTAGTGAATTATACATACATAGCCTAGTCTTGTTAAAATACCAATTTCATTACATTTTAACTGCGTTCACGACTTACACTGCTTCAATACAATTTACTAAAGGCACTGTATATTTCCATATGTATATATATAAGTATATATATATATATATTGGATTAGCCGTATTAGTCCAGTAGACAAGATGCCACGTTGTGTTAAACTGAAAGTATTATGTTAATCCAATAAAAAAGGTACCATTGCATACTGCAATATTCTGTTATTTTGTCATATCCATATATATACATATATATAGTTTATTTAAAAAAAAAATCCAGTTGATGTGCTTTGAACAAGTGAGAAATGCAGAAAAAAAAATCAAAATAATTACATTTTGTTTTTAAAATACCAGGTATGGTTTTAGACATGCAAGAAATATATTAGCAGTTTAAAACAAAAGAGCGCAATCCTATCATCTAAAGAGGAAAATGGCAAGATGCACCAAAAAAAATAAAAAGCATTTAAAACAGATATAAAGGATGCTGGAAAATGGAATGGGCTACAAAGCTTACAGATGATGAGGTGAAAAGCCTACTTGTTTCATTTAATCATTGATTTCCTTAAAGGGTTACTCCAACCAGCATGACCACTCCAGTGATTTGAAGTTGTCACGGTGGTAGGAGTCTGTATGTGCAGCGTTTCTGCTTGAAATGCTGCACAACCAGAGACATGTGTACTTGTGTGCCGAGGGCTAGCTGCACACGTGGCTTTGGCAGCACAGCACACTGGCAACAGACGTAATTAGCTTCTCCCTTGCTGGTGGCACACCTGAAAGAGAAAGTGCACTCTTTCCTCTCACCCTTCGCGGGCTCAGAGAATGCTATGTAAAGCCTTTGATTAGACTGTGCAAGGCCGTTGGTGACGTTGGATGTAAGAGTCGAGACCAGCGCTGGGAACATCGCCTGCCGCTGTATTACAGGTGCAATTTAAAGTATTTCTTCACCTTTTAAATGGGAGGGGAACCTAACTAGGAATGGCCAGTAGGGCATTGTAAATCTAAAAAAAACACACAAAAAAACAGATGTTTTAAAAAGGGTTACAATACCCTTTAATATATTACATTCCATCCAACATGTTTATGGGTAGTGCATCATGTCCTTGTAGAAGGTTTATTATGGTTTTACGAAACACGAAGTCCACTCTGCATGATTAATGTTTGTCTGCATGCTACACATATAAGAGTTAGCATTGAGACAAAATTAGTGGCGACATTTGAGATCAAATGTTATATTGAAATTAAACTGCTGCAAGGGATGTGGTGTTAGTCTTTTGTACCTCTACCATAACTGTGGTCTACTATGTTTCTTACCTACACTTTCTATAATGTACATAAACAGATGGAGGCGATCTGAATATTTTTCTACACACTTAAGAAGCAATTCTTCCTCTACCCGTCTTTCATTAATCAGAATTAAATAAACCTTGCTAGCAGGTCGTTGATGGCATAGTGCGTATATATGCTGGCAATTTATTTTCATATGTCACTTTTTTTTTTTTTTTTTTATACATTAGGTTAATATCTACTATGAGATCTGAGACGAGAAGTGATCATTATGCTAATACAGTCAGCACTCACTTGCCCAGTGCTCAATTATCTGATTCCTTCAGTTAACTACAAGCATATAATATAGAGGTAAAGTAAGCTCGCTCTAGAGTTATAAATTAGTGGCCTACTTAGCTCCGGGCCCTTTAATGGTGTAAAAGAAATACAGGAAACATGATTTCTCGCCTAATGCTATCTTCATTTATCTTTAGGTGCAACTATTATCACAGTATTACTGGAACGTATGTCAGGTGGAAACAAGCAGTTCCATTACAGAACCAGTCATGACAGATATAGGTTTGCAGTTTTCTAAACATCTGACTTGACTCATGTTATACAATTGTTTCTTCCCTTAAAGGAACACTGTAGTGTTCGGAATACAAACATGTATTCCTAATGCTATAGGGTCATTCTAACTGTTTAGATAATTGGGCCCCCTGCAAAATATAACGCTGTGCTGGTCTCGCCGCAGTTGGCCCCACCTCCATGGTTGAGATTATATATCTTGATGATCTCAGCCAATCCAGTGCTTTGCCATTGGAAAGCAATGGGAGGTTAATGCACATGCACAGCAAAATGCTGCACCAATCAGTGTCTACTGATAGACATGCATTGAATCAATGCATCTGGGAAGGTGTTACTAGGCAGCTATGTAAACACTGCCTCTTCTCTGAAAAGGCAGTATTTATCATGCTAAGCCCGCAGGTCTATAAATACCAATACCACTATATTAAGGTCTAGTGGTTCTAATGATTACAGTGTCCCTTTAATACTGTCAAACCCTTATATTCCAATTTATTTCCATTACCCCGTCTATTGCTGAGACCATAAATCATGTTTTCATGGGGTGTTATGTTTGCTTTATTAAAGGTATCTGTTCTCTCTCCCCATTATCAGGTTGCCTATCCAAAGCTGCTGTAAAATATATCCTTTTGGCTGTTTCTCTCCTCTCTCTGTGCTGCTGCATGCTTACAGAGCTCCTCCCCACTTCCCCAGGCAGGCTGAATTCAAGCAGTAGGCATGCCCAGAGGAGAGCACAGCCTTCTTATCTCTGTGACGATCTGACAGAGAGGAGGGGGAAGAGTTGTTTTTTAACCTATAATTTTAGAGAAATCTAGACATTTGCTAACAATTCTGCAAGCACAATATATAGATGAAATGTGCTTCTTTAAGATTAAGTTGTATTTGTCATGACAGGTACCCTTTAAGCTTTGATTTGAGGTTAGGGTGCAAATTAGAATAGAACACATAAAACAGTACACAATGCCAAGATGACATTTTTTTGGTAGCACACGACACAAAAACAAGTATTTCACACATAGCTTACCAAAGCAATATTTCATTTGCCTCATATGAGAAAATAAAAATATGTACTTAATTGGGTACTGCACTTCTCTCTGGACCACCTGCTGAACTTTTCATTTATACCTCTGTTTTGATTTCAAAGAGGTAGAAATTAATATTTTAACAAAATTATTATTTTTTTTTTTTTTAAATAGCTAAAAATGAGTTCCGGTAAAATATTATGATTTATAAAGTCGTGCCATGTAATATATCAAAGGCACTGCCAATGTGTGCCTTTATAAACGTCTTCATATTGTAACACCATATTTTGTTTTATTCGCCCCAATTCATGTTGCGCTGTTCTTGGGAGCCTGTGTGAACTACTACAATAAACTACTGCTGAGCCAGCTAGGAGATGTCAGGTATCCTCAGCAGCATAAAGCACACCGCTTTAAACTTCAGATTTAAAAGGCACTGCTCCTCAATAAAAGCTCTCTGAGGATTTATGTTGTTTTACAGCTCCCCAACATTAAACACTTAGTTAATGGTCTATACATCTCAAGCTGCTCCGTCTATTCATCCAAAATGTACCCCTGAGCCAACACTAGTTCAGTGTGCAAAGCGGCAGATGAAAAGTCCAACAAATTGTTAAGGCTTAAATTAACCCTCCATATGCTGCTGGTGTCCCAGTGTAATATGATAGCTGAACCTCAAATGCTGCAAACCCTTTGTGCTAGGACTCTAATGTATCATCTTATTTAGGATTTTCTTTGTTTTTTCTTCTCTAAATTCCCCACGAGGTTGCTATAATGATGGCTTTCACTGTTTCAACCTGCAACCATCTCACCCCCATGAAAGCTGTATAATTACTCTCCATTTTCATGAAATTAGACCTACTAATTAATATCTAGGGTTGTGTGTTATCAATTTTACAGGGTTGTTCACCAAATTAAGAAAATCCTGTGAAAATGGCTGTATTCCGAGCACAATAGCAATTCTCATACTTACTAAAGCTTAATCTGGTCAGAATATGTCCAACCATGCTTTCGATGTCCGAATTCAAATCAGTGCTTTACAAAGTATAGGATTGTAAAGAAAGCAATGCAGGAACAAATACATTCGCAAATTATTGTTCATTTCATTTTTGCAAGCAAACGATCATTTGACTTACTATATGCCCACAATATATCATATTGATCCCCATATGAGACATTTTAGATGACTTACTAATACAAATGTATACAGTTAAAATGTAATTAATAACAAGAACAAAGTATCTTGTTTACACAGACTGATTTCTAAACACATTGTATTGTAGTTTAAAGACACATTATGGTGCGTTTTATTGCTGTGGAGCTCTGTTTTACACACGGACCAAGGGATTTAACTCAAAATAGGGACAGTCCCACCCCTATGGCTAGTCCTCATATATATATATATAGATATGAACACTAATTGAAGACAGATTCTGCTGTTGTGCAAACAAGTTCGGCATTAGCGCGGACATTATACCTAGGCATAGTTGGTTAATCAGCATCCATTATTTGGTGTGTCAGATCACCTGCACTTACCTGAGCTTGCTCACGTACACCCAAATAAGGTCACACAGCGTGTACCCTGCTCAAACCATCATTGAATACTAAAGGATGGTCACAGTTTGTAGTGGATATAAAGATAGAATGATTAAACTATAAAGTATGTCTAATTAACATTAAGTCACAAAAATCTGAATTTATGTACCGAACCCCTAATTAGGCCAACGTTTTGAATGAAATAAATATCTCTATACTGTACAAAGACCTGTCTCTGCATATACTGGTAGTTAGACGAACCAACAGATAGAGATATAATAGGATACCATAAGTCACAATCAATAGCTGACACACCAGCTGAACAGCATTATGGCAAAGTCTTTCTGAACAAATCCCTACACTAAATCAGCAGACAGACTCCTCTGCTCAGCTGCGTCCTGTATCAATCCATGCGCCTTGCAGACACAAAGCAGATGGATCACTAAATGACATAATAAATAGCATGCTCTCTGATTGCTTCAGTTAAAGCTATAATGTCTTTAAACCTTTTCCATTTCATTCTTCGTGTTAGCAGAACTTATCAAAATTATGACTGCTACAACCTCTGCCTTCCCAACATATTTCTCCCAACAGCTAACAATGACATAGATAGATATATAGATACAGAGATAGATAGATAGATAGATAGATAGATACAGAGATAGATAGATAGATAGATAGATAGATACAGTGATAGATAGATAGATGGATAGATAGATACAGAGATAGATAGATAGATAGATAGATACAGAGATAGATAGATAGATAGATAGATACAGAGACAGATAGATAGATAGATAGAGAGAGATAGATAGATAGATGGATAGATACAGATATATATATATATATATATATATATATATATATGTATAGATATATAGAGAGATAGATAGATAGATAGATAATTTATTTAAGGGACTCTTTTTTTATTTTATTTTTTATTGGATATGTCTGTTTGTATTTTTATAGATATGATTTATAACCATTAAACTATCAATAGAAAGTAGTCATCTATCTAGTAGACTAGATCTATCTAGTAAACTATCAGTAAAAAGTAGGTTCTGCTGGCATATACATTTTTTCCTACTGATTTCTAAAGATGGATCCCTTACTGGCTCCTAAAACAATCTGGCTCTAAAACATGACTGGCTAACTACTAAATTCTATATATCATTTTTTCCAATTCAATATCAAAGGCTTACATTTTTCTGTACCATCAAAACCGTTTTCAGCATATATGTATCTACAGGATTTCTTGAGAAGCTCAAATGTGGATTGCTAAAACTAAGTCTATGTAAATTCCCAATGCAAATTCCTAATACCATTTATTTATTTTTTTCCTGAAATATTTTTTTAAATATATAATGTAATAAACAGCAGAAGATATATATACTAGACAGATAGATAGATAGATAGACAGATCGATCGATCAGTGGCCAACTAGACTATAATGCAGAATACAAGTGTTCTGTCGAATGGGGATTTAAGCTAATAGTTTTTTTCTACCTGAGACTATTCCAGATATTCCAGAAGACATTATAGCAACAAAGATAGTGAAAACCAACAGAGGCACATTTTTATATAGACTTAGGGTGCTACCTAAAATGTAACACTAGGATCCAGAACATGAAAAGAACAACGGTAACAGGTGAAATTAATTCTATAACTATGTGGAGTTGCAAGGTCCCCTGCCAGGTGAGAAGAACTGAGCATTAACTGAGCATCACCTACCTAGAACGATGGTAAGTTTTGAAAAAACACTTTTAGATGTAATCATCGTACTCGGCGACGATACTTGCAGAGTCATAATGATTCTATACTGTTTTTAGTGAATAGTAATGGTAAAATTATTAATATTATTAGTTATTATTGTTGCTATTTATATAGTGCCAACTTACGCTGTAGCACATAATATTATAAACAGGGGAAATTTAACAATAAATGAGACAATCGCAAAATGTTACAGGAAATGAACATGCATTATTGACAAATGACATACCTTTGGCAAAAAAAACTAAATTTATTATAATACTGCTTATTTGCTTTGTTTTAACTCATGTAGATATGAGATATTATTATGAGCAAATACAAGCCAGCAAGCCGGGTTCCTTATTTAAAAACAAAATGTAAAATAATTGTTGCTTCATGATTGCAATGTTAATTGATGTTCAAAATGTTCTATGAATGGAAAGACAGAGTCTCTAGATTTTAAGCTAGAGAAATCATAGAAATTCATAGCAATTCCCTTGTAAATTCTCTAAAATCCCTGGTTCAGTGATTAAACATATCTGTGACATTTGGTTCAGCAGAATAAAAAAGGTTATGGGTCAATGCATACCCTTTGACAGGAGAACATGAGCATACAGGTTCTTCATGCTAAGACACACATATATATCCATATCTATTGTGCATAGAAAAGTTTGCACCATGCTGCAATTGACACTGGAAAATATCCTGAAGCACTAACCATATTAGGAATGTAGCACAGGCTCTTGTAAGAAATTGTAAGATTCTATGCAGTCTTCTGACTCTCAATGTTGTTCGACCTACTCAAGAGCTTGATAAAAACCTCAGTTGAGGTCAAAACGTTGCTGTGTTTCTACAATAAAACTGCCTTAGGCACAAATCTTGAGTGCCTGGCCTATCTTGTTTCTTCTACTCAAGATCTTAGCCTTCTTATAACACTATGGCCACAACTACGTGTGGTTGACCCTATCTGATGATGTTGGATTCTGTTCAGGGGTTAGTATGGTTCTATGGTGGTGAATCAATGGCATTGATGACATTGCTGACACTCAGAGAAATAGTAGGTGCCACTCACTGTCTGGTAACATTGTAGCAACTGATTCTGAAGCCTTAAAGGTACACTGTAAATGTCCCATGTCCCTTAACCTTACAGTGGTAAGAGAAACTGCAATAATTACCTCTGAGGGTAACTCCTCTTCTGGTGGCTGTCTACCAGACAGTCACTAGAGGGACTTCCGGAATCGAAACGGACCTTTGGTCCATTATCTGATGCTGAACATCCTCACGCTCTGCATGAGGACCTCCAGTGCCAGATTTCCCCCATAGGAAAGCATTGAATAATGCTTTCCTATAGGGAAATCCTAATGCGAGAGCGACAATTGCCGCGCATGCGCATTAGGTCTCCCCTGCCGGCTGATGTTGGCGGGGGAGGGGCATGGGCGGAGCCTGACCCAGCGAAGAGGGACATCGGCGCTGGATTCAGGTAAGTTACTGAAGGGGTTTTAACCCCTTCAGCACCACAGGAGAGGGCCCCAGGGAGGGGGGCACTGCAGGAGCCTATAGTGCCAGGAAAACAGGTTTGTTTTCCTGGCACGATAGAATCCCTTTAAGTAAATGTTTTGATTGATGTGCCATGATGTCACTAGGTAAACTGTTTAACCTAGAGCTGATATCACCACATATCAAAAACATACTAGAAGTGAGCAGAAGGCAGACCAAGTGCTTAGGCTGGGAGTGGGATGTTGATGGAATGGGAGAGAGCACAGTTCAAGCTCTCAAGCTCAAAGACGTTCCCCATCCCTGGTACCATGTTTCTCAGTGTAACAGGAAATAGCCTTTATAAATATGCTGTCACAACTTAATTACTGCTAAAATATGGGAGTGAGAGGGAGGGAAGCAGATGAGAAATAGAGCTACAGTCATTAGGTCATTAGGATGGATATATAGAATGAGAGATAAGGAGATCTCTTGCATTGCTGACTTTCGGAATAAATTTAAATAAAATTTATTTGATACAAGGGATATTCTCATCACAGTCAGAGAGTCAGAGCACATTATACAACCCTCAGCTGAACGATAAACATTTCTAGAGACTCGTCCTATTATGTGGCACAAATGATCAACACTGCTGTTAATAGCACAAGTGGATCTTCCGTTTTAGACAAGTACTTGTATTCATCATAAGAAGCTATGAATGAGTAAGCAGGTAAAACTGACATGACATGTAGACATGGCTCCAGACTCTCTGGGTCGGTGGGATTTAAGAGACCGCTGCACCGGGGTCAAGGCGCAGCCCAGAAACTGGCCCTGGGGTTTAGCTGTGCATTTGCTTCTGTTTGGTGGAGACTGCAAGTCATTATTGTGTGACAGGCACCACGCGGACTAAGTGAAATAATGTGCTTTCTGTATCTTCCCTAGTGGGCAAGCGTCCGCCTTACAAAACTACCAATAAAACTGACACTAATTGGCCGCTCGGATGATGGGTCCTGAAAATTCAGAGGGAAAACGTCTGCACATTAAGATCTCAGTGACAGATTCACCCATCCTCGGAAAGTTAAAAGTCTAGAGCACACACAGTCATGCCCTGAATATCTTGAAGCAGTATTCAATGTGAAAATCAGCTTTAACCATTCACTAGCTGCGGATTTCAGACACCTTTTAAAATCTGCTCACTTAATTAGCTGGAAACGGGTTTAATAAAATCTAATTTTTTAGTTATTTGATTAATGTATTAATTGTGTTAAAGTATTTACTAAATAATTTTAAAAAATCAGCTGTTCAATTAATAGTTTATTGATAATTATTCCTAGCCAATGTCATTGAAATGGTTAAAACACAAAAAACAAAGCTTCCCCCTAACAATTAACAGTTTACATAAATATTATTTGCTTAAACAGAATTCATTCAAAACCTACAGATGGAAGAGCTATTTTTAAATGTTTCAAAGAGATATTAAGAGTGCGGTGTCATTATTAGGGATAAGGCATCATCATTTAAGGAGGTTGGGCGCTGTCCAGACAAGATGCCTCTCATTCTGGCCTATGGGGCCTGATCATATTCCATAAGATCCTGTCACAGGTGTGATCCACTGCAGCATTCATATGGCTTATGAATTTTATATGGACAGAGCTGGCAGTATATATTCTTCCTGACATCAGGATTACAGCTGCAAAAATGTTTGCAAATTGCTGCAATTATAAGTAATTGTATGCAAGGAGACAGGGCCTACGCTTTCACCAAATCCTATGCAATAACCATACATTGTTATGGTACTTAGATTGTCCTATTAAAGTGAGCTTCGATTTTAAAAGGTGACTGAAGAATGACACATATAACATGAGACTGCAACAGACAATGTATGAGTTAACAACTTGTTCAGTAAATGAGTAAAACACTACTTTCGGGCTTTTTTATAGTATCGATGTGTTTTTGTTGAACTTACATTTTTAAACTTTAATTTTTAATAATAGATCATAAATTAACATTTTATCATTTAAGTCTCATGGTTGCCTGCTAACATACTGAATGCCTCTCAACATTGGGAAGTATGCAATCGGGACACGGGCGACTCACATCACAATGACTGACAGCCTGTCTGGTTGGCCCCTCACCGACAGGACCATGCAGGGACTGTTGCTGACAAGCCTTCTGCATGGTCCTAGTGACCTCTTCACAGCTCAAGTGCATTTAATTTTTTTTTCTTTCAATCTTTTTTTATATTTAATTTTTTTTATTATTATTAGCATTTTTTATCTGCAGCATGTTATGTTTCTACATAACACTGGATTCTGATACAAGACATCTGAAATCAGATTTACACACTGACAAATACTCCATGTCCCATTCAAGCAAAGGAATAAACCATTTGAAAACTGAAATTGCTCTCCCAATTTTTTTTGTCAATACTAAATTTGTGTGAAAAATAACATAACAATTTTCACACATATTTCGACTTTTGTGTTTTAGTAGTACCAGAGCAGCGGTCAAAGAAGAAAGCTGATAGTTACACAAACAAATCTATATCCTTCTCTAAATTAATGCAGTGTGGAATACCCCTAAAGACACTAGTTAAGAAAGTATATTTCTGGAAGAAACTCTCTAGAGGACAATTTTTATAACCATAACCAATATCATTGTAAGTATTACAAGATGAAGAAACAAGATCTGGAACAATCCTTAAATAATAGAAGTGCTGTCTAAAAAATAAACTGGCATTCAAGGTAGATGTATGAGGAGAGGATATTATTATTTGCATTTATAAAACGCCAACATTATCCAAGGCGCTTTACAAATATAAAAAGGGAATATTTAGAGGTGAAGAACGCCCTGGTCAAACAAGCTTACAATCCAATTAATGATAAGAAAACAAATAAATATATATATATACCAACAATAATATAACATTAATACTCACACCCGTACGGCCAACTCACTCTTGCAGGACTTCTCGCTGGCGGCTCCCTTCCTATGGAATAGCCTGCCTACTGCCATCAGACTCTCCCCTAGTCTTCAATCGTTTAAGAAGTGCCTTAAAACCCAACTCTTTAATAAAGCTTATGGCCTCCCAGAGTAACCTCTACCTCACCTGTCTCTTGCTCTCTCCTATAGGGCAGCACTTTACTCTCTCCTCCAGCTCTGCTTCACTCCCACCTTATTTGATTGCTATTTCCTGTCCTATTAAGTTTTACACCCCACCTCCTATAGACTGTAAGCTTGTTTGAGCAGGGTCCTCTTCAACCTATCATTCCTGTAAGTTCTCTTGTAATTGTCCTATTTATAGTTAAATCCACCCTCTCATAATATTGTAAAGCGCTACGGAATCTGTTGGTGCTATATAAATGCCAATAATAATAATAATAATAATAATAATAATAATGAATACTAACATGCACATGAATAGAATTATAGCTGACAAGCATACAAATCAGAAAGAGTCTCTTAGAACCAGGTCAAGCTAAATGAAATTAAGATCACGCCAAAGTCTAGATCCAGAGATGATCGTAGTCTAGCCCTTGAGATGGGCCATGTATATCTGGTTTATACTTTGCATATTGCTCCTTAATAAACAACGCTAAGTGCTTGACTGCATGTTAATTAAAAAAATAACCTTGACAGGATTAGGGCTCTTGAGGATTGGCCTTGGCTGGCCTGCAATAAAGCTTATGGCAGGGATCAAACAATGCGATACGAAAGGGCTGAAACAATGCAGGTTTGAGAGATAGCCATTCTTTTTGCACAGGTGAAACAATGACAATACAGAGATTGTCATGACAACATCTGTACAAAGCAGTCCAAATCAGGCAGGCATTTAATCTGCTAAGGAGGGTGAGGTGCCTGTGCTTAAATATCCATAGAGCTGCCCGTAGCATTTAAAAGCCATGTGCGATATTTAAATATTCTAGATTCAGTAAATTTGTAGGTCAGTTTCTAATGCTCATATAAAGACAAATAGATATCCTGGTTAGTTAAACAGGATTTAATTGCCTTTTTAGAAGGTGTCTCCATGTTCTAGTAATATATGGTATTATCTTGTATATGTTCACACGTAGTTTGTGGTGTTCTGTATGATAGCAATGAATGTGGGCTGTGTATGAGGGCTGCTTGTGGAATTGTGTGTGTAGATGGATATGTCACATTGCGTGTTTGGTAGTGTGTGTGTATGGTAGTGTGTGTATTTGAGGAGCTGTTTTGGGTATTGCATTTGAGCGGCTGCATGTGGGGTTGTGTGCATGTATGTGGATTGTAAGTGGTGTTGAGTTTGAGGGAAGTGTGTTTATGTTTCTGAGTGGGCTGTTCGTATTATTTGTATGAGGGGAGGGTTTTTCTGCATTTCTGTGTATATCTAGCAGTGTGGGTGGCTTCCCTGGGTTCGAGTGGGGACCAGGCTGGCCAGGTACAGGTCAAGGACAGGAACAGCTGCTGCAGGATGCTCTACTACAGTGTGGATTCCCATTCACAAGTGCTGGGAGGAAGTGATCTGAGATCACTTCCTCTACGTGCTGTAATGCATAAATCGAGGATTGCCCTTCACCACCTTTTCGTATTCGCAAATATCTGAAGTTTCACAGGGACTCCTGATAGCAGCCTTGAGTGCCGTGCAAAGACACCATATTTATTGTTGGAGGGGTGGCTATCTCACTTTATGTGGCCTTTCACGGTGGTATTTATTGTTGGAGGGTTGGCTATCTCACTTTACGTGGCCTTCCACGGTGGTATTTATTGTTGGAGGGGTGGCTATCTCACTTTACGTGGCCTTCCACGGTGGTATTTATTGTTGGAGGGGTGGCTATCTCACTTTATGTGGCCTTCCACGGTGGTATTTCTTGTTGGAGGGGTGGCCATCTCACGATACATGGCCTTAGATGGTGGTATTTAATGTTGGAGGTGTGGCTATCTCACTTTATGTGGCCTTGCACGGTGGTATTTATTGTTGAATGTCAACGCTGGTCATGTGAGTCTTGTATATTAAGTTTGGATACATTTCCATTTACACCACGAGCAGTAATCATGATTATTGAAATTCTGTTACTACATGGTGAGAAGGGACATCGTGTCCATAGAAGCCTAGTAACGACCAACCAAAAGCTCTCGTGCTTGCATTTTCAGATCAAATTTAGCTTGCATACAATAAGAAGACGTATTGCGTTCAGTAAAAGTATATGCTTATTATTTTATCTTCCTTTATTTTCTCAATATGGTGAACTCAAATTTAACTGAAGAATTTAAATACATATAAATGAGCTTCTGGATTGACAATCCAGATTTAATATTATCCACTGTCTCTCCTTGACATATATGATTAGACTGGTTTCCCTTATGCTTCCATCATAATAGCAAACTCTAAAATACATATAGACAATAAATATGTTTTATGTTCCATGAATGAAGATACTATATTTTTCCCTTTCCCATAACCACTTTGTTATCCCACAAAGAATGCTAATACCTTTTTAAACCTGCAAATCGATACACATAATTGCACCTTAGGCAGTGTGAATATCTTTTTAAAGTGAATACAGACCTATTTGTAGAGATTTCTATTTATGAAAGAATATTAGCACTAGACCCATGGAACAGAAGAGGAAGGATAGCTGCTTTGGACTACAGCACTTGCAATGTTTAGCCAACTCGTGCTTGTAGTCTACAGCAGCTGATCCACATGTGATTGAGTTGATGTTGCTGCAATGACGTAAATCATTTTTTTACCTGTTGCCAAGAGGACCCATGCGAAAATACGTCTATCTTGCCTTAGTGTGGACTGTAGACCCTGAAATAGAATAAGAGAAGTTTTAGAATGCACCTGTTTTACTGACTCCTGCACAAAGCACACAGGTAATGATAGAATCCGTGGACGAGCTCTAGCAATTACTAATCACGGCAGGGAAACTTGACATGGTAATTGCAGATTGCAAGCATCAATAACACAGTATTTATCTTTTATCTTCCTGTCCTTATCATGGTCTGAAACAATGTCAAGTTATCAACAGCAAATTATTTATAATGTCAGTCTCCTCATATGCAGCGACATCTGATGGAAATATTTTGACCTATAGTGTCCTTAGCATAATGAAATAGCCCTCTCATATAGCACTGCTCTCCTTAAAGCCCATTGCAGTCAGCACACCTATCAATCAGTCTATCGGAGAGAGGATAAAATATGCATACTGCACGTATGACGGTAGATCGACTTAATTTACAGGCCAACTGCGTCTGGACCAGAATGCAGAATAATAAATTAACTGAATATTCTATAAATTAGTTTGATTGATATTATTTACAATAAATATCTTATTTTCTCAGAAAATTTGAAAAGAACGCAGTGGGGGGATTTCACTAGTTTTTACGTATTTTGTTTTGAAGTCAGCCCAAAGCATGCTTGTATTGTAAGTAGACATTGCCTGTCGCCATGTTACACTGTGTGATTTACAAATGTTGCTATTTTATTTTGTATTCTAAAAATGGTACGTCTTCAAAATAATAACCAAGATAAAAAGAGAATGCAGCTTCCTAACAATTATTTTATTGGGATAAAACGAATGGGACATTGTGAGGGTTATTTACTAAAGTGAAAATTGTCAGTAACTCAAAAGTAAATTCAAGAATTTAAATATTTAAAGGAACACTCCATACACCTAAAACACTTTAGGTTGCTGAAGTGCCTATGTGTATAAAAAGAGTATCCTCTTTTATTTTCTTTTTATTTCAGTAGAAATTGGGACTTTTATAAATTAACCTTGTTACTACACCCCTGGCTCTCAACCAGACAATGGGTCCTGTCATTTCCTGGTTTGGTTAAAAGAATACTATAGTGCCAGGAAAACAAAGCCATTTTCCTGGCACTATAGAATCCTACAGTGCCCCCTCCCTCGCGCCCCCCACTTCTGAAGCGCTGGGTCTGGCTCCGCCCACGCTCCTTCCCCGCCAACGTCCGCTGGCAGGGGAGACCTAATGCGCATGCACAGCATACGCCACAATAACATTAGGATTTCCCCATAGGAATGCTTTCCTATGGGGAAAAATCTGACGCTGGAATAATTACCACTGTAGGGTTAAGGGACATGGGACATTGCACCCAGACCACTTCAATGAGTGAAAGTGGTCTGGGTGCCTACAGTGTCCCTTTAACTCAGTAAAGTTAAACCCAGGAGGTGGAAAATTGCTCAGAGCATCTGCGCTGCATTGGGAAGTCTGTGATTGGACGGACACAGAAATTCTGGGCTGGATATGAAGATAAGAGCTGGCAATGGCTGCAGACAAGATTGCAAAGTGCTTTTCAATATACCCCAAATTTTAAAAATGCATAATTAAATTCATACACATTTTCATAGGGGGCATATCTATTAAATATTTAGCCTTACATTTGAAATTAATTGGAATTCCCGACAATTTTCACTTGGGTGAATAACCCACTGAGTTTTGTGGAGAACTGGAAACTAGAATAAAAAATGTAGGCAAATGTACCGAACTGCAATTATAGTGAATTTTTTAATTTCTAAATCATCTATTTTCACCTAAATTTTGCAATTATTTTTTTTTTTAAATTTGTTTCATATCTGTGTTTAGTGAATAAACTCCTATATATTTATTTAATACGCCAGATAATATAACACTTTGTACTAACCATAATCATAAAAAGAATACTATCATTTAAATGTATGATAATAGAATAAGTGACTTTCACGTTTCAATGCCAATCAAAAATAAGGATCCTGGCAGGGTTGCAGTCAAATAGGAGTCGGCGGCACTTTCATTTCTTACGTTTTCGTGAAACATTTTAAAACTGTGTCTCAATCTGTGAGGAACAGTGCTGCCTTAGTGTTTGTCTACCAAACCATTCATATCCATGGGACCAGGAACGCAGGATTCTACAAACTATGGCCCTATAGATGTTGCTGAACTATAACTCCCATGATTCTCTGACTATCTCTTTAATTTAAAGAATTATGGGAGTTGTAGTTCTGCAACATCTGGAGGGCCAGAGATGAATTAGAAGGTTAATGGTTTATGGTACAAAGCAGATTGGCAACCCAGGTCTGTAATTTGTGTCTCACTTCTATACTGATGCATTTGAATAAACAATTTCTCATATGTTAATGTATAACCACACAACAGCCTTATCTGCATCTACCATCTTCTTTCACATGTCTGTGTGAATAAGCTGGGTTTAAAAAAATAAATAAATAAATAAACTATACCCTCAGCAGGAAGTGTTTCATGAACCTTCATCTTTTGAGACAATCGTTGCTCCAATGGAATTGGAATGAAGAAAATGACAAATAAATTGAGAACGATGTGAAGTACTATCGGACTTGAGATATAGTGGATTTAGAAGCCAGACATCTATTAGAAACCAATGTGATTGTTTTAGGAGCCAGGTGAAGGTCAATTTATTAAGTTCTAGGAGCCAAGTACATCCATTCAGGATCAATTCAGATTTTGTTTTAGAAGCCAGGGAAAGGTATATTCTTAGAAATCTATATATTTTTTTTTAAATCCCCAATACAAGCATTAACACTATTAGAAGTCATGGGTCCCTGGCTCCTTGGATTCATGTTCATTTTGCACATATTTGTGAAGTACTGAATATAGATACAAAAAAACTGTTTTAAACTGCTCTTAGACTTTTGTAATATTTTAAACTGCTTCATCCAAGAAATTTTAATAAGTGAAATTAGTGTTTTTCATTGTTACGTCACTAGTTTGAGCACATATATAAAGATGCAATTGTATTGCTATTAGTTACATTTCAATTTCTTAGATCTATGCTATTTGTAAATGGGTAAAAGCTACAAATACATCGACTTCATATTACAGTCCTAAATATGAAAAGCCACCATTTCTAGTCTGTGACTGCTAGACATCCTGGAATGCCACATTGAAAATTTGGGGAAAGATAAATGCACTCACATTCATGGCGGTTGCCATCTTAGATAAACAGCAGCATGGACAGTCGTGCTTTATGGACATCTATTCCACTTCTAAATTGTCCCTGTCGCCCATTCTAAATTAACCAATTTCGGCCATTGGACCTCCAAGTAGTTAGTTACACTTCACTAGCAATATTTTTGACTCTCAAAATTATGTTACAAAAGAATAATAAAATACCGTGATCGATGCTCATATTAATTTTACAATTTTGTTGGCTCAATTGATTTTTTTAAAATTTATGTTAAAGTTAGTAATTCCGAAAACTGATACCATGTTACTTTACTTTTCAGACTTTTTCTTGTCTTCACCCTCAGAGCCATTATAATCGTAACCATAATTAAATATCTTGCATACCCCAGCCCTGTTCGAGCCCACTCCCCTCTATTTCCTTCTCCCTTATTAAAAAGTCTGCTGATCAACTTTCCCTTTTACCTGGCACAAATGATAACTCTCATCTCAATTCTATCTCTGCCATATATTACTTTATTACTTTCCACGATACGCAGCCAGCCTTGGAATGTCAAGACATCATGCAAAATTTAGTCGACAAGCATCAGGGGTTGCCAGCCAAGGTCTTTAAAATATGACCCATGTTCTGGATCCCTGCATCGCAGTCCAGCTTTTCCTATTATCTATTCTGGACGATATGGGGTTCTTTTTCTGGTATGTCATTCATTCTGAATGTTTCTTTTAGGAATCCAAATGCATTGTTGTTCTGGAGTTCAAGTATGCTCAATTTAAAGGTACTTTTAAAAACCTTTTAAGAGTGTAAGCACTGAGCATCAAGATATGTATAAAAGCAGCCCTGAATACTGACATCAGCATGGGTTTTACAAGTATAGCCAGGCGGATGATGTTACACAAGGAGGGGGAGGCAGTGCTGCAGTTCTAGAGCTGATATACAATGGATTAGTCTGCCAGTGTGAGCACTGCTGGTTGCAGGCGATTCTACAGAAGTCTGCAGAGGCTTTCTATCTACTGGTGCTTCAACAGAGATACTGCACTATTAGCAAGAAGGGAAATATGTGTAATTAAATTAAACTGAGTTAGTGTTACTTTAGGAAACACAGCCACTTGAAAATTGCATTTTGAGTATAGATACAGAGAGATATAGTTGCTGGTAAAAAAAAATCTATATATCTTGTAGATGTACATTCAGACAGAAGATTGGTGGCGAAGGACATTTGTTCATGATCCTTGTATCTTGGAGACAGCTGTAATTTATTAAATCATGGTAAGGATTAAAGGACCTTTATCAGAATGACATTATTTTACTTTGGAGCTAAGTTGGCAGACAATGTTTTTCTTTGTATCATGGACGTGAGTAGCTTATATACTTCCATCCCTCATATGGGGGGTGTCTAGGCTACACAATAGGCCTTGGAGGGTCTGTGGATCAGTCCAGATCTTCTCAAATTTGTGAACTCTCTACTGGATCTGATTTTTAGATGTAATTACTCCTCCTTTGAGAGGAAGTATTACTTACAAAAACAGGGGAACACTATGAACCAAATATGGCACCCTCATATAACAACCCGTGTACGGCCAATTTTAAGGAGCTCTTTGTTTGCTCACATCAGTTGTTTTGTCATCATTTGTCATCAGGAATCATTATTGCAGTTCAAAAATGAATTAGACAAGTTTTTCACTAGCATCAAATTCTAGTGTAGGTAAGAAAAATGGGCACCATGCTAAATTGTGTATCTGTATCAAAAGCTACAGATAATGCAGCTTTTCTACAGGCTGATTCCTTTTACCCCTTGAGTAGGATTAAAGGGTTACCATATAGTCAACCTTTACATACATGCCTGGTGTAACGTTTTGACATCCATGCCAAAAAGATGATTGGCAATGTTGCATCTCGTGGATATTATCAGAACTATGAAGAGACAAACGGCTGGAGAGGAGATTTTTAATCAGCACTTCAGGGGGAAAAAAGGACTCCAACCTCATTCCTCACCTATTTGGGTAAATATGGTCTTGTTAAGCATACTATTACAATCACTGGCATGTGCTTCAAAGTGATCTTCAAATTAGACATCTATTTAAAGAAAAATACATTTTGGCCTACAAAAGATCTGGGAACATTAAAGCATGGATTGCACCATCTAAGAAAAGGGATAAACATCCTACTGTACAGAGAAATTGACTTACTCCCACATATGGGATGCACGGATGAGGAAACTAAACTAATTGTAACAGTGTTACAAATGGGTCTTATTTTACTCATCCCAGAACAGCAAGCAGTGTGCAATAAAGGATTGTCTCAATTGTCAATCTGACCAAGTGGTACATCTGTTAAAATGCCCATCAAGATTCTTGACTGTACGCAAAGGTGAGCACAATAGCATGATATGCATGAAGTAAATGCAGTATCCCCTTGCCAGACATTTTGTCTCTCAACTAAGATTCCCGCCTATCCAACACATTAAAAGATCTCAACCCGGGTGTTCTTTGACAGATACGCTTAAGTGATCAGAATTTTTATGGATCTATAAATTGGGCATACTATTTCCACATGGACTCAATTTGATTTTGGCCCCTTTAGATGTTAGTATTCCTTTATTGGGTCCTTTCACTGACGCTGTTTCCTGGTAAAACAAGGCCAGTGCATACATTTATTTTTACTTCATTATTTTATTGTTTGTTTGCTTGTTTGTTTATATTATATTTCCTGTTTTTTTTTGTTGTTTTTTTTAAGTATATGCCTCAATTTGTGAGGGATTGTAGGGGTTGGCCTTGTGTCCAGTATGAGAGGCCTTGCTTCTATGGTCATTGTTATGATCCCTTTTTAGGACCTGCAGGATGACACAGTGTTGTGCTCCTGACATGGCATGACTGGTTGAGAAACCGGTGACCTGGAAGTTCTTCTCGCATGATTGGTGGCCAGGATGGCTGATCATTAATCATCCTAATTTCTTCTATTATCTTTGTCTGTGTCATTGTCTTTGTGTGTGCATGATATAATAAATGCTCTATTAATGTCTCTAATAACCTTTAATCAATAAAATGTGTATGCCTTTTGATTATTTGTTTTCTGATATAGCATTGGATATTTTTTCTTTTTATTAATTTAGATCCTTTCGATTGATATTAATTTTGATCATTTTGTGTATGTCTTTGTTTTGTTACATATAAGGATCTGATTTTATCTATCTATGTATTAGTATTCTCTCTATTCCCCTCCTTTCTTTTTCTTTTCTTTTTGACAGTATTTCTCAATTCAATTCTGTGTAATATATTTTCTATTTAGTTCCTGTTACTTCTTTTCTGTATTATCCATGTGCTGTTTCTCTTTAATTTTAGCCCATATCGGGTACATTTTCATTTTTTTGAAGGGACATTTTTTTTTTATATGTGGAACGTATGTGTGTTCCATGTTCTAACCTCTGTCAGGAATTAGGGAGACCCAACATTCAACATGCAACCCAATATAAGTATAACTAAACTTATACCGGTACTTAGAGAGGTCGGGCTTAATGCAAACAGAGAATAGTCAGGGACAATAATATTCTTAGCGAATTCCCGACTAATTCACAGTTTAGTGAATAATGAATGCTAATACCAGAGTTAATGGCATTTAGGAGGGAGGGGGAGTCAGCTGTGGAAATGAGCACATACATAGAAGTTAATACTGTCAATGTGATAAATTCAATTCTGCACAGTACAAAAAGTACTTCAAAAAGTTAAAGAGGGCATGATTGCAGGGCAGTACGATCTATATTATACCAGCGACTGGGTGCAGTCAAACTGAATTTACATTATGCTTTGAAATATTTTGGTTTTTATAATTATTTATATTTTAAGGTAAACGTATTATATTTTTGTTTATCATGATATGTTTTTAGCTTTTCATGAATGTGAGGATGTTTTAATGAAGTTAACTCAAACTGCCTTTGGCCAGTAAGGGAAACTTTCTAGTTTTCTGTAATGTAATTAACCTTTTTGTTTAACCCAATCCAGTTTTCATACCTGCCATGGAGAAGAACGAAAAGAGTCTAGCACAGAAATTCATTGTAGGCTAGCTATAAGGAGCAGGGTCTCTGATATCAGCATATATTACACTCTGCATGCTTCCATGTTTGGACCAGTTTAATGACGTCCTATTCTCGCACACCTTGTTTCTAACAGAGAGGAACAGTAAGAGATAAAGAAAGAGAAATCGGCGTAACTGAAGCCCCGGATTGCCTTGCTACATAGTACTAGACACACAAACAATAGAATTAAAGGGAATGCAGAACTGCCCCTTGGAACAAGCATTGCAGTTGTCTGTACAGCTGTGTCCTCGGTCTCCATAAAATAACATAAAGTATAAAGCTAGTTAATATTTTTCCCAACTTTTACACAACTGTCTTGAGTGTTGAATGACCACTCCAGACCCCTAAAGCATTTTAGTTTACTGAAATGCTTCATATGTGAAACATTTTACTTAAAGTGCAAATTTCAATAGAAATTGATAATTTATAAATTAACCTTTTTTCACCAACCTGACTGTCAATCAGACAAAAGGTTCTGTTACTTCCTGGTTTGGTTAGCTCAGCGGAGCTAAACTCAAGAGGCAGCAATTGCTCAGAGCACCTGCCTTGGAAAGACTTCTCATTGAACTGCATTGGGAAGTCTGTGATTCGACAGCCACAGAAAGACTGGGCTGGGCTAAAAGGATGGGCTTGCCAATGACAAACGAGCTGCAGCTTTTTTTCTAAGTCACTATTTTTTTTCATTTCTAAGATTTACCACAAAGTAATTAAATGCATGCATGTTTTCATTGTGGTAATATTTACGAAACAGTGATTTATTTATTTTGTTATTTGAGTAGTAGAGTGTCCCTTTAAAACTAGAGGCTAGCACGTCACAGACTCAATCCAACTCAAGACAGAATTTAGCCTATGTTTCACGCCTCTATCCAGCAATGAAGGAGTGAACAGACATGCTTTATTTTAGTTTTAGAAGTAATTGCCAATGCACAAAAAAAAATGATTTAAATATTCAGCTGCTACTCTGTTCAGCTACAGCGATTCATTTAGATTTTTGCATCAGTACTTTTCTCAGCTCAGGCTGCAGCTGAGAGCTTATAAACTTACTCAACAACCCCATCTGCCTTCATAAAACTCAGGACCCGTCTGTGCTCTGCAGGGAGGCACAAATGTAAAAAGTGTTACTGCGATATGACTTATGTTTTCTTTTCCGCTTTCTCATATTGATTCAGTTTGTTATTGCATGAAATGTTGGCATAAAAGATGATGGAACTGGAATGGTCTATTCCTTCTCCAGTTTTATCAACATCATTTTCTCTTATTACATTTTCTGTAAAAGGGAAAAGTGAAGGCCGTGGCATAGTGCAGGTTTTAGTAAGCTCCGAGATAAAATTCAAGGGTGGACATTAAAAATATTGGTACGGACACACTTTAGGGTCAGTTTAGAGTCAGAAACAAGACAATGCCTTAAAGCAATTTTTCTATAAGTTGGGCCATCTGCCAGACACATTTTTTTCTAAAGCCCCATTCTACTGAATATATAAGCACTTCAATAGCACAGCAGTGGGTATACATTCTGCAACACAGTTCTGCTACATTAGTCATCAACAGAAGTCCTTCTTCTAAACATGGGATTTTTAAAAGGCAGTACACCTTTAATCAACGGGAAGGAGAGGTACACTGATAGGCAATTACCATATCATGAGATAATACGTCTACATCCCATTTTTCCATAGATTTTATATACTAAAGGTAATTTTGTGCTCATAAATCTGCGATTTTTTTTGGTGGTTATAAGTAACGGGAAAGCAGAGTACCACACAGTTTCATACACAAGCTAAGAGCAAAGCTAAAGACAGATTCTCTGTTGCATTGTATGCATTCTTTGAGGTTATCCTTTCTCAGAGATGAGGCTAGATGACTTCTTTCAGATAAAGAAGGCATGACATTCTCCACCAGATCCCTACCATGGCTATAGAGGAACATCCCTTCAGAGATACGTAGACCATGGTTGCAATACTTGAAGCCCTCCAAGCCGCGTTCGGCTTGCTACCAACAGCTTAAGAAAAGAGAAACTGGCCTACATGTTTTGATGGGAAAAAGACCTGAACCAAAAACATCCAAGTACCTGAACTACTTTGAAATGAGCCGAAAACTGGTTCTAAGGTTGTACATGGCACCCGCCAGACTGAAGCATCTCTATTCTCAAATATCATCCACATGAAGACGTCAAAAGTCTTGGGGAGACTGCAGCTACAACCTATCCTAATTCAAACGACCACACAGACATAATTTTCGGCACCCCCAAAGGCGATTTTGCTAGACATTCGACCCACAGACATAGATTGACCGAAAAAAATCTTTAGCTGACATATTCTCACGGCAACATAGATAGCAAAAGCACAAAAGTGGAAATCAAACAACATCTCATCTCTGAACGATGTCAAAACACGCCTCAATCTCGTAAAGCAATACAAAAAAGTCACATTGTGTTCAACGAACTTTAGCGAAAATTGACAAGATTTAATCCAACTGGTAGTGAAGTGCCAAATGAAGACACAAGTAAGCCAGGCTCTCCACACCTCCTTTCCCCTCAACCGCCCCCTTCCCTACCCCATTCTTTTGTTTTCCATTTATTGTTTTTCTGCATTGTTTTGATCAATGTTGTTGATGTCTATTCATAACGAGATAATGAACACGTTGTATGTACATATTTTGATATGCTTATATTTTCCACTTCTTGCCATACGGATTTTGCCTTGCAATTTATTTTTCTGTAACCTGACATCGGAAGAAAATGTAATGAAAAATAATAAACATGGGGGAAAAAAATAGGGTGTAATTTTTTTATCTTACAGTTTTCCTTGAAATAACTGTATGAAGGGCTAAACCACTTTAAATACACCAATCAATTGCATCACTAGCAGATATCTCTTACATCAATCTCCTGGTTTGTTCGGTGTTCGATAGAGACAGTGATGCATATGCTCCCCTGCAACAACGCTTGGAGAGATGAGCACATAGTGCTAATGATTTTTTGCAAATCTGCAGCTATGATTAACATCGTAAAGAAAGACAAGGATGGGAGGTCTCTGCATGGTAACCTATGCAAAAAGCAAAAGCGATAAAAACCTTAAACTCCTGCCAAAATACAATAATAGCTAACAGTACCAGTGAGCGTTGGGATTCATTTATCTGGAGGTTACACTTAAATCTAAAATTAACTTTGAGGAAGATATGTATTTAGAAGTCATAGTGTTGATCAGAATAGTTGTAGTGATTTAGAGGGAAAAAAAGAAAAAGATGTTTGGCTTATAACATACCTCTCATTAGTACCATGCCCACTAACTAATCATGCATTCTGTGTCTGCCTCCTGTCTGCCGCAAAATACAGCTTGATTTAATATCATGAATCTTACTGTGCAGAGGTTTTAGGCAGAAGTTAATAAGCCGGGAGGCAACTACCGTTTATAGCAAGCAATTTGCAAACAAAACAGCATTGAAGATTATACAATTTTAGAAAATCGGACGTTCAAATAGGTCTAAAGCTATTTTACAAAAATGGAGGAAGTGCTTAAGCCGTAACGACAAAGTGTTGAGCAAACTGATTTATATGATGACTTCCAGGCAAAACAAAACTGTTATGAAAGGGTTAAATCATACGCTAAAATCATACGCCAGCTATACACTATATCATATACCAGCTATACACTATATCATACGGCAGCTATACAGTATATCATATACCAGCAATACACTATATCATATGCCAGCTATACACTATATCATATGCTAGCTATACACTATATCATATACCAGCTATACACTATATCATATACCAGCTGTACACTAAATCATATGCCAGCTGTACACTAAATCATACGCCAGATATACACTATATCATACGCCAGCTATACACTATATCATATACCAGCTATACACTATATCATATACCAGCTATACACTATATCATATACCAGCTGTACACTAAATCATATGCCAGCTATACACTATATCATACGCCAGCTATACACTATATCATACGCCAGCTATACACTATATCATACGCCAACTATACACTATATCATACGCCAGCTATACACTATATCATACGCCAGCTATACACTATATCATATGCCAGCTATACACTATATCATACGCCAGCTATGCACTATATCATACGCCAGCTATACACTAAATCATACGCCAGCTATACACTATATCATACGCCAGCTATACACTATATCATACGCTAGCTATACACTATATCATATGCCAGCTATACACTATATCATACGCCAGCTATACACTAAATCATACGCCAGCTATACACTATATCATATGCCAGCTATACACTATATCATATGCCAGCTATACACTATATCATACGCCAGCTATACACTATATCATATGCCAGCTATACACTAAATCATACGCCAGCTATACACTATATCATACGCCAGCTATACACTATATCATACACCAGCTATACACTATATCATACGCCAGCTATACACTATATCATACGCCAGCTATACACTAAATCATACGCCAGCTATACACTATATCATACGCCAGCTATACACTATATCATACGCCAGCTATACACTATATCATACGCCAGCTATACACTATATCATATGCCAGCTATACACTATATCATACACCAGCTATACACTATATCATATGCCAGCTATACACTATATCATATGCCAGCTATACACTATATCATACGCCAGCTATACACTATATCATATGCCAGCTATACACTATATCATACGCCAGCTATACACTATATCATATGCCAGCTATACACTATATCATACGCCAGCTATACACTATATCATACGCCAGCTATACACTAAATCATACGCCAGCTATACACTATATCATACGCCAGCTATACACTAAATCATACGCCAGCTATACACTATATCATACGCCAGCTATACACTAAATCATAAGCCAGCTATACACTAAATCATACGCCAGCTATACACTATATCATACGCCAGCTATACACTAAATCATACGCCAGCTATACACTATATCATACGCCAGCTATGCACTATATCATACGCCAGCTATACACTAAATCATACGCCAGCTATACACTAAATCATACGCCAGCTATACACTATATCATACGCCAGCTATACACTATATCATACGCCAGCTATACACTAAATCATACGGCAGCTATACACTATATCATATACCAGCTATACACCATATCATACGCCAGCTATACACTATATCATACGCTAGCTATACACTATATCATACGCCAGCTATACACTATATCATACGCCAGCTATACACTAAATCATACGCCAGCTATACACTATATCATACGCCAGCTATACACTATATCATATACCAGCTATACACTATATCATATGCCAGCTATACACTATATCATACGCCAGCTATACACTATATCATACGCCAGCTATAGACTCTATCATACGCCAACTATACACTATATCATACGCCAGCTATACACTATATCATATACCAGCTATACACTAAATCATACGCCAGCTATACACTATATCATACGCCAGCTATACACTATATCATACGCCAGCTATAGACTCTATCATACGCCAACTATACACTATATCATACGCCAGCTATACACTATATCATATACCAGCTATACACTAAATCATACGCCAGCTATACACTATATCATACGCCAGCTATACACTATATCATACGCCAGCTATAGACTCTATCATACGCCAACTATACACTAGATCATACGCCAGCTATACACTATATCATATGCCAGCTATACACTATATCATACGCCAGCTATACACTATATCATATACCAGCTATACACTATATCATACGCCAGCTATACACTATATCCTACGCTAGCTATAAAATGCTTATCCACTTATTTATTTAAATTTTAGTCAGTTGAAATTTATTGCGATCACCCCTCTCTGTTATCCAGTTTTTTACAGAACTGAAATAAAATCTTTAAAATATAGCTTTTTTTATTTTGTTTAATGATCACGACTGTGAGTACAGATTGTATTTAGTGTGCCGTGTGCCTTAAAACTATCAGATTCAATTTCCCATGTGAAACAGGTTACATGTGATCCCTATCTACATGCCAGGTTGCTAAGTGATATTATATATAGCACTCGTCTATTAGAAAATAGAGTTGATATGGCATTCTAGATATGGGTCAATGCATTTTTTAAACACGGAAAGTCACAGAAAATCACATCACATGATGTCTGTAAAGAATCACGCTGCTGACTTCTAGTTCAAACATCCCGGGAACATTGACAGCTGAAATGCAGGATGACTTAGAGATCTGCCGTGGGCTATGATTTTATATGTTCCTTTCTGCATGGATTTTGATGACCTTTTGTCGTAATAATCTCTGCAATGTATTATAGGATAATGTTTAAATAAGGATCTGATATTATGTGTCATTCCTTTAAGGGTCACATATTTTTGCATACCCTTTTCCTTCCGTATATTGCATTTCCCTTGTTTGGCAGTCTGACCTTAAATATATACTTAATAAAGAGGAACCATCACTTCTCTGGAAATTACAGCATTGAGGAAACCACTGACAATCACCTATAACTTGTGTTAATCCTTTTTGATGTGGTCTTGATTTTTCCATTTTTCTTTATATTAGAAATTTAACAGGTGACATCACAATCTAATTTAGTCCAGGCACAGCCAAGGCACACCATGCAAATCAAGAGGAAAAACAGAAAAGTTGTTTCATTCTGACGTTTAATATGGTATCTTCTGTGTATGCTGTCTCTATACTGACTGCCAAGTGCAAAGGACAGAGCTGATGATAATGAATGACAGAGTGCTAATATGTATATGCCCAATTGCACTATTACAGAGTGCTAATATGCATATGCCAGATTGCAGTATAAAGAGGTGTAGATTGGTTTAGCTTGCGACACTTAAAGTGGCACTATAGTCACCATAACAACTTTAGTTTAATGAAGCAGTTTTAGTATACAGACTCTTCTCAACTCACTGCCATTTAGGAGTTAAATCACTTTTGTTTCTGTCCAGGCAGCCCTAGTCACAACTCCCCTGGCTGTGACTGACACAGCCTGCATGAAAAAAAATGTTTGATTTTAAATCAGATGCTAGCTTACTTTAGAAGTTTTAAGCTCCTGCTCTCTAAATTATACTTTAATCACATATAGTAGGCTTCTGGAACTCTAGCAAGCTATTGGCAGTGCAGGAGATAATAACTTATAAATTAAACAGAATTTGCAATAAAGGAAGTGTAAACATTAAATCTCTCTTTACAGGAAGTGTTTAGGAAGGCTGTGCAAGCTATATGCAGGGAGGTGTGACTAGGGCTACATAAACCTTCAGGGGCATGATCTAGCAGCTCTCAACAAGATTACACACACAGCCACATAGACAGACAAACACGTTAGCAAAAGAGCAAAAGGAGAACAAGTGATTAGCGACAAGAGTAGAACCACACAAGTCCAAGTTTGTTTTAATTATTCTTGTCACCATATGCTTTTTTAAGCTAAAGTTGTTTCGGTGAATACAGCGTCCCTTAAATTTTATTTCCTAAACCTACCAAGTACATATTTGTTAAAATATAGGGCATAAGTTAACATAATATAATAATCATAGATCAGTGAAAGTTCCCATTTAAAGGAATACTTTGGTCAAAAATGTATACTCTAAACACAGTAAATTCTGATGTTTTTTTAGAAACTGCAATGTTAAGTATGCAGGGTTAAATCCACCTCTAGTGGCTGTCTTACTGAGTAAAACTCGGCTACGTGCATCGACTCAATGCTTTCCTATTCAGATGCATACGCATCAGGTCCAGGGAGGCTCGTCCAAAACGTTGTGGGAGGCGGAACGTTAAACAGTGTTGAGGCAAAAAAAACAAATAAAAAAACTTTATTTTATTTATTTATTTATTTTCTTCATCGCACACCTGGGGGCAATGCTATACAACTAGGGACAGGGTTAGGAATACACTTAGGTTTGTATTCCTAGCGCTTTAGTGTTCCTTTAATAAAAAAATAAATAATAACCATAATGTCTGTATTAGCTATGCTATCTGTACAGTTAGGTATAACCAAGTAAATGCTTAGCAGCATTCAGATTGTGTAACATAATGTACTGTATACATGATAATAGAATGCTAACCTGTCAGTATTCTTCCCATATTGTTACATGGGTCACATAGAACATAATTTCCAGTTACATACGCCTGAAGCCGTTTAATATCTGCAGAAGCGAAGGAGAGACCCAGGTAAATAGTCTGTCTGCTTTTAATTAGTCACTGGTCCTGAGATTCCTTATAGAACGGAACCACGCACAATTAAAATTCGACAAGATGCCATTACTCAAACGCTTGTCGGAGAAATGCACCTGTTGTAGCTGTCATCCAGGTAAAGTAGCCCTAAAAACACACATGTTTCTGTCCAGTTAAGTAACTGATTGGAAAGGATGTGCTTAATGCTCCAGCACAGTCATGCCCTGGCAGACAGGTGGTTAATGGTGTTAGAGTTCTTGCTCTTTTTGCGCTGCATGAAGATCGGCTTGTCGCAGCTTGTTTTCAGGGCACCTTGCAACTCTGTTCTCGCATCCTTTCCCCTTCTGGTTTTCACTTGTCTTATCGGTGCGAGATTGAAGTAGACAAGTGTGAAGAAATCAGAAGCAGCGGCAATGTTGGGCGCATCCAGAGAGCACATGGACTGACAGGTCTAGGGTGGAAACTCTCAGCTTATCCCTGAAGGCAGCCAGGAAAGGAAAGATACAGAATACTCTTAGAATTCTTATGGGTTTGTATGGTGATGTACGTCTCTCTCTGTCATGTAAATATTATTAATTCATGCCTTCTTGTCACACATACTCTGCACAAGGTCTGACGGCTTGACATTCTTTACTGGGGGCACATTACACCACCATTACTACAGAGCTTGCAAGACCAAATCACATTGTGTTAGGGACAAGGATAAACAAAAAGCACAACATAATGATCAGAGCTCATATCCAAGGCCATCGCATTGGTTTCAGAACTAGCATCCTCCTTCAAAAATAGTCTAATAGCAGCTCTCAACAAGATTACACACACAGCCACATAGACAGACAAACACATTAGCAAAAGAGCAAAAGGAGAACAAGTGATTAGCGACAAGAGTAGAACCACACAAGTCCAAGTTTGTTTTAATTATTTTTGGAAACCTGTAAACAGATAGTTCTATAATAGCATTGAATCCTAAAGAAGGGAATTAATATCAGCATGGAAGCAATCGATCTAGAAGTACATTGAGATAACTATGCTAGATCATAAGTTAAAGGAACACTACAAGCACCATAACCACTACAACATAGCTGTAGTGGGTTTGGTGCTTGGGGTATTCCTTTAGAATGGAACTTTCCATTTTAGAATGGTTCTGTTAGCTCTCCTCAGAGAAGGCATAGTTCATTGGCTGAGGGCATCAGTTAAATGAGGTGGTGGAGGTAGGAAGCAGCACATTGAAGACCCCAGTTAAGAAGTCAACCATTCTAAAACAAATCTAACTATATACAGATCACATAAAGAAGCAAAGGATGATAAACAGTTAAGAAGTCAACCATTCTAAAACAAATCTAACTATATGCAGATCACATAAAGAAGCAAAGGATGCAAAAAGGATACCTAGAAGAAGGTGACTACTCTACTTTGTCAACGCAACCGAGGCAAAACAGCTAATTAGAACAGAGTCCAAATCTTGGCTATAAAGTAAAAAATGTAGAACATTTCATAAGTGTGTCTCAGATATTAAAACATAAAAGGAAATGTGTGTACCCAGTCTGGAAATATAGAGTGTTGGACACTATTTATGTGCATGTTATTTATGTGTTCTGAAATAGACTGCTCGAATAATAAATTGGCGTTGTTTCTGTATAATTAAACAACATATAGGTGGCCATTGGATCCTGGAACAAATAGTAAATTCACTACCAGCAATGTGATGTTTTGTGGAATCCAAACAAAAAGACACATGTGTTGGTAATGGCATGTTGGGCTGTATTATTATGTGCTTCAGAGTAGTGGCTATTAGATTTTAGTGAAAAGGTTCATCTGAAAACAAAAGATGGGATTATAAGCATATTTGGAAAAATAAGTGGTGGATCTAGTTCAAGGTAGACCAGATTCTTCTGCCGTTCACAAATCTAATTTCTACAACAGAGAAGGCTTTCAGGAAAGTATCATATGAATGCAGGTGTCTCTGTAAAGACTGAGATATTAAATGATTTGTTTGTGATTAGTCGATCAGAATAGCAAGAAAACTAACACTGTTTTGGGTCTCGAGCACCAACTGTGAGAAACTCTGAATTGGATTTAAACATAGTTTATAGAAGTTCTGAAACTCTCCAAAACAATCCGGGAATGTGTGTAAAGGTCCGGAATAGCTTGAAAGCTAATATCACTAATTGGAAGGCAGCTGCTGGGTTTGACAAGAGGAACCTTCAAATGCTTAAGACTGACCAACTGTCTGATTGACCTGCTGTGTTTTCTAATCTGTGTTGGCGTTTCGTAATTCAAATCAGCCACTACAACAGATCAACCTCATCACTCAACATTATAAAACTAGTCTGAAAAGCACACAACTGTATAAAAAAATACTGATCATTTTTGACACTCAACAGACTGAAGTCAAGCAAGCATGAAAGCTGACAAAGCATTGTATGTTACTTGTACAGTACATGCATACACACCTCAGTGGATAATTACAAAGCTACTTGACAATTTGGATTAGCACATTAAGCCACAACACCAACTAACTTCATTTTTCCGATTCCTTTTTTTCGCCATCGACCCCGTTTCATATGAAGATGCATCAAAGAAGTATAAACAAGTCGCACAGTGTACATATAAACGGCTGTGTGCCTGCTTGATCTGTGCTATTGAACTGTCAACCCAAAGGGAAGCGCTCACGGAGAGCGAGGGAAGTAGGTCATGGTACTTGGGTGCCACTCAAAAGTTAATCTATAAAGTGGAAATAAATAAAAGGAGTGCCTACACGAAAGAGTGGAAATCTAATAAAGACAAGCATTATTAAGGTCATTTTGACCACATGAGCATTATTGGATTTAACTTTCGCCAAGTAAGTGCTTCTCATGTGTATGTTAAAGTCAGGAGCAGATGGCCATATATTATTAGCAAGTTTATATTAATTAGATATTTTCTAGTTGGTCATTTTAGCCTATAATAATAATAATAACAAAGTGTTTAAGTAGGAAAGGTACCTTCAGGTATTCACTGGTTTCCAAGAACATGCTGGGATGCTACTATTACCCAATTTAATAGTACTTATTTTATCTACCTAATAAGGATGTAGGGCTGAGTCTTGACTCAGCCCTTCATCTTTATGAGGAGGATAAAACAAGCCAAAATTTGAACATGTGGCACCCAAGGGATGAACGGATTCTACTGATGACGCATTAGCCCACTGAGCTATCTCACCAATCTTTTGTACTGTTTCTATAAAATTACAAAATAAGTTGACATATCTATGAACCATATAGCCTGGCTTCAACTTTTTCAAGTACTGCTGCATGCTAGGACTCACAGATTGATAAACTGTACTGATTACAACGACATTATAGCATGAAAGTTAAGATTTTGGATTGAAAAACCTAAATGTTTATCAAGATGTATGAAGCTAAATATACACTGGGTCACTGTGTCATAGTCTGCAGCTGCTTTTATTTTTATCTGCTTTCCTATAGCTCTCAAATAGTCTACAAATATTATCTCAGTATTTTTCCTTACAATAAGAATTCTAGAAACATATAACTGTATGACATATGACTGTAATGTTTGGTGGAAAAGAAGAGGCACATTTTTGGACAGTTTCCTGAACCGCGTCCCATTGAATTGTCTTGTTTGATGCACCAAATTATACAGTATCTTGGCTCCCGAACAAAAGAAAACCCATTTATAAATGTATTGTTCATTCGGTGATTCAGGCTTATTGCTGTTCACGTTGGAAGCCAAATCCTGGCAAAATGCTTTCATTCTCGAACCCACAGAGACTGACTTAAAAGAAAAGATAATTACACACAAGTCCCGGTTGTGTTACCATCTCAATATTTCTCCAAATATTTCCACTGGCACTGAAAAAAATGTTTAATCATAGACATTAGCAATCGTTTCAAGTGCATCTTTGGCCACTTCCAGCTGGGTGCATTGGGTTTCTGTTTACTAGGTTTAATTAATAAATACAAAAAACATTCTGTTTATTGAGATTTGTCTCTTTAGTGTTGGGGGATGCAATCAATTTGAAGAGCAGAGTTGTGTATTTTACTGTCAGACATGACATGGCATAAACATGCCTCTTCTGTGACAAAATGGACAGGTTCGCAAAGATGAAATGCTAATATGCTTTAGAATCAAAATACTGGTGTAGCAAACTACATTTCTCCTAAATAGCTCAAAGCCTAGTTACAGGATTCTCCACCGTAATCACATGTTAGTCTTAAACCTCCCGATATTTGAAATGGACAAAGAGAGGTATTTTCATTTTGGGAGGTTAGTGTGGGTCAGGCCAGGGGGGTGCTGTTCTGAGAAATGTTAGCTGATTTACTAATAACAATTTATTCAACTAAAATGTAATTTAGAACAAGAACAGTGTATCATATTTACACAAAATCATTTCTTTTTTTTTTTTTTAAATACTTTATTTTTGCATCTTGGCGGACAAGGTGACATGACAGCAGCGTGCGGGCTTACGCAGAAGCCACGAAATATATTTAGTGTAAGTACATCATTGCCATGCTCTGTGGTTATTCTGTGACAAGTCCTTTCAAGCGTTGGTGCCATCTTTGTCACAGTCCGTCAAGGGTTTTTTCCTTTATTTCTTCTTTACGTTGTGTAAATACAACCATGAGAAACATAACATAACAGACAGGTTCGTCTTTTCCCTTAACACGTTATCTTAACCGTGATTGTGTTACTGTGTGCCTGCCTTGCAACTCAGTTCGAGTACTGTTTAGGTTTTCAGCTGTGTTGTGTGATTGGTCTCTAGTGCTCTGGAGTGTATGGGTAGGACCCTCATGTTCCCCCGTCCCTGCTATCTAGGGACGGAAGGGCTTGGAGGGGGATAGAAAGAAAAGAAAAGAGAGAGAGGATAAGTAGAAAGGGGGGAGGGGGGTGGGGGATCATATGCGACGTCTCAGTGCGGCGTGTTGTTGTTTATTGTTCTAAATATTTCGTTATTCTCAGGGGTACACAAAATCATTTCTAAACACATTTAGTGCAGTTTAACGACACAGTACTGTGAATAATATAGCTATGGAGCTCTGTTATACACACCAACAATATGGAGGTCCTGGAAAAGAGGGACGTTATAATAAAAATAGGGTTTTGGGCCCAAAATAGAGACACTTAGAGAATATGTATTCTATTGGTTATAACACAAGAAACCATGGACACAACTACAGCCTCTCTTGGTGAAGTCCATCTCCTCTCTCTCCTAATGATGTTCAACTCCTATATGTTCACACACGTTTTATCCAGTTTTGCCCATAAAATATTGCTTCAGCTCTTCAAGTGTTTGGTGTTCTCTCGGCTGATCCTTTAACAGCCAATGAATTGGAATAAGGAGCCTGTGCCAATTCCAATTTGACAAAAACCAAATGAACTGCAAAATCCTCCTCGCACCATAATTGCTTATGTAGTGGTCATAGTGTTTTGTTATGTTGTAATAAACATATTTGATTAAAAAAGAACATACAATAAAGGTTTAATAGATTCCATCCTTTTACTCATGAATATGTGCAAAGTTAATATTTTTATAATGAGCCGGGCCACAATTAAAGGGCACGTGTCATGCCCCAAACAACCTTTGCACTTTAAATGAAGCAAAATATTTTTCCTATACATTGTGATAGTAGTTGTGACCAAAAGCAGTCACTGAGTACCATGCCCACATGTGCCCACTTGCTTTCAGGTCCTCACACTTGGGATCTCCCTAGCTGCTCCTACAGGCGCTATAATCACTGTCAGGAGGAGATCCAGGAGCTTCATGCCTGCAGCCGGACTGTCTGTGGCAGAACTACTACTTATCCGTAAGATTGTGCTTGTCCCATTCTAAATATGATATTGCTACACCAGGCTTGCTCAGATCAAAAAGGCTCATTATCTAAGAGGTGAATCAAGACATATGGCAGATGTGAGAGTTAGTTTGTACAGAAACCAGACTTCCAGGTTACTTATGTGTGACTTCTCACACCTTGCAGAGTAGCTTCAAAGAGGAATTTGGTCTGTAAGCTCTTACCTCCCAGACAATCCGATTAACCCCTTTTGAACAGGCATATATGCCCTACACAGGTTGCATTAAATGGCAATATTCTATAGTGCAACAATGACATATTAAAATGTGTTTTTGGGGTGTTTGGAATTATTGTACATTCTTCTGTACTTGAGAGACGATTAAATTAAAGAGTTTTTCTCACGCAATTATCTCTCAGGCACAGAGGATCTTGGGATTGAAACCCCTGTTGTATTGTGTTGGAGACCCCTTGTAGGGTTTTGTGCATTAAAAGCCATGCTTGGCCAAATAAACTACAGTTCAATTGTTCTACCAGAACTGTGTGTCGCCCTGTTACTGGGGAGGAGGAGAGATATTCCTTTGAGGTTTTTCTTGTTCCTGATTGTACTTTTGTGGATCCAGCGGAGAAGAATCCCTGCTAGGACTAGGGCTCCGCTACAGTAGTTATGCTAGCAAATGTATAGATTAGGAGAAAAACCTATTTAGAAATATTTTTTTTTCTCCCAGCTGTCTGTCAATGTTTTGGCATTGACTGACAAGGGAGAGCAGAAAAGACCTCCCACAGGAGTTCCCTCTGCTCTCCACCCATAGCAACCACCGCACATGCACTGTGGTTGTTATGGAAACCCCTAGCGGGAGCTTCCTGCACTGGAGTATTAAAGAGAGAGTAAGTAGAGTTATTCTAGGGGTATGGTTTCCGCTACCCCCCGTACCTTTTGTTCTTCCTCCTGCCCCTGTCGTCCAGTATTAGCAGTTGCGTGTTTGTTTCAGCTTGTGTATTCTGGATGTGTTGTACTCTGTCGCTCAATTCCTTAAGGCCTTTTTGCAGGTCTGTCACATTCCGTTCAGTGGATTGTGTGCGCCCTTTGACTGCTTGTACCTCCGTTTTGAGAACCGCCAGGTCCGCCTCCCACATTGTCCTGAGGTTGTTTTGGAGGCCAGGGAGCATTTCTTGAAGCTCTCGTTTGGTAGCCGGTGCTTCTGTCTCCTTTGGGCTCAGTGTCCCTCTATTTGCCGGCATCGGGCTCTGACTTGGGGTCCCGTCGCCTTCTCTTGTGGGTGAGGGCTCCCTGGTGAGTGATGTCTCCCGTGCTGACGGGGTCTTCGCCGATGCCGGTTGTTTCAGCATGTAGCTTATGTCGTGCTGCGGCTTGGCAGTGGATGCGGTTGCCCTTTGGGTTTTCCTCCCCATGCTGCCCGTTAACAGGGTAAGGTAGTCGGGGTCGTCCAAGTCTAGCGGGCCTCCGTAGGCTGCTGGAGAGTGCCGGATAGCGCGGTAGGCCTTGGTGCCGCGGGTCTGAGAATTTTTGCCCGGGGTGTGTATACTGCTGTGGTATCTGCCCTTTTTTCGGCTGTTTTCGCCAGGATGCTGGTGATATTCGATAGATTAATTTTCCAGCGCACGGAGCTGTGGAAATGGCGTCTATTCAGTTGCGCTGCCAGGCTCCGCCCCCCTGTGAACCTCATTTACCTGGTACGGCCTGTCATTCTCTGGCATAGTTATAACCAGGTTTGGTCCTACGGTTGTTGTATACAAATTATGCCAAATTCCCTGCTAGCCATGGGCTGGCAAATAATTATGGAAAAGGCCATAAACAGTGCCAAGGGTGCATGTTTGTTCTACCACAAATGCTTGCTGCAGCCTTGATGGGGCCTCTCTTTTAGCGATTGGCTAGTAGAAATCATTTTAGATTTCCTTTGTAAGTGAATGTCTTTGAGCATTGCCAATAAATCATAAATTGTGCTATCCTACATGCCTGCCACAATGACATTTATTAGCCCTGTTGATTTATGTGGTTTCCACTTTTCATTTTGATATGTCAACAACACTGCATTATTTGTTACATTCATATAACTTGGTACATATATATATATATATATATACACACACCTAAACATTGTCTCGCTACTAATGTGGATATCCCAATTGTAACACTCTCCTTAAATTATGAGTAATTGGTAGAACCTTATTTTAAAATTCCTTAGAAAGGTAGTTCTCAAACTGTTTGTGTCTTTAAACTAGTTTACACATGCGAGTACACCCTTGCCAATATTTTTTCAAAAGAAAACTATTTAAGACAATTCTTAAACTTATAACAGACTACAGCAATAACAGATATTTTTTAATGCTTTAAGTCAGTTGTCATTTGTCCAAAACATTCTGTTTAGTGAAAAGAGTTTTAAACTTTTATAAAAGAAAAAACAACCACAGATAAAAAAAAAAAAGATTTTCCCCCTAATAAAAGCAGGTAGGAGAAATCCGTTAGTAAAAAAGATTCTCTACTGAAAAAATTGGACTTTGAATGTTATATGCAGATAGGAAAAATACAATCATGGAGTTTTTATCAAATACATCTCTCTACGGATTAAAAAGAAACATTTTAAACAAAACTATTCAAAAAGCATATTAGTAAAATACTTTTCATTTAAATCCATTGAGAATTTGAAGCCTTGTGGTATTAACAAGAGATTTGCTCTGTGATTACTTTATTATTAAGCAAGTAATGCCAGAAGACATACTAATCTGATTTGTAGTCACTAGATGTTATCCCTTTTATTACACTAACCCCTCACTAGCCTAATTTCCTAACTGCATTATCCTTGTCTTTTCTCTTTCAGTTCCACTTATGTCAGTTAATCTCACTGTAACCTCATGTGATGCTGCCCTTTCCTCAGCATGAAAAAGAGGACTATCCTACTAGTCGCAGTTTGTGTCCATATGTGCTATCTCAGCAGAGCCTCCAAGTAGTTCGTTCCACATATTAATTTACTTGAAGGACACCAGGTAATTGATGATAACCTTTGCACTTTCAGATTAAAAGGGATGCCAGAAAAATGTAACTTGAGTATTATCAGCAAGACTCTGAAAGTGGGTTGGTGCGAATATTATTAAAGTGTTTGGTATACCCTGTCCCTGTCTACTATATATTTATGTAAGCCTGCTATATTTGGACTTAAAACTGATTTGGGTTAAAAGACACTAATGGCACCAACAGCGCTTAATCTCAATGAAATGGTCTGGGTGCAGTGGTCCTTTAGTTCTAGCCATGCAATGTAGAATGTTGGCGTTTAGTAGATACGGCAATGATTCCATTGCATGGATAAATAAACCTCTAGTGGATGCCCTCCTGATGGGCACAAGAGGTGCATCCACTGCAATGACTGAGTTTGACTAGGTCAGATGACCATGAGAAGCCTTTGATTGGACAAGTGATGTTATTGGCACACATGTGCTTCTTTTCCCTAGAATTGGCTTTTGCGAGTGATGACCGCTAGATGACATTGTAGGAGGAGAATGTCGTCCAGCAAGTCTATTGCAGAAGAAAAGGTTAAAATATTTTTCATTCTGGTATCCACTCTAGGCCCTTCAGCTGTTATTCATTGTTTCCATGCTTACCTACCCTGAGCCCCTGAGAATTCTGCAAAATATATTTTGATATCAGCTAGAGCAGTGTTCTGCAACCTTTGAGAACCCGCAGCCTGGCGAAAAGAGGAGAAATATCTTGCGGATCGGCGTCAGCCAGCAATAGAAACCAATGTGTGAGGGATGCAGTGTGTGTGTGTGTGTGTGTGTGTGTGAGGGGTGCTGTGTGTGTGAGTGACGGGAGCAGTTTGTGTGTGTGTGAGGGGTGCAGTGTGTGTGTATGGGGGTTAGTATATGTGTGGGTATGGTGGAAGTGTGTGTGGGTATGGGGCAGTTTGTGTGTAAAGGGGGCAGCGTGTGTATGGGGGTCAGTGTGTGTGGATACAGGGCAATGTGTGTGTATGGGGGTCAGTGTGTGTGTATGGGGGTCAGTGTGTATGGGGGTCCATGTGTGTGTGTGTGTGTGGGGGGGGTCAGTGTGTGTGTGTGTGGGGGGGCAGTGTATGTATGGGGGGGCAGTGTGTGTATGGGGGGCAGTATGTATAGGAGAGAATAATTGTGGGTCTGTGGGGTTGGAGGGTAGAATAATAAATATATACTGTATATACTCGAGTATAAGACAAGTTTTTCGGCACATTTTTTATGCTGAAAACCCCCCACTCGTCTTGTACTCGAGTCAGTGTCTGTATTATGGCAACTTACATTGCCATAATACAGACCAGGACCGCCGGGCTTGTAATGAGTTGGGGGCTGGCAGCGAGCTGTTACTTACCTTTCCTGCAGCTCCTGTCAGCTCCCTTCTCCTCCACTGTAAGTCTCGCGAGAGCCGCGGGGTTAGAGAGTTGCCACGGGTTACCCTGGCAAGGCTCTGCGTGGCAGTCAGACCGCGAGACTTACAGTGGGGAGCTGACCGGAACGGAGGAGAAGGGAACTGACAGGAGCTGCAGGAAAGGTAAGTAACAGCTCGCTGCCAGCCCTCCTCCTACACAGCCCATGCAACTAGACCACCAGGGAATAATATAGCCCCCCTCCCTGGCCATGTATCAAGCAGGGAGGGGGGACAAAAAAATATAAACAAACATTTAAATAATATTATAATAAAATAAAAAATTTAATAATATTAAAATAAAAATAATATTTAAAAAAAACTAAATTTAATATTAAAATAATAACAATAATTAAAAAATAAAATAAAAATGCTCACCCCCCATCAAGGTTACACACTCTGCATCACCCACACACTGCATCACACACACACTGCACTCATACTGCACTCATACACACACACACACTACACACACACTACACACTGCATTCATACACACACACACACACTGCATTCATACACACACACACACACTGCATTATATACACACACACTACACCCACTGCATTCATACACACACACTGCATTCATTATATACACAAAATAAATATTCAATTAATGTAATTTTTGGGGGATCTAATTTTATTTAGAAATTTACCAGAAGTTGCTGCATTTTCCACCCTAGTCTTATACTCAATAAGTTTTCCCAGTTTTTTGGGGTAAAATTAGGGGTTTCGACTTATACTCAAGTATATACGGTATATATTTTTTTAATAATAATAAAAAAAAAATTATCCCCACTCCCTGCTTACCTTTGCCTGGGAGAGGGGACATTTCCTGCAATCCCTGGTGGTCTGGTGGGGAAGCCCTGGTGGTCCCAGTGGTGAGATTGAACTCTAGCAGCTGCTAGAGTTCACCCTTGCAAGATTCGGAGCATTGCCGTGGTAACCGTGGTAACCGTGTTAACCGCTGCAACGCTTCGAGCTCGCGAGAGGAGAAGCCGGCGGAGCTGCAGTTTAAAGCTCCTCCGGGTCCTCTCTCCCTGCTAGGGGGCCGGATTTTGCAGCAATTTATTGCCGGTCCGCAAAACCTTTCACATGACGGTATAGTCTACATCGTCATGTGAAAGCTTTCGCGGACCAATAAATTCTTACGGACCGGCGCCATTCCGTGGACCAGTGGATGAAGACCACTGTGCTAGAGGACTAAGAATGGTCTAGATTATAATATTTCAGTTTTTAACAGCAGAGAACTGCAAAGCTGTTATACAAATGTGCAAATAAATGTTAATAACAATAATTCCTTCATATATAAACTTTCCAAATAATGACTTGGATTTGTGTGATGTCTGAGTAAGTGGTCATTTGTTTTGTATTGCATGCTTGCACCTGGGTACTAGAAAAACAAGTTAGTGATACTGATATAATTCTTTTTTCTTACTCTGAAAAGGTCAAGCGAGCAGGATTTATGATAGACTGCTCTCAACCACACCATCAATCTCTTACATGAAGCAGCTTACTGCAATCAGTTTGCACTACCCTCAGTCATGCGGATCTACAAGGAATACACTGTCATGGCTGCTGTCCTATTAAATCGTTCTAAATGAACAATTATAGTCTGTGAGGATCGGTGAAATGAACATGTGATTGTTGTGTTCAGTGCTTGGAAGCGTTATCTCAGATTCTGGTCTCGGCATAAAAGCACATGTTGTTCATAGAGTGCTTTTTCGAACCATAATACTAACATGTCCGCTGCATTCCTATGTAAAAAAAGAAGGTGGGATCTACTGACCTCTATTCAATATTGGTTATATTGATGGCAAAGCAACCTGTCAGTTTGACACGTTTCATTGGTCTCTTCTCAGCTATAACTGAAAGCTTATTTTACAATGTTTCATTTAAATAAACAAACAAAAAAACAAAAACACCATTACCTATTGATTCCAATGAAATTCTGCTGGGTTGAGCTGAAATTTATTAACCCGAAATAATCCAGGAAGGAAATATGACAGAGAAGGTTACTCTATCAATAATCAGTGGCTGGGCCCCCACCCTAGGACGTACTTAGAGACCAGAGTTATCTGAATGTACCTTTCCTGGTTAATTACTTAAACACTTTGTTATTATTATTATTATTTTGTTCACACTCTACCTTTTTGTGTACTTTATTTAGTATTTTGTTTCAGTTACATTAACACTGCTCTTGCTAATAAAATCCATGTTGGATTAAAAACCTTCAGAACATTTCCCTTAAAGAGGTAGTTTAAGTTCCATAGACACTACATATGCCAGGGGTATGGCAGATCCACAGATCTTTTAAAACTACAGCTAAACTAAAGGCATTCTAAATGCATGAGAAGCATCGTGGAAGTTTTAGATCTACATCATCCGGGGATCTTTTTGGGCACCCCTGCTATATGGTATAGATGCCATCGTCCAGTTTTGGGATTAATTAATTTTCAGCGACTTGACCAAAACCTGGGTCTACAAGGCAATGGTGGCCCAGTCCACTTCCACATTAGCAATATCAATTCTATCCATATTTGGAAGTCATTCACAGGCTAGACATGGATCTTTAAAACCCCTCTTTTAGGTCAAACTGCTCAAAGACCCACAACCTAAGGACAGGGCCTGTCAGGGGCAGATTTACATGTCAAGTGCCTTCAGGCACAGAATTCAAAGACGCCCACTCCCTGCTCACATGCAGCTTCCTTCAAGAGCTTTTTTAATTTAAGTTAACCCTAGGATTATGGTAAAGAGCTATTTTTATGGTTTCTCTTTGAGTGCCTAAATTTAGGACTAAGGAAAGGGTTTGTTTAGATTTTGAGAGGGGGTAAATTTAGGCTTAGGGAAGAGGGGCATATGGGGCATGTAGATTTTTAAAGGCTAGTTGCAAAGTACTCACCCTGCAATCTCTTTGTTAGTCCAGTCAGCCTCATATGAATAATTGTTACGGTGCAGAAGCTGGTATTTAGTCAATGCTCCAGCAAGGCGTTTCCTGTGTGAAAGGCTCTTAGTGGGCAGATGGGAAGTGACCCCTTCCTCTTACTGCCCAGCCTCACACAAAGACACTGGAGGAGCTTTGAATTTATTTTTTCAAACTATATAACTGTTCATGCAGCTCTGCTACCATGTGTGGGAGGCTGACTGGACTACTGAGGATACTTGAAAAGGCTCCTGGCATTTATCTTTCTCCACTAGCCCATTAAAAAAAAAATGCACATTATAAATGCTGAAAAATGCCCCCCTCCCCTGTAGGGAGGTGTCTACTACGATTAATGTGAAATCCATCCTCCATGCCTGCAGTCTACTAATACCGTAATCACTACTGCCATGCCCTCAACTGTCCAGATTTGGATGGGAACATCCCAATTTTGGAGATGTGACAGCAGTCTGTCCACATTTTCTCCATCAGATTTATTGTAAAATAAAATACAGCATTCTTCCCAAGTGTACCGATCTAGGAGGGACGGTCAATATTTTGGTCCCAAATCCCTCTGACCCTCATTTCTATCTTAATGTCCCTTTTTTCTAGGTGTGTTTGAGTATATAACAGATCTCCACAGCAATAATGCTCCCAGCAATGTGTCTTTAAACTACAACAGATGTGTATAGAAAGAACTCTGCCTAAATAAGATACATTGTTCTTGTTCTAAATTATATTTTATTTACATAAATTGTTCTCTGAACATCCCGACCCCTGTCCCCCAAACACACCCCTAATGTTAAATTGGCCCTCTTTGTTCATTTGAAATGTTAGGAGGTATGCTACTGCTGATGGTTTATGGTCTTATGGTTAGACTATCCCTTTAAGCAGCTATTGTAAATAAAGTAAATTGTAAGCAATGGGCTGAATAGATAAACACTGCTATTTACAAGAGTGGGAAAAAAAAAACTCCCTTTCTAAGCTAAGTATAATAAATAAACCATACCTTTAAAGTGTCCCTATTTAGGAGTGCACAAATCCCTCTGTCCCCCTTTTCTATACAAATGTCCCTCTCTTGTAGGAGCTCAATATTCTTAGTGCACCTAAAATAATTTATACCAGTGCTCCACAGCTTTAATACTCAAAGCGTGTCTTTAAGCAATAATAAATGTGTTTAGAAATAAGTCTGTGCGAATAACATCCATTGTTTTAAATGAAGATTCCATTGCATAAATTGTTACTGGTAAGTTACCTAAAATTTCTCACAACAGTCCGCCCCCCCAGGTCACACACCGGCCACACACCTATTCACATCCCTAAAATTAAAGTGCCCCTCTTTGTTTATTTGAAATGTTGGGCTGTATGGATGCACTACCTGTGCTCACACTGGAATAATCTATAAGAAACCACAAGAGTTAGCACAGCAAAATCCAGTGTTCCTAGGAAAGACAGTTTTGTAAGTTATTTTGTTTTTACAGGGGAACATTACAGACACCATCACTCACTGCATTGAATATGAACCGAAGAGAAAGATTTTAAAACTGCTTCTAGTCGTGAAACTCTTATAGACAAGGCAAGTCACATAGGAGTTAATGTTCTGAAACTACTGCTTGAAAGGCAAATTCAGAAATGCTCAATTTTTAAAGTATTATTATTATGTAATCTAGTGGTAGGCATTCTCTAGCAACAATCTGGAGAAAAAACTGATTTTCATTATATTTGCCCTTTTCACAAAAAGTATGAAATAAGAATTCAGAAATGTGCATTTCAAAAAGCCAATATTAAGTTTTGTTTTACCTAGGAAATAACATACATTTTCACATTCCTCTATTCTTATATTGTTAGAAGAATGTCAACTGTAGGCGATATATCATTTTATATATTCCGGACAAAATCTAAAATATAATAAGGTACCTAAATTACCTAAAATGCACACAATCCACCAAAATTACCTAAAGTACAAGTTCAATGCCTCTTATGTTAATTTGATTGTTAATAGAGAAAACATGGGCAGAACTGAATAAATATAAAACATTCGTTTACTGAAAATGTATTTTGTAAAATACAGAAAAAGCCTTAAAGGAACATTTCAAACCCCTGTTAGCGGATGTGGAGCTCCAAGGGACCCTCTCTGCTGCCCTGTACTGGCTTAAAGGACTATTCGTCCCTTGTTGCGTTCGGTGTATTTGACATCATGGAGTACATTTGTACCACCTTCAGTAAACCTATCCGAGCATCCAAACTGCATTTTATACTCCAAACTGTACATCTCACAGACCACCACTCTTACTTTACATAGATTCAATGACGCTATTAAAATGGATCATTTTACAACACTTTGCCACACAGAAAATTTAGAAACAATTAATAACCCAATTAATTTCAATACTGTGTGCATCCTTCTCTAATATTGAAAGGGTTTAGGGAGAGAGAGAGAGAGAGAGAGAGTGTGTGTGTGTGTGTCCAATGCGTGCCTACTATTTATTGCAGAAATTAACCCCTTGCTTTACATTTCACATTTTATTTGCCTTCCCTTACATTACGTTTAAGGGTCATCCATCTCTGCTGAATAAATGCTTTTATCCTCTGTCTGAAGACTACCCATAATGTAAAGGGTTTAATTGTAAAGTTATGATTGACAGGGGCCTGGTCCTGCTAATGCCCCCTTACCTTCCTTTAGTCTTTTTGATCTCTCCAGCAGAATCAGCAGCAGATGAAATCCTTTACAACAGCTGGAACGTTGACTACTGAACAAAAGCACTATCTTGAATGAGTTCAAAACAGAACAAGCTCCTTTGCTCACTGAGAGATTTGCTGCTGGGAGACAGGTGATCTACTTGGAACCTTGACTTAGCCGGGTAAATATACCTATATCTATTGACAATATCACAGCCATGAGCCAAACAGTTATACAATAGTAGGTCTTCACTCCTTGCCTGTCAGCCCTGTGTTCCCTATGTATTTACTTGTTTAATTCACATTACACAAAACTTTCAGTCTATTTGTCAATTCTCCACAATTCCCAGTTTAATGATTAACCAAAAACATATATATTATCAGTTCTCCTCTTTTGCCTGGTAATGACTTTTTATGATAAAATGTTTCCATTGAATTAATTTATAGTAATAAGACATGATACCAATGTCCAGTTACTATTTAAATAAAAAAGTTTAGTTAGACATTGGTAGAACAATCTCAGTAACAATATGTACTCTGTGATTTATGGGATTGTAGATTGCTTCCATTGAAGTTCCTGGTCTCCGAGCATAGACACATTTGCATTTCTATGCAGTAGAGCGGGTATTTACACTAAACGAGGTTCACCAAGAAGGATCTTTTTAATACCCATTGTTATTGCATTAACTTCATAATGCGTTAAAAATATTATTGTCTCTAGGCTTTACTATCGATATAACAAAATGTAGTTATTAATTCTCATGGGAAATGGCAATATCTGTAGACATCGTTTAATTACGTGAGATCCCAGTAAATTAAAAAGACCCAGATTGCTAATTTGAGTAGATTGACTCGAAAACCATTCTACCTTCAGATCCTATGACACAGCTCAAACTACAGAGGCTAGTGGTTAAAATGTAAAATATCACAGTGCCAAAAATGTGGGCAATATTATTATTATTTTAGTATTTATATAGCGCCAACACATTCCGTAGCGCTGTACAATGGGTTGACTAACAGACACATAATTGAGATCAGGCCACTGGACGTACAGGAACAGAGGGGGTTGAGGGCCCTGCTCGATGAGCTTACATGCTAGAGGGAGTGAGGTATAGTGACACAAAGGGTTAGAGTAGGGGAATTAAATAGTTTGTTAGAGAAGGGTTTATTGAGTGCTTGGTAGGTCATTTTTGACAGTTGCAGGAAAGGAGTCATGGGGTGGGGATGAGAAACCTGCTGACAGTGTAATTGATACGCTTTAATGAAGAAGTGAGTTTTCAAAGATTTTTTGAAGGAGTGGAGGCTGGGTGAAAGTCGGATTGAGGAGGGAAGGGAGTTCCACAGAAGAGGTGCAGCCCTGGAGAAGTCTTGAAGGCGAGCATCAGAGGTGGGGATCCGGGCAGAGGATAGGCGTAGGTCTTGGGCTGAGCGCAGGGGTCTCGATGGGACATACTTGTGTATGAGGGAGGATAGGTATGTTGGAGCAGCATTATGTAGGGATTTGTAAGCAAGTGCCAGAATTTTAAATTGGGCCCTATATCTAACTGGAAGCCAATGCAGTGACTGACAGAGCGGGGAGGCATGGGAGGTGCGACCAGACAGCAAAATAAGCCTCGCTGTTGTCATTAGTTGTGATTCTATTTTATTTTTTAATAATCACTTTATAAGGACCATATATGCCTATTAACATGAACTTAAAATGGAAGCTCTAGAGAGCAGACCAATCCATTCTCTGCTCGTGTTGGTTTCCACTAGGTACAAGTGTGTTTATTTTGTCCATTGTATTCTGCTGCGGTATCTGCAGATGTTTTATTTAAAAAACGCTAATATTAATCTCAACTGCAGGGGTGTCAAACTCCAACCAGGGTGATTTGCAATGTTAAATGTTCTACAGACTTATTAACTAAGCTCCACAGAAAGGCATTTTCCCTCGGGAGAGTTAAAAAACAAAAAAATCTGCCAACCTTTTCGTGAAAATAAATAAATGTACAGTACAGCTTTAGATTTCATACGGTTACCAGTGGCCTAAGGTAGAATGCTCAGTGTTCCCCTTTAAGGAGAGACAGTAACATATTATATATACTAATTAATAATTAATGGCATCCTGTAAGGTGTATGTTTTCTAAGCATATCTCTTTAACCTTAAGGACCAAACTTCTGGAATAAAAGGGAATCATGACATGTCACACATGTCATGTCTCCTTAAGGGGTTAAGACCAGTGCTTAGATCTCTTCCTGATATTAAGGGGTTAAATCAGTCTGTCACGATACTCTTAAAGTAGCACTGTAATTATTTAGTTTTTTCTTTTTCTTTTTCTTGAGCCCGTTATATCTTAATGATTATGCTTCCCCATTTGTCTTTATGTTTATTATTGTTTCTTTCTTAGACTTGATCGCAATACCTGCGCACCTCCATTTTGTTCTCATCTGTCTGCAGTTGTACCTTTGTGGGATATTATTATTTTTTATTTTTTTACAGTGGGTAAATTAGGGGTGGATTTAACAGCATAACTTGCAAAGTAACGGAGCCTCTTTAAAGTTTATGGGTTTTTAAAAAAAATATTTTTGCCTGTAAATATAATTGAGCAGAGAGCAACCCTAATCTCTCAGGGGGTTGTGGGTTAATTTCTCTGCAGAGTCAACTCAGTCTTAAAGTTTACATGTCAGTTAGATGAGTACCATCAAATAGGATAATGCTAAAATGTATCCACTGCTGATTCAGGGAAATGACACTTTTTCAGTTGTTTAATAAAATTCTGTGTTTTTAGTTTATTTAATGTAGCAACGTCTCTAGTTTGAAGAGGTTATTTTATGGTGATAAGGTGCAAGCTTTTTGTTTTCATCACTGATTGGCTGAAAAGGCATACAAAAGAGTGAGTTCAGATATAAGCTGCTGAATTAGACCTTTTAGTGCTGGTAGTGGTAGATCAAGAAACTAATTTGTTGCAACAGCACAGAACATAGAATGCAAAACCTCTAAGCACAAAGTGAATATTATGTCAACAAATTGTTTCACTGAAAGAAAGTGTCAGATAATGGCACACATGGCAAATATATATATGCATATTGTTTATGACATATGTTACTCACGTTGTGTTACACAGGAACTGTGCTTGAAAACAGCAACCAGGTTACTGGTTTGGGGGTTCCCTTTAATTCTTCATCTAGGAAGGGCCAAGTAAATTCATGGTTCCAGGAACCCAGTTTAACCCCTTAAGGACACATGACATGTGTGACATGTCATGATTCCCTTTTATCCCAGAAGTTTGGTCCTTAAGGGGTTAATCACTGGGCCCTAGGTCACCTTATGGTTAATCCTGCCCTGCACCTGGTTATCTATATCCATGGCTTTAGAAGAATTCAGAGAAAGGTCTGCAGCAATGAGAGGAAAGGGCATGTGTTTTAAACCAATCCCTACAGTCCCTTCCATGAAATATATTATACTTTGACATAACACTAAAATAATGTAAAATAGGCAGACACATTGCTAAAAACATTAAAACAAGAACATACTATATATGTGTTTCTCCAACCCTTTTTCATTTATGAAAGAATAATGCCCTGTCTGACGTCACAGGAGCAGCGCTGATGTCCTCTCAAAGGCTTCTTATAGATAAGCTTTTGGTTAGACCATTTTACCGGCCCAAGGAGCATTTGCAGCTCTGACTGCAAGGGAGAAGCTGTTACATCTGTCGGCAGCGTGTGCCGATGACAGACTTATTTTATACACAGAATTAACATTAGGCTGCCAATATCACATGTGCAACTTGCGCCCCGGCACACAAGTGCCAATTACTCTGGTGTGTAGTGTTTCAGGCTAAAACACACTGCACATCCAGACTCCTACCACCATGACCACTTAAAAAAGGAAAAGTTGTCATGGTAGTTGGAGTAAACCTTAAAAAGACAAATAGTACATTAACCCCTGAAGGACACATGACATGTGTGACATGTCATGATTCCCTTTTATTCCAGAAGTTTGGTCCTTAAGGGGTTAAAAACCCTTAAATAAAAATAGTACACCTCCCCTTTAAATCTAAGAGGGTTTCATAGTAGGTTTGAATGTCCTGAGGAGTGTTGGATGCAAGTTAATACCAATTATAAATATTATTCACCAGGGAGGTGTCAATATCCTCCCTACATAAGATGGCTGTGAGTAGAACAGACTAGCTTTATTACATTAATTACCGCCATGAAACAGTATACCGACCCGGAATATCGGAATGCCAATAAAGAAACACGAGCACATTTTCTCTGTGTCGCTCTGAAGGCTCTTATTTGATGTCAGAGAAGATGGATGGGTTTTGCATTTCTCTCTGACATGACAATGCTATCCTTGGACCATTTCCTTCTTCCTTGTCACATTTCAGTCAGGAGTTTTATCATTTGGACTGTTCCATAAAAATCAATGTTTCTCTTTCTTTTTCTGGGACTCCTATCTGTGGAGGTCCCACTGGTGCAGCTCTGTCAGGCTGTGGAATATTATCAATTTGTTAGCCCCGGGCAAGGCCCATATAGAGCTAGGTTGAAAAGAGGATAGGCAGCTGCAACGTAATTACTTTTACTAACATTGAAAAGTGCCTGCGTTTCAGGAATGATAAACCCTCAGAATTGCTACCTGCAATCCAGCTACAGTACTCCCCAAATCAAGTTATAAGATAGCTGCACATATTTGTGTTCATTTTGCCTTTAATTAAGAATGCATAGAAATACGCATTGCACAGGGAAACAATATTTTAATATGCCCTGCATTATGTATTTTCTGTAAGTATTCCCAGTAAAAACCGACGCAAGCTTGCATTGACATTCATCGATCTTGTGGAAATCAGATATCATGAAAGGCAAATCACTTCTTTCAATTTCTGCTGATCCATGAAATAACAATGCTGTTTTTGATAGATACTAAGCCAACTCTGCACTCAGGGGGGATTTATAAGACTACTGGTTAAATTCAAAAGGTAAAATGTGACACATATATTGATATTTGAAGGTTTAAAGTTATATTATATCTTAAAATATAAAAAAGGTGTTTCATATTCAGCGGATTATACTATAGGAAGTTCGATTTTTTATTTTATTTTTAAACTTAGTAATAAAAACAAATTGGTATTTATAATATTTTGATCCTGACTTACAATGGCGGAGCACCCGGGGTTGCAAATGGTGCTCTGAAGACCTTTAATAGTAAAATGGACTGGGCCCCTGTCAGATGACTAGTTCCCCCACGGCCTGCTGGGAGGAAATTAGTTCAGGTCACTTATCACAGCATGTAGAGAGCCCCACGGAGAGTAGAGTAGTGGACGAGGCACAGATATCAGGGAGAGATGGACTCAGGAAGCCTGGTATCTTAGACTCCTATTAGTCTTAACCAGCCTGCATCCACATGCTGCAGTCAGCTCCTACGGGACGCCAGGGAGGCAACACTCCTGCACACATAAAGTATAAAAACAGGAGTGTAGCTAAAACTATATAAATTGTGACTTATATATGTGTGGCAGTGTGTGTGTGTCCCAATGTGTATGTGTATCTGCATGTGTGTGTGAACACATGCATATCAGTGTCAGTATGTGTGTGTGCATGTTTGTCAGTGTGTGTATCTGCGAGTAACAGTGCATACATCACATCATTCAAACACACCCTTGCAGTCAAACACCAACATTGCACACAAACACACCCCTGCATTTAAATACCAACACTACATACAACAGCAATGCATCTCTCGCAAATACACCACTGAATTCAAATGGCAACAGTACATAAAAACAAAAAAATGCATTCAAATGCCAACACTGAGTACAAATACAACCCTTCATTCACATACACATACTTCATACAAAATGTTTACACACAGACACTGTTCACAAATACAATCCTGCAAAAAAAATGTCTTTCACCAGGTCCTTCTCTATATCAATTCCACCACTGCATGACAAGTTCACTTTAACTTTAAACATGAATATTTAATTTATCAGTGATCAATTATATATATTTTTAATTGCTTTAGAAATCTAATGCGTTACTCACTGCCTACACCAACAGTAAAGTAACACCTAGCCCTTGCTCCCTCCTACATCCTGCACCTCTCCTACAATACTTTAAAACCAGTAAATATAAAAATTAAAAAGCAAAGGTAATATAATAATGTAGTATAGTACATCTATATAATAATATAGTAATATGATATACAATATAGTAATTGTAATTAAATACATGATATTGTTATAATAATATAAAACATATTTTCTAATAATAAAAATGTAGTCATAGAATAATGATTTGTTTCTAGCATTAGATAATATCACTCAGGTTACATAGTATAGTAATGTAACGGTATGTTGTCATCAAAGGATCAGGTCCACAGACCTTAACATTAATGATTTGAAAGAGTCTCCCTGAGACGCGTCGCCAGTTTCATGCACCGTCTTTTCAGTACATTTGCTTAGAAAATAATGTAGTATACACACAACAGACCATGTGACTCAACTAGAATCTCAACATTCTTAATATAGAATCTTCAAAAATTAACCAATATATATCGCCAAAAAGAATGACAAGTATAATGCAGTTTAACAACGGGTTCTAAAATGTGCTCTTATGAAAACCATTAGACTGTAGGGAGCTAACCTTTATTGTAAAAGCTGCAATCAAAGGTCATCTGCTAGTCTTTTCATACTTCAACCTCTCTCAATGATTACACTGGTTTCCTGCTTTCTTCTGGATTTCGTTTTTCTGATCTGTAGACTATGCCTCAGATGTGCGAGACAATGAGATAGAGCTGTAGTGCAAGAGGCTTTTTGATTTTATGGGAAATAATTTGCCTTTATACAACGCAGAGCCTAAGAATGCCCTAACAGATGCATTTTAGTAAGTCCCACCTGTAATGATGATAACGTTGCTGGTAAAATAGGTGTTAAAAATAAGTTTACAAGCGCATTGATGGAGCCAAACTAAGAATGAATACAGCTAAACACCATTACACCAGAAAGAAAACAGTGGTTTCGCCCTTGCCAACTTTTAAACCCACTAACTTCACAGCTATGTACTCATTAAAACCATAAAAACATTCTAAAAAAAAACCACCTTAAATTTTCATACAAAAGAGGTCAAATTGTGCTGGGGTATTAGAACTCTGAGTTCTAAGAGGAGGAAATTATCAAAAAGTAAAATATTTAGTGCAGGATATCTTAGGGTTTAAATGACCATATGCCTAGGGTGAAGTCTTCTCTGTCGGTCTAAGAGGCAGTGGGTGACCCCAGTCGATAACGCTTTTTATTTATATGCAAAATGTAAGGGAAAAAATGGAACGTGTTCAACGCATGCCTACATAGTTTAAGGAATGAGTTGTGTCTCTGCTTGATCTACAGAATACCCATGTACTAAAAACTCTGCAATCTGTGATCACATCTACAGAGAGAGTTTAGTCACAATCCATGTAATCATGTATGTTGTAGGCCACGTTACTTGGTATGCAGAAGCTGTCACATCCCTGAGTGCCAGTTATTTAATATAGAGCATTACACACAGAGTTTGTAATCAGTATTGTTTTTTCTCCTCAAACTCAAAAGAAGTGGTATCTAGGGCTGCCTTAGCTGCTACACACAAGGCAATCAAAGCAACATTATTAAAAACCTTACAGAAGGCACAAGCCTTGAAATATAATTGCCTTTGTAGATGTTCTCCAGTGTGCATAATACATATACGCACGCAACAGGCATGTCCTTTGTTTGTTTTGTCTCTATTTACCAGTGTCCTTCAAGACAGCAGCTAATTCTCGTCGTGCTTCTTTGCCGTGGACAGAATGTCTTCTACTTCTACAGGTGAATAACAGGTGGCCATAGAAACTTGCCTTAAGCCATTGCTGCATCCTGGACTCATTAATTAAAAATTAGGCAACCCCCTTCCTGACACCTTGCTTATTAAGAGATAGGGAGAGAAAAAACATTTTAATATGTGGATTTCTTGTTCAGTTTTAGCACTGAAAGTAATAACAGGATAGATTTATTTAGTGATTAATGCAATGTTTAAACAAATATGACAAGGAAACATATTTAGTAAATACGTTTAAAGGTCACCATAGCAACCAGAGTTATCTAGGCTTTAACTGATCTTGTTATTAATGATGGCAGACTAATTAGTTTGAAAAGACATTAGATGAAGACTAGTTGCCAGATAAGGTGAGAATAAACTCCCGAAATAACAAAACACTCTAAGTACACAAGAACATGCAAGAGTTAGGCTTTTCGCCTGCCTGGTTTGAAACGCACTGTGTATTAATATTCTTCTTTTAATTCAAATATTGCTTTGATTTATAGGTTGTGGGCCAGTAATCAGGGCTACTGGCAACGAGATCACATACTATAGCAGATATAATGTTCAAATGTATAATGTATTATAGGGGTATATAATCATGTTCACATGTATGTCTGAAGAGGTATAAAACATCTTGCTATTTTTAACTGGAATATTTGTGCTATCAAAATTTTATAAAACATCTCAATACTGTCAAAGAACCTATCCCCCGCCGTCATATATACTTTAAATTAACCAGACAGTCACAACACTCATGGCCACCATGTGCAGGATTTTATCCCAATAAGTAACAAATAACAAATGCTAAAAAAGGTTTGAAACCAATAAAAAATAAGACAAGATTTTTATTTCTTTAAAAAAAAAAAAAGGAAAATCCATTGACTTAAACTATTAAAAAATTATGTGCAGAGGTTTATGGGACAAGAATAGCTCCCAGAGAATGAAAAGTAACTAATCAGTCAGATTTGTTTTTAACATTTTCTTTTACTGCATTATCTATATAACGCATTAAAAGCACAGGGGGTCATTTTTACCCCATTGATTTTTTTTTAGGGACATCAAACAATGTACTACACCAAGCTAGTTTAGTTTACGAGTGTGCTATGATCCCTGTTTCTATAGAATACTGTCCCAAATACTCTGCTCGTTCTAGAAAAAAAATAAAAATGAAAAAGATCGGTAATCAAGGGCTGTTAAATCCATGAACATGTTGAAGGTTTTATATAGACAGTACAGTACCAAAAAGAGTGTAGTCTGCAATGTATTGTGATGGTTGCACTAGGCTTAATGGGGAGGTTAGTAATAAAACATGTTCATATGCAGCTGTGCTTTCTATTCCACAAAGGATAAATGTGTTTTTAAAAGTCTGATTACCAGTACCTTCCATGCAATTATTCCTTCATTAGGAATAAAAAACACATGCTTTTTCTGTGCATGATGATTAACAAGCAGAGCTAATTCATATAAAATACACTTAGAGGGAAATCGGCATCCTTTTTGTGCATATTCATTACTGTGTGGCTGTGGATGTTGAACGCATGGTGTATGCCAATATAGGGGGGGGGGGGGGACGACACAATTTGTGTTTAGCTATATCCCTTGAGAACAGTTATGACTCAGGTGCATAATCTCTCTCTCCCTTTGTGTATAAAATTTACACAGTCAAATCTGGTATGTAAAGATTATTGTAAATTCCAAACTTTACGGTGCCCCTTTCTAACATTAGCTAGTTTATTTTTCCATCAGTTCAAATTATATACAAGATTTATTTTTTACAAAATCAACAGATATTCCTGGGTATTTTATGAAAAGAATTTAGGCACTTTATAGTAAATAATTTTAGAATTAAAGGAAAACTGTAGTATTGGGAATCTAAACGTGTATTCCTAACACTGGAGTGCTATGCTATTCTCTAGAGCTGGAGGATTGAGTAAAGTGCTGCCCTTTAGGAGAGAGCAAGAGACAGGTATGTGAGGTAGAGGTTACTCTGGGAGGCCATAAGCTTTCCTAAAGATATGGGTTTTAAGGCACTTCTTAAATGATTGGTGACTAGGGGAGAGTCTGATGGTGGTAGGCAGGCTATTCCATAGGAAGGGAGACGCCCGTGAGAAGTCCTGCAAGCGTGAGTTGGCCGTACGGGTGCGGACAATGGACAGGAGGTACCGAGAAGGGGCCTACCTATGGATCTTTGAGGAGATATAAGATGGGCTAGAGTTGTTCAGTGCTTTATAGGTATGGGTTAGCACTTTGAATTGACTCTTATAGGATACATGAAGCCAATGTAAGGACTGACAGAGGGGTGAGGTGTGAGAGGACCGACTAGAGAGGAAAATCAGTCTGGTGGCAGCATTCATTACAGACTGTAGCGGGGCAATACGACTTTTGGGAAAACCAATTAGGAGAGGGTTACAATATGTCTTCATGCATTATGTGGAGACACTGGACGTCGGTCCTGCAATCTTTGCAGGACTGCATCCAGGCAGGGACGTATTAGCCGCGAGGCAAACAAGGCATTTGCCTTGGGCGGCATTTTCCAGGGGGCAGCAAAAAACGCCGCCCCCAAATGCCCAGGGCAAATGCCTTGTTAGCCTTGCGGCTAACTGACATGCCGGCTGGGCATGCAGGCTGCTGTGCGCTGGCGGGTGGGCGGCTGGCGAGGGAGCTCTTCCTCTGAGCACTCTGCCTCGCGCGCCACCTGCAGAGTGAGGGCCTAGGGCAGCACAAAACCAGGATACACCACTGCATCCAGGAAATCCCTGTAGTGCCTTACTGAGTGACAGCCACTAGAGGTGGCCTTAGATAGCAGTGTAAACACTGTTTTTTCTCAGGAAAGGCGTTTAGACTGCTCAGCAGGTGATGGGTGCTTTGCCCCAGAATCTCTACGTTAAGCGTTAGTGGTTCTTGTACCAAGAGTGTTCCTTTAATCTCTGTCATTGCATACATGCAATACAACATAACCATTAAAAGATTTTGGCTAGTAAGTATACACATCCCCTTTATTTAGCAAATATGTGTTTGTGAAGTCTGTAAAATAAAATGTCAAAATCTACAGCACTGTATATAACTCAATCCTGGAATTGGGGGCTTCCATCATGGATCTTGGTCAGTTATCATTAGAAATGCTGACCCTTTTCTGCCACTGAGCATAGTTAGTAGAAGATGAGAAATAGAAACAATATTGCATTGTGTGCTTTGGGTCTGCCTTGACTGAACTAGATTGTGATGTCACTTGCTAAATCTTTAATACACATTTAAATGAAAACAAAGTATCAAATGTAAAAAGAAAAGTAAAAAACAACAACAACAAAAAACAACATGAGTGATATTCAAAATTGTATTCAATGGTGGAATTTTCAGAGAGTTGATGGTTTCCTTTTAACATATACTAATCAACTAATATGTCATTTAAAATCATATTACATTTTTTTCCCTTTAAATAATTTACATCTCACAAAAGCTTCCCATCAAGAAAACTACCAAACTTATCCCAGATTAGAAAAAAAAAAAAAAAAACCCAGAGAAAGTATCCACTACAGCTCTCCCAAAAAGGTAGGGAGCCTGGGTCAGGTGGATTTAAAAAATAATAATAATAATAATTTGTGAGTGCATGAGATAATGCGTCTGAAAATGAATTTGTCAGTATCAGTGTGTGTGTCTTTCAGTGAATGTGTGTATCTGTCTGTCAGTGTGTGTGTGTGTGTGAAGTAGCCTCTACTTTGTCTTAAGATATATTTCATGAAATATCTTGACTGTGTTAGAATTCAAATGAAATTCCAATAAAGTCAATGTGAGTATTTCATAATTTTTTTTTTTTATAGAGCTGCTTTAAGCCTTTAGAAGCTTCAGGCTTCAAGGGTCTTATATGTTTATATCTTTCAAAACTGGAACATTACTGCAAAATCATGTTGAGAGGGGACATAGTAATAATGTAAGTCACTGCTGACACACATCAAGATTCAAGGTCAAAAAGGAGCCCTGTAAGCATGAATGCTCGTGGTGATGCCAAGCAACTTGGCCCTAACAATGAAGTACCCTGGCCAGTAAGGAGAATCTAATTTTGGCCTATGGTGCCTTAAATCTTCAACATAGTTAAAGGAACACTATAGTCACCTAAATTACTTTAGCTAAATGAAGCAGTTTTAGTGTATAGATCATTCCCCTGCAATTTCACTGCTCAATTCACTGTCATTTAGGAGTTAAATCACTTTGTTTCTGTTTATGCAGCCCTAGCCACACCTACCCTGGCTATGATTGACAGAGCCTGCATGAAAAAAAACTGGTTTCACTTTCAAACAGATGTAATTTACCTTAAATAATTGTATCTCAATCTCTAAATTGAACTTGAATCACATACAGGAGGCTCTTGCAGGGTCTAGCAAGCTATTAACATAGAAGAGGATAAGAAAATCTTAATTAGACAGAACTTGCAATAAAGAAAGCATAAATAGGGCTCTCTTTACAGGAAGTGTTTATGGAAGGCTGTGCAAGTCACATACAGGGAGGTGTGACTAGGGTTCATAAACAAGAGGGATTTAACTTCTAAATGGCAGAGGATTGAGCAGTGAGGCTGCAGGGGCATGTTCTATACACCAAAACTGCTTCATTAAGCTAAAGTTGTTCAGGTGACTATAGTGTCCCTTTAACCTAGCACTGCAAGAGTTAAAGTGTAGGAAGAGAGTCTAATTAGCCGATTTGAAAAATAAAATAAGCATCCAAAAAGACATGGAACAAATGTAACAAAGAAGACAGAATGAGTACTGTGGGGACTCTATCTACATTTTAGAGCCCTAAGTTTGAAAATCTTGCTCTAACAAAATAAAGTCTTCAATAACATACCAGCGATATATATAACTTTAAGCAAGATGGCAACAATACCACCACCACAGGTTTAAACTTGGATGTAGTCCTGTCAGTTTAATGAGTATCTGCAGCTGTTCATTAAGCAGGTATAAAATCCTCAGCAGCCAATAGTCCTCTGCCTGTTTTACAGTCTGGGTGCTTCAAAATATGCTGATTGTTTGTTCCCAAAAACACTCATACCCAAGTCTATATGCCGAAGGGCTGTTATTTTGCGGGGAAGAGCTATTTTGTTTTTGTGCTTGTTATTGGCTTAATAAAATTACATTTTGTTTTCCATAAAGCCAGTTCCCAACTTTCTATGTCTGCTATAATTCTCTATATGCAGGAAGAGAAATTACAGCTAGTTTGTGCAGGTGGAGTACGAGGGCACCCCAGGTAAATGGGAACCTAAACTGACACAAAATGTATTAGTGCTATCTGTGCAGGAAAGCCTGTACCCATTCTATAGATACCTCCAGAAGTGCTGCAACTTAATGTAAATGTTGCCTTTTCGAAGGAAAGCACTGCTCTATAACACCACCTCTCTGTGGCTGTCATTCAGACTGCTACTAGAGGGGCTTCCTGTTTTTGGTACTGCAACGACTGCATGACCGATGTTCAGTGGCTCCACTTTCTGCATGGAGACGCAGAACGCTCCCCATAGACATGCATTGAGTAAATGCATCTCTAGGAGGAGAGGCTGCGCATGTACACTACCCACCCAATACATGCCTATGGGGAATGGGGAAACATTTCCTTGGCTAAGTCTCAGCCATGGAGACGGATGAGCCGCGGCGTGACTGCTGCGGCGAGGCAACAAAGGTCAGTAGAACTGAATCTAAATAGGTGGGCTAACACTATAGCATTACAAATACATGTTTGTATTTCTAAGCATCCTATGTAGACACCAAGGACTAAAAGCAGTATAGTGAGAATAGTTACATTTGTATTATCTGCATTTATATGTGTGTAGCAGTATGTCTGTGTTTTTGTGTCTCTATCAATGTGGGTAGCAACACATGCAGTAGTGTGTGTAGCAGTGTAAGTAGTAGCAGTATGTGCAGCAGTGTGTGTAGTAGTATGTGTGTGATCTGTGTAAGTAGCCTTATGTGTGTTGAAGTGTGTAATGTGTGTAATTCCTGAGTTGGCAATTCTTGCCACAGTTCTCTCCCTTCTCGTGGCAGTTCTCTGCCGTCTCTCTCCGGGAGATCACTGTGTTCAGTTTGAATGGCTGGTGCCATGTACAGATCAGGGTAATACAGTGCTCCCAGAGTCCTGGAGTATCTAATCCAGTCAGTAAGCAGCGACATAAGGTAGGAAGGATACCTTTAACAGGCAAAGTGCCTCCTCTGACTAATGGGAAATCAGGCTGTGCCAACACTACACACAATACACACCTACATTTAGACACATACTCCATACAAAAACATGCTTATTTACCTTTTAGCCAGCCTTGGGCCCAAAAACACATGTTGAACCAGGGCTCTCTACTTTAGTTACACCACTGCATGACAGTTCACTTTAACTTGTAACGTCTAAAACTATGAATATGTAGTTCTTTAACTTGAATTTTTTTTATTGAAGTTTATCAAAAGTTACACACACATTACAGCTGAGTGTCGAGAGTTTTGCCTGGAAAGATGAGTCTAGTTTGGCCAGTATCTGGGCCATATCGTCCTTCGAAGGTAGGTGTTTTAGTGTTCCTTCAGATTTGTCTCCAATACAGAGGGTAGAGCAGTTGGAAGGAGCAGGACTGTCTGACCTCAGGCCATCCAGGAGTGGCGTGGATGCCATGTCGAGATCAGAGTCTTCAGATTTGGCCGATGTCTGATCCCTGAAAAATTTGGGATCAGACTGGAAGATTTGAGATTGCCAGAAGGTTTGGGGGTATGCCAGGGATCAAGTTCTTTCTTCCAGTTGCCCAATGGTATAATAGCACTGGGCAGAGGCGGCTCTCTAATTAGGCGATTTAGGCGGACGCCTAAAGCCTCGCGCTGGCTGAGGCCTCGCAGCCGCCTAAATCACCTTAGGGCAGAGTGACTTGCCGGTTCCTTGGCCGATGACCGAGGGCCCGACATCGGGAGTTGGCCCAGCGGCTTGTCCTGTGTGCCACCGGGTGCAAGGCCCCTCCTGTCTGCCCTGAGAGCCCAGCCTCCAGTCTGCAGCTCCACCGGGTGTGAGCTGCAGACTGTGAAGTGTCACACGCTCCCCAGCCTATCAGAGCGTTGCCGCGGGTTACCATGGCAACGTTCTGACTTCTGGAGATCGCAAGACTCCTATCTCAGTCTGCCACTGATACCCGGCGGAGCTGCAGACTGGATAGGGAGCCCACAGGACCACCAGGGAGCCAGGACACTGGACCACCTGGGAAATAAAAGGTATTACCAATACCCCCTTTCTCCCTCTGCCACCTGTCACCATCTCCCTCCTTCATGGTCACCCCATCACTGTGTCACTCCCTCCCTCACTGTCACCCCAGCACTCTGTCACCCCCTCCTTCCCTCACTCTTCCACTCACTCCCTCCCTTACTCTGCCACCTGTCACCCCCTCCTTCCCTCACTGCCTATTGCCTTCCCCTCCCTCACTCTGCCACCTGTCACCCTCTCCCTCACTTACTCTGTTACCCCCTCACTATGTCCCCCCCTCACTTTGACACCTGTCACCCCCTAACTCTGCCACCAGTCACCCCCTCTTTTCCTTACTCTGCCATCTATCACCCCCTCCCTCACTCTGCCACCTGCTGCCGCTTCCTTCCCTAACTATGCCACCTGTCACCCCCTCCCACACTCTGTCACCTGTCACTGCATGTGTCTCTCACTCTGCCACCTATCAGCCCCTCCCTCACTTTGCCACCTGCTGCCGCTTCCTTCCCTAACTCTGCCACCTGTCACCCCCTCCCAAACTCTGTCACCTGTTACCGCATGCGTCCCTCACTCTACCACCTGTCACCCCTCCCTCCCATGCTCTGTCACCCCACCACACTTTACCACATGTCTCCCCCTCCCACACTCTGTCACCCTTCCCCCCCCTCACACTCTATCACCTGTCACCAACTTTCACACTATGTCATCCCCTTCCACGCAAACACACTCTCACCCCCCTCCACTCACAACTGTCACCTACCTCCACACACAACTGTCACCACCCCACACACACACACACTGTCTCCACCCTCCCACAAACACCGTCACCCACTTAACCCTGCCACACTCACATTAACCCCTCCTTATCCCATCACACTCACTCTCTCCAACGAAACTGCACTCATCTCCCTTCACTCTGCCACATTCACTCTATCACATTAACCCCCCTAGTCTTGTTACACTCACCGCTGTGGGTGTAACAGGATTAGGGGGGTTCATCTGATAGCTCACAACTCCACTTCTTGTCACACCTCCTCCTCCAACAGTGCCACACTCACCCTGACACATTAACAATACTAATCCTGTCACACTCACCCCACTCACCATGTGAATTAACCCCCTTAATCCTGTCACATTCACCTCCTGTTCTCCTATCACACTCACTCCTCCAATAATGCCACATTCACCCCAACCCTGTGATACTCACCTCACCAACCATGCCACATTCACCCTGTGAAATCAACAATTTTAGCCTGGCACACCTACCTCCCCTGGTCCTGTAACACTCCCACCTACAACCATGTAACACTTGCCCGCCCTCATTCTGTCACACTTCCTCCCAACCCTGTCTCATTCACTCGCCCTGTTACACTCACCCGGCCACAGTTGCCCCTTTACTCACCCTGTCACAGCCCCCCTGAAGATCATACACAAAAGTCATAAAACATAGCTTCGCCATAAACAAAATGCACAAAGGCCACAGACAGCCCTCTACATATACAAAACACCGCAAGCAGCTACCCCAGACACAAACACACATGCTCACAGAAACATACATTCACATACAAGGATACTCACTGTCAGTTACACAATCTCAGGCACATACACAGGTAGACAATGCCAGACACACTCAAAAATATACGCAGCCAGATAAATACACACTGTGATTGTCTGTATTAGTTAATATTTGTGTCTCTTTGCATCAGTGTGTTTGTGTGTATGCATGTGCATGTATCAGTGTGTATATGTATTTGTGTATTAGTGGGTATATGTGTGCATGTATTAGTCCATGTGTCTATGCAGGGCCGGCGCTACCATAAGGCGGCCCAGGCGGCCGCCTTAGGGCGCACCGGCCCTGGGGGCGCAAAATCAGGCTGAGCGGAAGGAGGGAAGCGCACTGCGCTCCCCTCCAACCGACGACCTGTTGTAGCGTGGCCGAGCGCCCGGTTCTGCGGGCGCGCGAGGGAGCACTCTCCCATGTGTGCTTCCTCTTCAGCTCTCTCGCGCGCCGCATGCTGATACCGGAGCCGGAAGATGACGTCATCTTCCGGCGCCGGCATCCCTACGCGGTGCGCGAGGGAGCTGAAGAGGAAGCACACATGGGAGAGTGCTCCCTCGCGCCCGCCCGGGAGCCAGCCAGCCAGGGAGGGAGGGAGGGAGCCAGCCAGCCAGGGAGGGAGGGAGCCAGCCAGCCAAGGAGCCCAGGAGCCCAGCAGCACCACTGGACCCCAGGGAATCCCTTCAGCACTCCAAAAAGGTAAGGAGGCTGAGGGATTAAATTAAAAAAAAAAAACATGTGTTAGTGTGAGTGTGTGTCTGCTAGTGAGTGTCAGTGTGTGTGTCTGCTAGTGAGTGTCAGTGAGTGTGTTTGCTAGTGAGTGTCAGTGAGTGTGTCTGCTAGTGTCAGTGAGTGTGTCTGCTAGTGTCAGTGAGTGTGTCTGCTAGTGTCAGTGTGTGTGTCTGCTAGTGTCAGTGAGTGTGTCTGCTAGTGTCAGTGAGTGTGTCTGCTAGTGTGTCAGTGTGTGTGTCTGCTAGTATCAGTGAGTGTGTCTGCTAGTGTCAGTGTGTGTGTCTGCTAGTGTCAGTGAGTGTGTCTGCTAGTGTCAGTGAGTGTGTCTGCTAGTATCAGTGAGTGTGTCTGCTAGTGTCAGTGTGTGTTTGCTAGTGAGTGTCAGTGAGTGTGTCTGCTAGTGAGTGTCAGTGAGTGTGTCTGCTAGTGAGTGTCAGTGAGTGTGTCTGCTAGTGAGTGTCAGTTAGTGTGTCTGCTAGTGAGTGTCAGTAAGTGTGTTACTGTGTGTCTCTTACTGAGTGTGTTTGTTTGTGTATTAGTGAGTCTGTTTGATGTCTGTTAGTGAGTGTGTGTTTGTCAGTGAGAGTGTATGTTTTGTAAGTGAGTGTGTATGTATGTCTGTCGCTGAGTGTGTCTGTCAGTAAATGTGTGTGTCTGTTAGCTGGTGTGTATGCATCTGTTCGTGAGAGTGTGTGTGTGTCTTCAGCACTTACCTTTCTCTAGCGCCGGACTCCCTTGGCGCTGGGGATCCCTCCGCCTCTCAGCTCCGAATGCTCTTGCCACGCACGCATTCAAACCGCCCATAGGAAAGCATTACTCAATGCTTTCCTATGGACGTTCAGTGTTTTAGAATAGCGGAAGCTCCTCTAGCGGCTGTCAGTGAGACATCCACTAGAGGCTGGATTAACCCTCGGTGAAACATAGCAGTTTCTCTGAAACTGCTATGTTTTCAGCTGCAGGGTTAAAACTAGAGGGACCTGACACCCAGACCACTTCATTGAGCTGATGTGATCTGGGTGTCTGTAGTGGTCCTTTAATTGTGTGTGCATCTGCATGCACTGGCGTACATACCGGGGTCGCAGGGGTCACAGCCCTGCAACCCCTGCGACCAGGTGCCCGCCGCCATGTGTTGGAGGGGGCGAGGATATGAATGACATCATATCCCTGCTCCCTGTGTACCACACAGCGCGGCTGGCGCCCTGTGATGGGGCTGGGCTGCAGGACAGGACTCCAAGGAGCCAGACAGCATGCATCCAGGGGACAAGATTGAACTAGTATGTAATTGTGTATGTCTCTGTATGTATGTATGTATGTATGTATGTAGGTCTCTGTATGCCTGTATGTCTTTGTATGCATGTTTCTGTATGCATGTATGTGTCTGTATGTTTCTGTATGCCTGTATGTCTCTGTATGTACAAATGTATGTGTCCGTATGCCTGTATGTCTCTGTATGTACAAATGTATGTGTCTGTATGCCTGTATGTCTTTGTACGTATGTGTCTGTATGCCTGGATGTCTCTGTATACCTGTATATATGTATGTGCCTGTATGACGGTATGTCTCTGTATGCGTGTATGTCTTTGTATGTATGTATGTGTCTGTATGCCTGGATGTCTCTGTATGTATGTTTCTGTATGTCTGTCTATGTATGTATGTGTCTGTATGACGGTATGCCTCTGTATGTATGTCTATATGCCTGCATGTATGTCTCTGTCTGTGTCTGTATGTCTCTGTATGATAATTTCTGTGTTTGTATGAACCTTATTTTAAACGAGGGTGGGGGGCACCAAAATGCATCTTCGCCTGTGTAACTAAAAATCCTAGCACCGGTCCTGTGTCTATGTCTGTAATGTGAGAGTGGTATGGTATGGGCAATACAAAGGTAAAGTTGCAGGCAACATATATATTATGTACATACATATACAATACATGGGGAAACACATATATGATAATATAGATGTTAAGGATTATAGAATATGTGAAGAAAATGTCTATGACATTGTTTTCTTATCTGTAACTTTTTTTTTTAAAAGCCCAACCCAAATTTTCATTTTTGTTACCAATAACCCCTTCACACCGGCACTTATGTATACACGACTGTCAGGCTATACAACCATACCCCACATTCGTGTATATGATTAGCATAATTGCAAATTAAATTTGTTTATTGCAAATTATCTCATAATTACAATCAGAGAGCTCACAACACAGAGGAATAGGGAGCTGCAACAATGCAAGCCTCGGAAGATGAATACAGAAACTAGCTCTCTGTATCCAATGCTGCAAGCATACAGCTCCTTACACACACACACACACACAAGGCAACCCCTATTTATTTTTCACTAATGGTGTTAGTTGGGGCCTAATGTTTGAGGTTCGCCTAAGGCCTCGCAGAGTCTAGAGCCGCCCCTGGCTGGGTTTTCCAATAATGTTCCTTGTTCAGTCTAAAGTTCTAACAAACTACTTGACTTTTTACTCTCATTTCTAAAAAAGACTGTCTTCAACATGGTTGTATCTAAAGTCAGTAAAGCCGATATGATGTCACCCAGCTAACAGGAAAGCAACCCATATAGTTATTGCACTCTATAAAGTTATTGCAAGTGTCCATCAAAAAAAGCAAAGATTAAGCTGAATGGAAAAGCCAAAACACAGAATCCGGAGGCGTATAGCGCTTTTTTAGGTGATTATTATTATTGTTACCATTATTATTGCCTATATATCAAAATATATTCTGTAAATAAAAAAAGCAACAAATAAATGATGCACGTGAAGAGTATTTTATATTTCAATGAAAATAAATATTAACAAATCCACTAAACATGTTAGCATTCAATGTCTCCACAAGATGGACTGAGTAGGCCAGACCACTCTCCTGCTTATTATGAGTTTATATTACTTATTCTTTATTTATTTCATCTATTGCCTTCCTAATTTATCTCAAATCTCAGCTAAACAGCTACATAATATTGACATTTTGAGGGCAGTTGGTATGAAATTCATAGTTTGAAGGGACAATATAGGTAACCACACCACTTCATCTCATTGTCAGAGTAGCTGCAATGTTTACATTGCTTCGATAAGCTTGCCTCTGGTGGCTGTGTACCAGACAGTCACTAGAGGTGGTTTCTGGCCTTTGACAGAATTTGGCTCCGTGAATTGATGCTGGATATCCTCACACTTTGCATGAGGACTTCCAGTGTCTTCTAAATCCCAATAGGAAAACATTGATTCAATGTTTTCCTATAGGGAAGGCCTAATGTGTGTGAAACACTCGCTGCGCATGCACATTAAGTGCTCCTCCTCCTCATCGGCTGATGTTGGAGGAGGAGGAGCCCGAGCCAGCACCAAGCAGCCTCGACACTGGAATCAGGAAAAAGGAGGGGGGGGGGGGGAATAGGGTTTTAACCCTTTATTGCCTATGGGGGGAGGCAGAGGGACAATAGTTTACTACAGTTTTGTATTCCTACACCAGGAGTAGGCAACCTTTTCGTAGTACTGTGCCAAAATAAAATCTTGAAGTTCCTTGGTGCGCCTGTCCTATTTTTTTTATATTAAGGTGTGTATGTTACAGTTTACTGCTTGTGTTATTGATGGGTGCTGCAGTTGCTTTGTAGAGTTGTATTTGTGTGTATGCGGGCTGTTATATTGCATATGTTCATAAGTAGTTTGTGGTATTGTGATTATGATACCTATGAATGTGGGCTGTGTATGGGGGATGCTTGTGGAATTGTGAGTGTGGATGATATGTCACAATGAGTGTTTGGTTGTGTGTGTATGTGTGGGGCTGCTTGTGGCATTGCATGTGAGAAGCTGGTTGTGTGTGTATGTGTGGGGCTGCTTGTGGCATTGCATGTGAGAAGCTGGTTGTGTGTGTATGTGGATGTCAGTGGTGTTGTGCTTATGGGGACTGTGTGTGTTTGTGTTGTTTGTAAAGGCTTATTCTGCAGCTCTGTGTATACTTAGCAGTGTGGGTGCTTCCAGGTCCATAGGGCGGCTAGATACAGGTCATGGGCAGGAGATGCAATAGCCAACGCGGGCTGCTCTACAACGTTGTGGATTCCTGTTCACAGGGGCTGGGATGAAGTGAAGTGATCTGAGATCACTTGCTTTAATTGCTGCAATACGTAAATTGAGGATTATCACTCACAACCTTTAATCACTGCTCACTTTGCACTAACAAACTTAATTCCCGCTGGGTCTCCTGATAGGCCAGAGCCTCTGGTAGCCTTGAGTGTCGTACAAAAGCACCTTGAGTATCATGCATGGCACACGTGCCATTGGTTTTTTGACCCTTGTCCTACACTACAGTGTTTCTTTTATAAACATCAACATTTTTATACTTCATAAATAATTATCAAACTGATATTTATTTAGCAGACAGCAGGTTGTTTGGATTGAATGTGCACATTCAAGGAAAATTTCTGAATGTGCACCTAAATTGCGTGATCTGTTCAAATTTCAATCTTACAAATTTTGCAATTGTTCATTGAGTGATTAGGAAATAAACCTGATGTGTTACTGATTTTTCATTGAGAGATTAGGAAAAAAAACCTGATATGTTACCGATTTTCTCCATCTTGAATAAAGGTAGAGTAGCTAAACATTTGTGCAGATCTAGAATCAAACATCAATATTTATTAAGCAAGTCGTGAAAACTGAGCTTTATAATTGACCATATGTTATACTTCATTCCTAAACTTCCAACTGAGAAAGAAATGATATAGGTATAAATACACATGCACATAGCAGGTTAAGGTACACACAGTAGATATTAAACATAGTAGCATCTTGTTAATACAATGCATGCTAAAACTTAAGAAAAAAAAGAAATTCAATTACGGTGACTTGATAAATAAACTCAAGCTGTGAGGTTTCCATGGTTCTGTCTCAGTGGGTAGCTGAACAAATTTAGAGTATATTACAAGAATACAATGCTAGAATCTCTGAGTCTTATTGCTTAATGCCTGTAAATATGGCTTGAAACTAGCTTGGCCCAAAGGACATATTCTTAGCAGGATGCAATTAGTGTGCATGCAACTATAGACAGATATTTAAATAGATAGACAGACATACAGACTCTTAAAATGTTCTTGTCGTGGTACAACAAAGTTTTGTTTGATTAAAGAGCAGAATGTTATATCTTTGAAGTCTACTTACAAAATGATAGAAAGTGTATAGGTTTTAATTTAAATGATCTGCATAGGCTCCTATACTGGTAACATAGAGGTCAATGCTGAGAGACTGATTGACAAAGTAGAACAGGAGAATATTCCAAGAGGCAGTTCTCCTGGGAGACAAAGAAGTTTGGCACAGGAGGAGAAGGTCCAATACAGCAACAGGTTGAAACCTGTGAATATTAACCAATGCAGCTGCTTCATGGGCACCATACTGCAGAGTGACCTCTGAAGCAGATACAACTACAAATGGATTGTGCAGTTAATTATAAATATAGGAACCCCAGGAGTGTAGCCCATGAACGAGCATGAAGCCTGCCAGGGTATAGCTTGAAACCTTAAAAGATGCTCTTTCACAATTATCTGGAAATTCATTCGTAAACAGGGCTATACATAGGACACGAGGTCACGCATTTAAGGATATGGAATTCTCTATAAGGATATGGAATTCTCTGCCAGAAGAGGTGGTTTTATCAGAGTCCATACAGATGTTTAAACAGAAATTGGATAAATACTTCCAAAAACATAACATACAGGGATATCATTTTTATTAGTGGGGTAATAGCTGCTTGGTCCAAGGAGATATCTGACTGCCATTTTGGGATCAAGAAGGATTTTTTTCCTAGTTTGTTGCAAAATTGGAAGCGCTTCAGACTAGGTTTTTTTGCCTTCTTTTGGATCAACAGCAAAAACATATGTGAGGAAGGCTGAACTTGATGGACGCAAGTTTCTTCTCAGCTATGTAACTATGTAACAAGCCCATGTTTCTATCCTTCCCGCACTTACTTTAAAGTACACGCAGAGTAGAAGATCCCTTGACCTTAAGTGAATAGACAACAACAAAACTTGCAGAGCTCCAGGAAGTTCAACCATCTTGAAAGAAGGTTGAATAGTTGGAGAATTTCCCATTAGATGAATATGATGTTGGTGTCTACCGGGGTTTCTGAAATTGTCTCTATGGATCCAGGAAATACCTTATCCCACAATTAATGGGTTCTTGAGGCCTATGGCTACATTGAGATGGCAAACATGTTTTTGCTTCCGTACTACTTTGATTTCAAATAATCAGTTAGAATATTGTATTGTGTCTTACTCTGCAACATTGATAAATCTCATAAATTTTAGTAGTCATGCTTATATACATGTACTTTCTCAGCATGCTGTTGCGTATAAAAGCTATTTATATTGAGGCAATACAAACCCTTTAACGGGAGGGAGTCAACCAATACCTTTTTGATAGAAAAAAGGGTGAGAATCCACTAAGCTCCACAGCATTTGGGCTTCTATGATACATAATCAATAAAATCTATCATGGCAACTCCTGCTCTTTCACTTTTAAGCCACAAAGATTTATTTGCTAGGAAGACACATCTATTCAAATCATCTGGCACTGCTACATGTGCGACAATGGAGACAGAGTCAATAAACTTTCCATGGCGTCTATCAATCCACATCACCTGCAGAGACACTTTAAGGAGAAGATACTGGTGAAGAGCATCTCATCCTCCCCCCAGAGTCAATCAACACCAACAGTGCCTCCACCCGATTTCTCTGGGAACGTAATTCTGCTATTCTTAGAGTGGTTTATACATACAAGAAAGCTAACAGTTTATTTCTACAGAGCAAAAGTTCTTAACCTTTTCTGACAGAGAGCAAAATAACATACATGACATTAGTTTGGAACTTGGTGATCCACTCTTCAGTTGTCATACTAAATATGACAAAATAAATGCCGTTGTTATAAAATGCCTACTTTTGGGGTTGCAACAAGGGCTTCTGCCGGTAAGTAGTGTAGAGGGTGTAAATTTAACAAAGGGTGTGGGATTGGGTGTTAAGTATTCTAATTAATTTTCAAACATTCAGGGGTCAAGGTATATAGGGAGTGTGATGACTTATGGTCTTATATCTGGCAGTGGATCTGGCCCTAGATACCCAGAGAGTCCCATCCCCCAAAACTATTTGCTGCAGTGTTCTGCATTTTCTTTTTGGTGTTATTGTTCTGATGGGTAAGCTTTCCAAATAATTTCATATTTTTGGATAAACTTTTAAAACAATTTCATATGACAAAAAAATATTAACATTTTGTAACACCTGGATGTTTTTTGATCTATTAATATTATTTTTTTATATATGATATTTTTTATATATATATTTTAATATGTCAAAATATCATTGCAAAAGTTTAACCAAAAATACTAAATCATCTGGAATACTTATCTAACAATATTAAATCAAGGCCTTTATTTGTGCACTCAACGTGGAGGAGGGCATGTAACACCGAGAAAGGGTCGTGGGACTCGAAATGTATACTTGATGTTCCTCAGTTTCTCAATAAATCCAAATGTAGCACATTGGTGCACAGTTTTATACCTGAAGAGGTTTCTACATATGATTTTTGTTGGTTGCTCAAAGTGGACTCTGGGAGCACTATCCAGCAAGAAGGAGGAAGAAGGGGCAAGACATGTGCTTATGGACAAAGTAATACGTGGACCTCCTACTTTCCACAGTGTTATGGTTTTGCAAAACATTTCTGCATTTTGTGTTCTGTTATGAAGTGCTTGGAAGTCATTTTTGGCAAATGTGATGACATTTACATCTACTGAATTTCAGATAAAACGAAGTTGAGTAATCACTGATGGTAAATAGCAAGATATGGCAGGTGGAAGTTGACTGAAGCGCTTCTTTATGCCATATTTTGCCAACAATTGTTGCATACATAAGACAAAGTAATTCCAACTGTGATACTTTGTGACTGGAATTTAATTGGATACTTTATGACATACTAAGTGATAAACCCAGACACATGTGCTGATTCAATGGTATATGGTAGCATTCCATGGAATTTTAACTCAGATCTGTATCATTTTACAGTAGATAAGCAGAAACTTGGCAATGTTATTTACTAAACTTTGAATTTGTAAAAACATTCAGATTAGCTTGATGCTACTAAAAACATACATTTAGATTGCATTCACTAAATTAACGTGATTTGCAAACAAAAATCTGATTTGTGCCTAATTATCCCTGAACTAAAGTCCTCTCAAACTAATGTTCCAGACTCTTAAAAATAATCAAATAAAAATATGTTTTTTTAAAAAGAAGTGAAAGTCCTTAGGATCCCTCAAATTGAGACTATATCGAGACTATAGCCTTAGGTTTGTTATCCTAATGTGTTCCTTTAAGCAATGCATAACTAAGGCTATAGTCTCCATGTCCCTTGTATTTTGCCACCCATCCATGTGCAATAAAAATTGATACATAATTTTTTTTACCTTCTTCCAGCACCGAGGCTCTATCAACGTTGCTTACCGCGTTGCTTAACGCTCTACTTCCTGTGACATCACTGCAATGGTCAAATCTAATGCTCCACACAGAGGAGCATTGGGATGAGTGCTGTACATGCATTCAAGCTTACCCATAGGAAAGCACTGAATCAATGCTCTACTATAAGGGCTTTCCACGTCACATGACCATGTTTTACTTGGTCAGTGTAGTGAAAGCACCTCTAGTGGCTGTCATATGGACAGCCATCATCGTGGACATAACCCTGCAGTGTAAACATTGCAGTTTCTAAAAAATACTGCAGTCCAAACTCCTATTCTCTTCTCATGTCATGTTAGGCAGTGATGAAGCCCCACAAGCAGGTAAAAGCACCACTCTTACACTCATCCACCTGATATGTAGCTTTAAATGTAGGGGGAAAACAATCAAATTAGGGTCAATGGGACTACCTTTAACTAGTGGGGACCTGAGGAATGTACGTTTGGAGCTCCATAAATTCTAAATCAACTCCCTTGGAAGTAAACAGTGAATTGTGCTGGTCTGACAAAGAAATGCCAAACAGAGTTCCATGTTCCGTAAATAATAAACCCTTAGAGGATTTACACTTTCTGGTACTATAGTGTTTTATTTCAATTAATGAGGTTCTTCTACAATACTTTCTTATACCTTCCAATGTGATAGTAAGTTCCTCCACAGAGTTCCTCCCCCACTAGACACAAAAAGTATTTCTTTTGAGTTCTACAGACCAAAAAATGCCAATAGTTGTACTGTCTTTCCTGTCCTTGTAAGCTTGCAATCAAAAGTTTCTTGTGGGAAACACAGAGACATGTGGAATAGCAGCCAGCGGGTCATAGATTCCAGCCCAAAGAGCAAAAGTGTTAGCGTGATTGTTCGGAGTGAGATGGAATGATTGCTCATTTTATTCATGCTATTGAAATGCTTTCTTGAAATATTCTTTTATTCAGAAAATGACCCTTTCAAATGAAATGGTACCTTCTGGGAATGAGAGGGAGAGTATTCATTTTCCTGCTGCGATGATAGACCGGGCAAAAAAATACAACTACCCAGGAAACTGTAGATCACAGGAATGAAATAGAGAGTTAGCCTGTCTGAGCTCTGTCTACTGAATATGTCTTGACTTTCAACATTTGGAAGAGCAGCATTTAGGGACTTACAGAGGATAGTGCTAGAACACTGCAGATTTCCAGATAAAATAAAACAATAAGTCTTTTAAATCGTCTGTAATAAGTTAAAAGGCATCAGCAAAAAATCCATTCTCTAAGGTGATCAAATCTACAGGAGATACCCGTGTCATAAAAAAACCTAAGGGTCTATCAATGGAAATTCAACTTTTCAATTAACTTTAGAAAGAAAGAAAAAGTTTTTTTTAAGGTTGGTTGAATGTTGGAAAAAAATACTGACATATCCTAAAATGATAGAACTACAGAGCAGTGTGTGCCTAAAGCTCTCTATGAAGCGGGAGGACCCACAGTATGTTCTTTATTTGCTCATAATGTTACTTACAAGCAAGAGCAGGATGCTAGGACCATATTAAATAATTTACATCACATAGTTGTTTAAGCCAGGACACTGGGTGTACCCAGTCTAAATCAGGTGCTACAAAAAACACTGAACTTGGAAGCAGTCTTTTTAATATCTCATGCCAGAGTAGCCCAACCTTATCCTCAGTAACCTTCCAGGGCTTTGTTAAATTTATAGATAAATGTAAAGTTATATCACTGACAATGTACCACAATACTGTGATCCTATAGAACACAAGGCTCTAATGAACCCGTGAATACATGGGTTAATGATTTCTTAAACCGTGTATTCTAATCTTCACAATGGTGACTTATCAATTTTGGACATCTCTTGCAGTTAAATGGTCAACTATGCAATACACATATAAACAATGCATTTAATATTGTGTAGTCTGGACATGCACCCTGGATTGTAAGTTTCTTAACCAGCGCCATATAACAAACATAAAGAGGCAAAACTCTCTGTTGATCAGATTAGACGAGCTAAGCATTTGTTACCTCCTGTCAATTTCTCTGTTTCAACAATGTTTCATGTGTAACATTTTACATTTAGAGGTTCACGTGACGTGAACACAAGAACGAATTACCTGCTGGCATGTAACATAAACGCCATTGCACAGCCTTGCTATAATATAATCTTACTCCAGTGATTTCAGGACTGCATTTCCTATTTAATTATATGTGCACCGAGAGTTTTAACATTTCCCACCCCTCCTTAAGCTGTTCTGGGAATAAGATGAATTGTTGAAATATACCAGGTGCGTTTGAATAATGATCTAGCCTCGTGCCCCTGTGGATTTGCGTTCAATTCTTGTTGGGGTTTTTTTTTGGTTTTTTTATGGATACATATTGAGTAGGATTTTGAATGTTTCTTGTCCAAGTCCCTAGTGAATACCTGAACATGCTCAAAGAATTTTAATGGGCAGGGACTCTGCTGGTGTTAACCCTTCTGCACACCATCACTGCCGGGCTTCACGTTGTTATATTATGAAGAAGCATTAGGAGTGATAAAAAAAAAAAAACAGAGTGAAAAGAAAAAAAAAGTAAGAGGCTGAAGACACGATTAGTAACATATCTTAGACATGGTTTGTACATCATGTTAAACCAAAATCACACATAAATATAGACTGGGGGGAGACTGAAACTGTACCCCCTGACTCTTACAGAACTACAGTAGATATCCCAAAATTCGAAGTAAGCCATACATTAGAAGAAACTTATGGTCCTACTTTTAATTATATCATCTAAAGACCAGCAGAGACAGATTTAACTTCCTTATTCTCCACATTGACACAGTTACAATCAACATCTTTGTGTGCACTTATAGTCACTATAGGTACCCAGACCACTTCAGTTCATTAAAGTTGTCTAGGTGCAGTGCTCCAGTCCCACTTAGTCCTGCAATGATAATTGCGTTTTTATAAGGAACTCCAATAATACATTGCCGGACTAAAACTGTCTCTAGTGGCTGTCTATCAGAGAGCCAACAGAGGCACTTCCTGCATGTTAGGTGACTTTTGGTAACCTAAATGACACTGGACATTCTCACAATCTGCATGAGGACATGATGCGTCAGCTATTTCCCCAGAGGAAACCATTGTAGCAATGCTGGAGGAGGCGCATTGTTGGGACATCAGCGCTGGGGAAGAAGGGGAGAGGAGGGGGCAGAAGGTACTGTAATGCAAGGAATACAGATTTGCATTCCTAGCACTATAGTTTCCCTTTAAAAATACCAACCTGTAGTAGTATGCAGAAATAAAAACAACGGATTGATGAATAAATAACTGAAAGCTATAAGGTCTCAATAGTTAATTTTCTATACTGCAGCTTATCGATATTATCAACTGACACCTACAGAGATATTTACTAAAGTGAGAACTAATGGGGATACAAAATAAATTCAGAGTAAAATTTAAATTTAAGTTTAAAGTAGCCAAACTGGAAGCATAGCTAACTTGTAAAATGTTACTAAATCTGTTACTTTGACCTTCAATTTGAAATCTACATTTAAGTCCCTTTGACTTTCTGACAATTCTTACTTGAAGGTAAATAAATCTGATATTGCAAATATATCACAGCAAAAACATGTTGGATCTTATATCTCAACAGATCGCTGTTATACTCTTCTCAAATCTATACTACATCAAGAAACTGAAGATTCGCTGGTGGATCAGCCATCCACCAGCGAATCACATGGTTAGGAGAAGCTAACAGAATCTTCTATATGTTAGTGGCTAATCGTCCTATAACCCGAATAGTTCAAGATTTACACATTTCTCAGGTCTGATCAATTAGCACACTGACAATGCCTGTCTACTGGGGTGCTTGAGGACCAATTTGGGAAGCAATGCTGCCTATCCCCTCAGATGCCATGGCAAGGTGAGAATAACAAAGTCGAGTAAAACTCCTGCAAGCATAATTACAGCACAGTCTGTTTGTGAGACTGTCACCTACATGCCAACATTCATTAAGAAAGATATTCTGTAGCACACGCTTTCAAAACTTTAAAGGCTGTGCCATCAGCCAGGATTCTGAAATACCCAGTGTAATTAGCCCTTTGAGTACTAAAGGTGTGTGTTAAAGCCTTAATCATTCCCTCCTGAATTTTATCTGATGAAGGAGCTTTGATGTGGTTTTAGAATGGCATTCCTCTTTGGTAAATCACTTCATTAGCAGATCCCATAACACACAGAATGCACATTTATTACTAATTATTTTATCAGACTAACATTTTAGGAATTGAGGTTTAACCTGTAATTTAGATGTATGAGAATGGATCGGTGCAGTTTTCCTTACCTGTAAATATATGGTTACTGGGACACTATAATCATGAGAACAACTTCAACTTATTGTATTTGTTCTGGTCCATATAATCATTCCGTTCAGGCTTTCTGATGTGAACACAGGGGGGTTTTGTTCAGGGAAAGGCAGTGTTTATATTACAGCCTATTGATACCTCCATTGGCCACTCCTCAGATGGCTACTGGAGGTGCTTCCTGAGTCAGTGCTGCACAGTGTGACTGCCATTCAGTGTCTTCACCCTCTGCATGGAGACACTGAATGTATCTCATAGAGATGCATTGATTCAATGCATCTCTATGAGAAGATGCTAATTGTCCAGGACTGAGTTTGACTTGTACTGGCTTTGCACTTGATCTGCCTCCTTGACAGTCTCAGCCAATCACAATGCTTTCCTACGTGAAAGCATTGTGATTGGCTCAGAACACTACTTCTGATGATGTCAGCCGGCAGATCAGAGACAGAGCCAGCAGCAGCAGACTGGAATAAAAGTAAGATTTTGCTATATTCGGATGACTAGAAAGTTATTTTAACACTATAGGGTCAGGAATACATGTTTGTGTTCCTGACCCTATAGTGTTCCTTTAAAAAGGGAAGATTGGAAATATTCTGCAACTCATTTACTTTTCCAAGTCTGGTATTTTGGTCTAAACAGTTCCAGACCATTCCAGGTTTAAGGAATAAATTGGCACGAACACTTTTCATTATGAGCAGAAAATAAATAGTATACGTTACAGAATACAGTATTTGTGACAGTAAAATGCAAAATAAAAAATAAATGCACTAACATCTCCATCTAATTAAATGTTTAGTTTTCTGCAATTTCATTGAATTCCTCATTTCAGCACTAATTGTTCCTTTCTGCTATGTGTTTTAAAATAGATTCTTGGATTGGGGCTGGGAGAAAGGAAGTAGAAATTGTATCTTTATAAGTGGTTGATGAGTCCTAACATTTGTGACTCCACATGTGAGATAGCTGACTTTGCACTGGGATCATTTAAATTCTGCATATTTCTGGCCAGGACGCACTTTCAAACTCTAACGAAAAGAAGGCAGAAATCATAACTTCACCACAAAAACTTGGTGGACTAGCAACCTGAATCAGGTTGATAATATCTTAAGTAACTAGGATTAGCCTGCTACCGTTATAGCCCACAAGTGTAACACATCATTGGCATACCTCCCAAGTGTCCCTATTTTGAGACCAAATCCCACTATCCCTCTTTGCTATCATAATGTCCCTCTTTTCTAGGAGCTCCATATTGTTGGTGTGTTTGAGTGTATCACACAGTAATGTGCTTTTAAATTACAATAAAATGTTTAGAAATCAGTCTGTATAATGCATTATTCTTGTTCTAAATTAAATTTTAGTTGCATAAATTGTTGTAAGCAAGTCACCTAAAATGTGTCTCATGCACCTGGACACACCCCCACTAACACCTCTAAAATTATTGTGTCTCTCTTTGTCCGCTTGGAATTTGGGGAATTACGCATTGATTCTTAAAGTAGAACAGTCACTGCTCAGAATTTTTAATATTGTGTTTTAATATTATGATAACGTATCCCCTATATTTAACTAGCTTACATTGCGAGGTCTGAAAAAATGTATTTAAATGTAAAAATCCAATGCTGTGTTTACTTTTATCCTGGAACCGATTACCATCTTGGCCTTCAAAATTATATAGGTGTAAAGAAACATATTATTTTAAGATATTTTCTAATTTAAAAATAATGTAAAATGTATATACATATAATCAGGAGCAGCATGCCATCATATCCTACCTAAGATTCGGTCAGGAATTAAAAAGTTTAAAAAATAAATAAAAATAAAACTGTCGAAAGCGGTTTTAGGTTTTTATTTTTTTTACCTTTGTATATTTGTCCAATAAACGTACTAGCATGCTCTATTTTCTCACAATTGTTTTGTACTGTGGTGGAATAAAAATTAAAAAACATAAAACAGCAAATGCCTCTCTTTTGCAACAACCTATTATTCTGCATAATTATTTGAGCCAAGGGCACAGATGGAGCAGGGAATGTGAATGGGGAGCTGTTTTATGAATATTTGTCACGTTCTAGGTTGATTGTTATTCTGCATACAATTTTAAACTAAACCGATAAATGCTGTTATGGAAATCAAGGTGGCATGTCTTCGTTTTGGAACAGCCAATGACAAGCTGTGATTGCACTGCAGCACTATGAAAAGTCGAGCTACAAAAGGGGGGTACGAATAGTTATTGTGTATTAGGGATGACATACCAGTCGAACGACCAAGGTGCTAACATTGCATGGGCAGTATAAGCTTCTGATCCACAAAGCTTATAGGCTAAAGCAGTTCTCAAACAGTTTAACTCCAAAGTTGCCTCCACTCCTCCCCTGTCAGCATCCGGTTTCTGAATTTCAGATTCAGGTAGCACGGAGTGCTGCTGGGTAAGGGTGCCGCTAATTGGCTTAGAACGGTCAGCTGATGCTCTCAGCCAATCAGTGACTCCCTATTCACTAAACTGGCTTGAGAAAGGTACATTTCTTTCTAAGCCAGTATAGTGAATGAATTTAGATGAAGTTGTTTTGGTGCCTGGAGTGTCCCTTTAACGCTTAAAGGGCCAGCGATGCCCTATGTCAGTTGTAGTCAAATGTAGATCCCAAGCACTTGGAAAATAAACTCCATGGCTGTTAAAGCATTTGAGGATGTTGTAATGATAACAAAGATTTGTGTTTAGTCTTTAAAGGGCAAAACGTAAAGATCTAAGCTAAGCAAAATCTAGTACGTTATATGCAGATGAAGTTAAACAAAACTATTGGATGGCCGTGGAGGCGTAGCTGACTGTCGCCCATGGAGGACACACGCTTCTGGTTCTTATGGTGACACCTTTCTCATCCATGGATTATCTTTGCCACCACTGGCCCCATGGCTACAATTTTACTGCATTTGTGGTCCTTGCAGTGACTTGCACAAGATTGCTGCAAAACTTTTTGATTGTTTTTGCAATTAGCAGTTGTAGCCTAGCGTAAGGCTGAATCCCTGGTCATGCTTATCATGTCTACACAGCAGTGATTGTGAACAACGCCAATTGCCTTCCGAAGCAACTTGGGTGGCTTCTGCTGGCCTCCTGCAGCTACAAGACCTTTGTATATTAGAATATGCAAATTGCCATTTTCTTGTATAAAGTTACATTTTTCTATCAAAATTTCATTGCAAAAAAAAAAAACTATTGGATAAATTTACACATTGAAAGCATGGTTTGTTTTCCTGCTCTTGCTCTTAGCTGAGACCTGTGACGTACAGTCATTTAAGATATAACACCACTTATGGGTGCGAGATTCTCAGGCGATTGGCGGAGATTGTGCAGAAATAGGAGACTTTAGCAATGACATAGTTGCTTGATTGAGCCCCAGAGGCCTGGTGCCAACAAGATTAAATCAAGAATGTATCTGTTCTGTGTCTAGAGGGAGTTTTGATTAAGTAGCTTTAGAGAAATGAGCAGATGCGGGGCTCTGAGGGTAATTGTTCACAAAAAAAGGAGCAGGCAAAATTTTTGGGATATCAACACATTACAAAAATGTAGCACTCCTTCGTTAACACAGCTTGTTAATCTCTTTCCAATCAAAGACAATAAGGAATTTTAAATATTAAATATTGATTGTTATCGTTTAAGAAATTAGCTCAAGGTTCAGCATCATGCCATACTGTAATTAAATATAAATGGAGAGAGTTTTGGGGGGTATTTTTTTTTTTTTTAATGAAAGGCTTAAAGTGCCTAATCTGGAAAAATAAGAAAAAAGAAAGAGAACAAACTGCAAATGAGGAATAGCTGCAGAGCTATTTCGGGAAGCCAGTGTTTTTCATTGGATGTCAGTGAGTCTTATTAGAGAACCGTCTTGCTGAACATAAGGAAGACTTGCTCGCTGTAAACAAGTCATACCCAACACACGTCAGTCCAATTTACTACACTTTAAGCACATGTAAGTGCAACCTTACTCAAGACAAGGACAGCTCACTCACAAGAACAAATTGTCATTTACCATGTGTTACTCAATGGAAGGCTACCCACTAGGGTGGCCGGGTCCACCATATTTTCTTTGACACAGGTTGCTTCATCAAACTGATGGTCTGAAAGGGAATTAGTAGTTTCATCCTAAATGAACTACCTTTATTAAAGGGACACAGAAGGTACTGTAACTGCTTCATCTCATTAAAAGTGTTTATAGTATCGGGAGTCTCTTGGCATCATTATTTTATTCAGCATTAAATTGTTTTTAAAGGGACACTCCACTGCCCAATTTTGTAAATTACTATTTAGTAGATATATCCCCCCCTCCCCCATGGAAACACGTATTCCTTTTGTTATGCATGCTTTCATTAAGGGTATATCTAAAAACAGCTTGTCTTGTCTGCAGCCTTTGCAAGCCCTCGCCTTTTAACCCCGCCCAGATTTTCTCTAACTATCCAATCACAGACTTCCTAATGCAGCGCAACGACACGTTTTTGCAAGGCAGGTGCTCTGGGCAATTGCTTCCTTTTGAGTTTAGCTCAAGTGAGCAAACCAAACCAAGAACTAACAGGACCAGTTGTCTGATTGACAGCCAGGTGGGGTGTAACAAGGTAAATTTATAAAAGCGCCAATTTCTAATAAAATCTGCACATTTTGAAAAATGAAAAAAAGATGACACACATTTAAAGCACTTCAGAAAGCTGAAGAGCTTTAGGGGTCTGGAGTTTCCTTTTAATGTTTTAATACTACATTTGAGTTCCCAGCAGCCCCTCTATGCGGCTTAGGCTAATGAGGAAGTATTAGCTTGAGCAGCAATCGGTGGCTGTGATTGACCTTCAGCCTACCACAGTGACCATCGATGTTATGAACTGGTATGGCTAGAAAGGAGAGTGTAATCTCTGACTTAGCCACACCTATAGTGTGGGATCCTACTGTAGGTGGTCAGGGACCCTTATTTAGTGTTAAAGTGCTTGGAAATGATTTAACGTGGAATTGTGGGACAGTGGACACCAGGCACTATAAGCAGTTCAATAATATGAAATGATAATTGTGCCTGTAGTGTACACCGTACACCGGCTGCCTGCACTTCAAGGGAAAGGGTAGCTCAACTGAACCTCTGTCCCGGGTTTAAAAAAAAGGCTAGCTTCGCCACTGAGTCCAGTGATCATGTAAATATACAACACATTTCATTATTGTGTAAAAGGAGAAAATGTTTTGAAAACTCTGCAGGATCGCAACCAGTAAAATACCGCCACTAGAGGTGGCGTTAGGCGTCCATGAAAACATTGCATTTTCTCAGAAAAGTGGGTGTTTACACTGCCCAGACAGCGGGGACAACCTATTTGCCCCAGAATCACTACATTAAGCTGTACTAGTTCTAGAGCATAGAATGTTGCTTTAACTCCCACTAGCTTTACTGAGAATAATAGTGGTTGCAGTCCAGTAGTGGCAGTCAAATAGTTGCTGGGACATAACCCATCATAAATTTAAAGGGACATAAAATCCTAAAAGAGTGGATGTTTCCCCTCTACTCTCTGCACCTAGGAAAGGCAAAGGTAAAAAAACAGAGCTAATGTATATTTTTATTCAATCAGGGAGTTAGATAGTTAAATTCCCTGAGAGCAGAGCAGTAGAAGCATTGACACTGTGCAACATACCGAGCCTTGGGCGGCCTCTCCAAGCCATCTAGGATTATCACATTGTGTGTGCTGTGTTTTGACACAAAACGCACAGAACTGATTTTTGTTTTAAATTTGCAATCACCTGATCAAATTTAATTAATAAACAGAAAATATTCCTCTTGTCCTTTGCAAAAACGCTGTAAAACGGAATCTGTCTGACAAATTTTGTCTGGGAATAAGTCTGTATATTGGTTCAGCAGATACCCTGCAGATCTTGCCGCGCTGGGAATATTACCCCAGCAGCCAATGAGGATAACTATGGGAGTTGATCGTATCAGTTAGGTTGCCTTTCTGGTTTTTTTTTTTAATATTTTTATTCTTCCGTAAGCCTCTTTTCAAGGTGACTAAATTGAAGTGGAAAAATAATGGATGTCAAGGTGAAAGCAGTGAAGGCTTGTTCCCAGGAATTGAATAGAGTGGGTAGGTCACAGGCCAGCGGGACTGCACTGAAATAATTAGCGGTGTGGACAAGTGTACGGCAACGATTAACCCTTTCCAGGTAAAATTCCAAAAGGCACATTAACTCTCCAGTGACTATTTCTTGAAATCTTTTGTCTAAATAAAAGCAAAAAAAAAGGAGGGGGAAGAAACGGAATGTTGCGATAGAACAGCAAAACCATTACGTCAGCCGAAAATGAAAAATCAGCCATTTTCAATATACCGTTAAAAAAAAATATATTTTTTTTTAAAGAGGGGGTTGAGATTGTCTTTTTCCCTTCTAACAAAGGGTGCAGAAATCGTCTATGTGGCTAAGAGTGGGATATATAAAACAAAGAAAAAAATATATTTATTAATAAATGAATAAATACATATATTTTTGAATGCAGAGATTTACCCCCCAAAAATAGGAAATTCAGATAAAATGTCACAAAATGCTGCACAAAATTATGTGCTGTATTTTTTTTTAAGCAGAGAATTAAATCATAAACCCGCAACGGCATTGCTTCTTAATCTTTGACTAATGCTTAGATTATATATCTATATCAAAGTCTTCAATTGAGAAAACAAAGAAAGTGCAATAAATGAATTGAGAAAAAAATTTAAATAAAATAAGGAGGGATATGATGCTAAATGCTCCCTGCTCTTTGTTGACTCAAATGCACGAATGCTCATGTAAAGTCAGATCTGGGCCTGTGGATAAGACTAGCGCCCCCTCTACTCTGTGTACATTGGGGTACGACCTGACTGCTGTGCGCAAGAAAAACCTGCGAGGATGGGGGTGTGTCTGTCAGTTCAGCAATATGAATGGTTGTCATGCCCTTGCTGCTTTATGGTTTAAATTCAACCTGCGTGGAGCTCTGAGTCATTCCATTTTATAGCTGCCAGCAGATTATCTGTTCATATGTCTCACTTCATATCGTCTGCAAATGTACTTTCATGGCAATAACTGCAAATATTGCAAGAAGAATAGTTTGTCTCACATTTACAGAGATTATTTCCTTTCAACTATTTTTTTTTTTTCTGCAAAGTGGCAAGTGTACACTACACAGTCTGTAAAGGGCTGCTAAAGTTCAATGCAAAAAGGCACTAACAACAAATTACACAGAAAGGAGAAAAAAATTGTTTACTCTGCAACAAGGCTAGCAAAATAGTAAACTCAAATTTTGTTGTAAAATCTTTACTCTGGCAAAGCATCATGGTAGCTGAAATTCTGTATCACCTACCTACCTTGTGACGACCTCCACCTTATGTCCGGATATGTAAACGTTCATTGTGTATAATGCTAATTTATAGAGACATTTAAAGGGTTAATCCAAGCACCATGACCACTTCAGTAATTTGAAGTGGTCATGGTTCCTGGATACTGTATGTGCAGCATTTTTTTCCCCTGTCCTCATCTCAGCCTGTCCTCCCTGACTTAAAGGTAGGCAGACAATGTAATAGAGCAGCAGGAAATGCTAGCAGAATGCTTGGTTGTATAGGGAGAGGTATTAGCAGTAGAAAGAGGGGAGTGCTCATGCCATTGTACAGAACACTGGTGAGACCTCACTTGGAGTATTGTACGCAGTACTGGAGACTGTATCTTCAGAAGGATATTGATACCTTAGAGAGAGTTCAGAAAAGGGCTACTAAACTGGTTCATGGATTGCAGGATAAAACTTACCAGGAAAGGTTAAAGGATCTTAACATGTATAGCTTGGAGGAAAGACGAGACAGGCGGGATATGATAGAAACATTTAAATACATAAAGGGAATCAACACAGTAAAGGAGGAGACTATATTTAAAAGAAGAAAAACTACCACAACAAGAGGACATAGTCTTAAATTAGAGGGACAAAGGTTTAAAAATAATATCAGGAAGTATTACTTTACTGAGAGGGTAGTGGATGCATGGAATAGCCTTCTAGCTGAAGTGGTATAGGTTAACACAGTAAAGGAGTTTAAGCATGCGTTGGATAGGCATAAGGCCATCCTAACTATAAGATAAGGTCAAGGACTAATGAAAGTATTTAGAAAATTGGGCAGAATAGATGGGCCGAATGGTTCTTATCTGCCGTCACATTCTATGTTTCTATGTTTTCTCTACCTTTAGCATCAGTGGAGGAAGATCAGGCTGCAGGGGGAACTTGGCCTTGGCACTGGGGTAGAGGTCAGTTTTGGTGGTTTTATTTTTTTTTTGTATTTGTAGCAGGTGGGAGGGACTCTGTTTTGGTTCAAGTAACCCTTTAAACTATATGTTGAAATATTCAGATTGAAAGACTGCAAATTGGTTGCAAATTGAGTTCTTGTCAACATAGGCCTCAATTTAATATTTTGGACAAGCTTTTGAAATGATTAAATATTTTTTAAAATATTTTACGATATTGATAAATTTTTTATATATTTTTTTTATTATTTCATATTTTGAAAAAAATATTTGAAATGCTTATCTAAATATATGAAATCATTTGAAAAGCTTAACTAAAAATATTAAATTGACGCCATAATATGAAACATAATTTAAAAAAATACGAACATAGCCTAGTACACACACACACACGATTTTTTAAATTGGTGGAAATATGTGAGGACAAGTGATCACTGTTGGTCTAAATGCAAACTGCAACATATGAAAACATAACATAAACATGAAAAACACACTAGACACGAATTAAAGTGGTCTGGTATCCAACTTCCATAATTCAACAAACTGCAGCATGACTGCAATGCACATGATCAACTTTCAAATTATACATGTTTACAAACTACAATTCCCGTGATACTATCGACCTTAAAATACACTACAAGCACCATAACCACTACAGCATTCTGTTGTGATTATGGTGCCAGGTGTGCCCCAGTAAGTAGTCAAAGCATTTTAGAACAGTTAGACTTCTTACCTGGGGTACACTGCTCCCCACCTTCAATACCCAAGTCATAGAACTGGAGGTCCTTAGAACCTTCCATTAGCCCTCCTGGACTAAGCTCAGAATTCAGGGCTAATTCATTGACTGAGAATAGCAGTTGATTGCGCTCAGCCACTGAGTTAAGCCCTACACCGCTTCCAGTTCTCTATCTGGACTAGTGGAGGCGGGGAGCAGTACCTGTCAGACTCCAGGTTATAAATCAAACTGTTACATGGAATATTCCTTTACAACTGGCTAGGCATCATGAGAAATGTAGTACAAATATATAGGGCACATTTCACAAACACTGACTACAACACAAATACCATCCAAATCCGGGGTTATGGAGAGAAGAAAAGATGAACCTCAAGCCTTAGAGGCGACTAGATCAACACTTTTTTTCACTACACAAACAAAATAAAGAACTAAGCACCCAAACTGGGTGTTCAATCTCACATACCGTCACCACCCTATCTGTTGACTGCACAGTCTGTAATACATGTAAATGAATAAAGGACACTTAAGATGTGGAATTATCTACTTAAAGAAAAGGGTTTATCAGATTCTGAAGAGATTTTTTTTTTCTGAGTGTTCAGATACAAACTAGCAACTTGTTGTTGCATATTGAAATTTGATTTCCATTATGAAGTTAAGAAGGAGTTCATTTTGAGTTTTTTACTTTGTCAAACTGTAAACATTTGAACATGCAAGAAATGCAGCATGTTAATGAAGTGAGTCGACCTCTATTATTATATAACAATGTAACTTCATCATATAGCTATGTAACTATCTTCAATACCTCTCTTTTATAAAGGGTAACAACTATCACTTGTCAGGATTTGTAGTGTCATTTACTTATCCTCTACATGTAGCAAGCAGATACGTAGTAAGATCTGAAAAATACAATAAAATGCAAAAAAAAACACCTAACCTCTGTATTTAGCTCTCTTCTGAAATGGAGTGCTTCCATTATGGCTTCCTTTTAATAATTTTTAAAAGCTGTAGCCCAGGGGTGCTAATACGAAAAGGTGGTGAAGGACAACCCTCAATTTATGCATTGCAGCACATAGCATAAGTGATCTCAGGTCACTTCCTCCCAGCACTTGTGAATGGGAATCCACACTGTGGTAGAGCAGCCCACAGCGGATATTGCAGCTCCTCCCCTTAACCTGTACCTGGTCAGCCTGGTCTACACTGGAACCCAGGGAAGCCACCCATACTGTTAGATATACACAGAAATGCACAATAACCCTCCCCTCATACAAATAATACGAACAGCCCACAAACATACACACAATCCGCACAAACGTAACCCGCTAACAATCCACATACATGCACACAACCCCACATGCAGCCTCTCACATGCAATACCCCAAACAGCCCCACACATACACACACTACCAAACACACAATGTGTCATATTTCCCCCAACCCACACAATTCCACAAGCATCCCCAATACACATCCCACATTCATATGTATCATACACGATACCACAAACTACTCCTGAACATACACAATATAATAGCTCATATACGCACAAATACAAAGATACAAAGCAATTACAGTATAAATAACACAAGCAGAATATGGCAGTATACACACTTCAATTTTAAGAAAATAGTACCGGCACGCTACGGGACATCACAATCCTATATCGGCACCTCTAGCCCATTGCACCTATCAGTCAGCACCAACAAAGAGCATAGACAGAGTATATACAGACGCAAAGTTCTGCGTTCTCCTGCTCCGCAATGTGACCCCTGGCTATGCCTGTACTAAACTGCATTTTGACATCAATTGCTAAAACTTGAATATACATTTAAATGAAAATGGAGACTAGCATGAAAAAGGTTAACACGAGTTATAGGTGATTTATTTGATGCTGTAATTTCGAGAGGAGTGACAGTTCCTATGTCCTTGAACACTTTTTAATAGAAACCTTACAATTATGGCTTCTGTTTAAACACAGGTAGATATACTGGAAGCAAAATCATATGGGAGAACAGTGAGTGATCGACCTGCACCAAAAGACATTTAAACTAAGGCTTGGCATTATTTTAAACCATAGGTTGTTATGCACTTTCCCTATGCTGGGTTCTTTTAATAAAAACACTGGTACCCTTTTCTTGTACCTTATCAGCTCAATCTTGGCAAATAAAGTACCCACGAGGTCCCCATCCCCTCTCTGAGCTGAACACAACACATACCAATAATGTCAAGGGAAAGATGAAAAGCAGAGAAAATTGCTTTTCTTCAAAGACTCGAGTTTACCAAGACCTGAGAAAAATATACTCTCAAACATGACATTCCAGTAACAAGCACTCTATTTCAATTCAAGGTGAAGAAGTTTCTATAGGTAAATAGTACAATAAACAGCCTACAGCAGAAGAACCCCATTTCCCGCAAGAGTGCGCAGACGCCAAATTCACAGGAGCAGCTTGCGTTTGGATCTAAGCTACTTGCAGCCAAGTCGTGTTTCCATGCAAGGTCAATTCTGCATGAAAATCAGGAGCAGGGGTTTAAAAGGTAACAGATGGGTGGAGCCCAGGACAAAATGTCAATATAAAAAGTAGATCTCCATTAAAGTAATAATGAAATAAAAATAATGAAGGAATCATTCTGTCAAGAAAGTGTTGTAACTGGCTATATAACAATTCTTTGATATTTAGTTCATGTGCTGTACTGACCAGTACATTGCTACAATAAGGGTGCATGGTACATTTTGTCTTATCACTGCTGTAGGCTTCTGGTTTTATATAGCGATTCAGATGGGAATTTGTTTAGGGTAGAAATATTGCTGCCACTGGCTTTTACAATCTGGGAGTATGCAGTGAATTAAGAGCTGGTAGCATGTCAGGCATATCACAAAAAATAGTCCCTTGACGACCAGTGAGATATGTGATAAAATCTGGGGGGAAAAACAGCAGCATAGTGCTCTGTGTGTCACAGGTCATCGTAAATTAATACCTGCCAGTCTTCCATATCCACCTTGTGGGTGGGTGAGCAAGGAAGAGAACAAGCTGCACAGAGAAATGGCCACCCATTGAAGGGGCAGGTAATCCCACTGACAGCCTGCCCCCCTCAAGCAGAGCATGCCCAGTCTCAAAATGCGGGACAGGTCCCTGAGACCTAAGTTTGCTGGGACAGTATCCAAACATGCAGGACTGCCCTGAAAAATTCAGGACTGTTGGTACCTATGTAAATGGCATAAACAACTGTCTATCTTAACTAACAGATTTGTTACCCAAACACAGTGAAAGGTGAGAGCACTCGATACAAAATTACACTTTTAAGCACATACAGAACAGCTTTCTTGTAAATCTGAAACCAAGAATAAAGCGCATATAGGGTAATAATGTAACAGATAAATAAGTGTGCAGTCTGTAACTGGTTCAACTCACATGGTCTTGAGCCATTTATACAAGCTGGCTCAGACTAACAGCTTGTAACATCAATATCTGGATGTAGTACTTGGAATTGTCTCCCCTCTGTAGTCCTTAAGGTTCTCTTCGTTCCAATATACTCAGGATACAAAATATATTTCAAACGGAAAACTTTTATCGGACACAAAATAGGTGCCAAGAGGGGCGGGGCCTGAATCTCAAGCAGGCCAGACGTGTTTGCTTGGAGCTCCTGCAAAGAAAAGCGTGAAATAACTATAAAACCCTGCAAAAAGCTTGAAACCAAGCACAGACTACTGGCAACCAAGAGGAGACATTAAGCAGCCCAAATATCTCCGCAGGAACCAGCATAGTCGCTAATCTGACTTACCTAACAGGGCAGCAGGCCTCCGGCCTAGGAGAGGCGGCCGATCTCCAGCCGGGTACCGAACACCCTGAATAGACCTCCTTGGCGCCCTGTCACCCCCCCCTTTGGACCGGTGGGGGACATTCCGGTCCCCGCTGGGATCACTACTGCAACACCAGTGGTCCCTGGACATTATACAGGGGCTCAGCTACCCGATAAGCGGCTCACACGGATGCACCAAGCCACTGTAAAGCAGCCTAAGATGGCCGCCCAGCAAGGGCCTAAGAAGCGGAGCACACACGCCCAATCACCCACGGACCCCTTGAGGGACTTCGACAGGCTCTGTGCGGGCCTATGGACTATACTGCAAGACCGCGGGATAGCCTTCTACCATGCGGTGAAAATAGTGGCCACGTGGATTCGCCCAGCAAGCAGACGCCGCTACTACAGGCACCCACCACAGACGTCTAGAAAAGTAACTGGGCCGCACACACATCAGCGATCCCACAAGCGGGCTAGGAAGCCCTGTAGCCCGGACACCGGTGCTTGCCCCCACAATCCTGAGAACGGGACCGCTAACCTAACCACACGTGAAATAGCCTCACCTGGACTGGGAGCTGGCGCTCGATACGCAGCATCCAAGCCTCGACACACTCCAGCCACAGTCCAGGGAGGTGTGCAGCAGAGCACCGGGACCCCTCTTCAAGCGGCACTCACCAGCTCCAGAACCCCCACTCGGGGTGACAAGACCGACCGGAGCGGTGCTGACCACACACGAGCCCCCGACGGGATCCGGCGGAACAAGCTACCGCAGATCTTCACCTCTGCAGCACCAGCAATGGAGGACAAGTGGCACCTGCACCTCTACGGCCTCCCTATGCAAGGCATCGGCTGAGCAACCCACTGGACGGCTCACACCACGCAAGGGACAATGGCGATTACCACACCATACGACAGACAGTCAGAGGCAAATTAGAGAAGAATCAACCGTGCAAGCGATCTGCATCCTCTGACTGTAATTAATGTTTTTGCATTATCCTTTGTTCCGATATCACTGGTACACCTACCATTACCCTAAATCATATGCTGAGCCTTTATAACTTGTGGTTCAGACGTATGTTTGCTTACTTATTCGACTGATGTGTTATTTCTCTTATTTAAAAATGTGTGCATAAGTTTTAGCATGTTCCTTTAAAGCGATAACCTACTTATATGTTTATTAAGCCTGATAACTGAAAATTGTGCCAGTAAGCAATTAGAATCTGTAACTTTTGCACGCAGCTAATCGTATACTGATTTAGCGTGTTCTTACTCTTTAAGTTAAATCCATATAACAGGGAAATATTGAACTTGCACATTTATCTTACGCGTAGCTTAAGCACTTAATCCCATACAACTAGTCTATGTTAAACGACTGACACTACATATTGACCAAATCTGATTGCATGAACAACGTTAAACCATAATATAAAAATTAAAAAAAAGGTACGAGTACCATGGAAATGTTAGATACCATTGTTATTGAACCCCTTACTGTACACTAAATGCGCATTTCCCTCTTTCTATTCTGTATCCCATCTACTATGCCTCAATAAAATACAGATTGACAAAATAGGTGCCAAAATACAAATAAAAGCAAGTAAAATAAAAGTATACACTTTTATAAAGAAAGTCCTCTGGACATACGTAAATAAAACTCGACGCGTTTCGGCTATCTGCCTTTTTCAAGAGTTCCTGGATAGGCGAAACGCGTCGAGTTTTATTTACGTATGTCCAGAGGACTTTCTTTATAAAAGTGTATACTTTTATTTTACTTGCTTTTATTTGTATTTTGGCACCTATTTTGTGTCCAATAAAAGTTTTCCGTTTGAAATATATTTTGTATCCTGAGTATATTGGAACGAAGAGAACCTTAAGGACTACAGAGGGGAGACAATTCCAAGTACTACATCCAGATATTGATGTTACAAGCTGTTAGTCTGAGCCAGCTTGTATAAGTGGCTCAAGACCATGTGAGTTGAACCAGTTACAGACTGCACACTTATTTATCTGTTACATTATTACCCTATATGCGCTTTATTCTTGGTTTCAGATTTACAAGAAAGCTGTTCTGTATGTGCTTAAAAGCGTAATTTGGTATCGAGTGCTCTCACCTTTCACTGTGTTTTGATATATTGTATACATTTTTATGTGAATAAGTGACTCACATTTGGTGATTGGAGCACCGTAAATCCTTAGTCTTTCAACCTTAATTCTTTTTTACTTCACTAGATTTGTTACCCAGCAGACTTGATGTTATTGTTGGCATTTAAACAAACTGTAGTGGCACATTTTTTCTTATAACCCGATTTTTTTTTTTTTTTTTTAAGACTCAGCTCAGCACAAAACAAGTTGTTTTTTGTTCTAAGATTAAATATAAAGTAAGGTTTTCATCTCGTTATTACAGAAATAAAGATCTATTTAAAGCAGTATTTTAAGCTGTATCTCTGCATTTTTAATGCAAAGCTTTTCTGTTTCTAACCATTGTGTATGTCAGGACGCCCTTTACATAGCATTTTGCAGAAAAACAAACCTCTTTCTTTGGATTTTCCAGTCTTTACTTGAACATTAATTCAAGTTGCAAATGTATTTCAACAAAAAGATAGAAACAAAGGTGAGTTTAAAAATTGTATTTTCTTAAATAAAAACATTATGTTCCAGGAATTGTAATGACATTTTTTTCAAATTAATTGCTAATTTGATAGTTTCAAAACTGAAATGAAAAATGGTCCTTTGCAAATGATAGAAATTGTATCACCTACCCAGGTAATGACAACAGATGTTATCAAATTTAGTCTACAGTAATGCTGACCACACATATAAACTACTCGTCAATCATCCCATGAACGAATTAGCTTCACTTCCAGCAAGAACAGTACCCGTCGTGGCCATTCCTCAATTTCCAATAAGAATTATTTTAAACTCACATTGGTTATACCAAACAATTCTAAAATTCTCCAAAAAAAAAAAAAAAACGTGTTTCAGAAGTAGGTCCCCTTTACGCTAAACAAAATATTTCACTGATTCACAGCTCTTTATGTTAGGCTTAGCACATCATAATCTCAATGGTATGTTAGCAGTATGTAAATATCTACCAAGCAAACTGGAAATGATTCTAAAATTTCACTTACAAATTGCATATATTATTAAGGAATTCTCATTAAGTATGCAGCTGTAGTAAGCACCAAACAATCGATGTCTCCAGAATGTTCAACTATACATAGCAGCATCAAACTTCAGGACCCAAATAGACTACCATGCAAAGATAACAGTCTGTAGCTGAGTGTAAGCTCTGTTGTACACCAATATGAGTCTCCCATGCCTCCTACAACACACAATACAGTTTCATTTGAAGACAGCTGCACAGAATAATGAGGAATGCATAATACTCTCTAAAATATGAGCATACCACCATTCATAAAGTACATTTATTTAAGAAGATCAGCTCAGGTGCCCAGCAGAAACAGACATTTTTCACTTCACTCACTGGCTACAGGGCTGGCTGAGGATCTTGGAAGCTGCAATTTAATCAGCCGAGGCTAAGGCCCCATGGGTTGAAGGAAGCCCATAAGCAGACTTAGATCAGGAGAGCTAATGGAGGCTCCTGCTTAGGAAGTTCCAGCTCTCCATAGCAGTAGTGAAGGTGGGGAGTCATGAAGACAAACCTTTTACTACTTATAGTTGGGGATTCCCAAAAACTCCTGGCACCATAATCACTACAGCAAGCAGCTTGGAGTGATCCTTTAAGTAGCTGTTGTATAATAGGATGGTTATTACACTAAATGTTACATATATTGTGTTATATAGTCATGCATATATATCCCTACATATAAACTAGGTGCAGACAAATATGCCTATATAGGCACACATATATAAAGCATTTATTGCAGACACAGAATATTAACAGGGTGGGGGTGGGGGTGGGGTAGGGGGGGATCATACAGGGTCTTGTTAATAATGTAGAAATGAATGATTAGTCTCTTTGCTTGGATGATTATCTCACAATAGTGAATGTGCCTGTAATTGTTAATGATGGTTGCCTGCATGATAAATAAAAGCTTTAATAATACGCTCTTTGAATGACTATTAGAGATGGGTCAGTGAATAACTGTCAGCAGATTACTGGGTCCTGCAGATCTCTCCTCGAGACAGGTTACCGCCCCTTTAAATCACATTAAAATATAATCTGTCACCTATTGCAAGTACATAAATGGTAATTCTGCTAGAGCCTGATCATAATGACTATAAAACGAGAATCATCTATTCAGATGTCAGATATAGGAAACAAGAATGCAATCCTGCGGAGATTGGGGAGCAAGATCCAGGAGAAATATGCCCAGCGGCAACAAGGCCCCCTGCAGAAAAAAACATTATTCAGACTATGGCATTTAGAAAAAAAACATTAACAAATACTCGGAGCACGAAGTTAAAGTGACGGCTTCCTGAGAATCCCTGAAAATTGTTTTCACTAACATTTAAAAGTAAAGGTTAGCCATTACGGACTGTGGGATTAGTTACTAAATTGGGAAGAATTAAAAATCGGGTTACAAAATGTAAGACACATTAGCAGTGCTGGAGAATTGTTTGCTGTCTGGGTATTTTGCCTTTCAATTTCACCCACATTTTTAGTTTAGTGAATCACCCACTTTTGGGAATATCAGAGCAAAGTTCCCAAAGAGCACAGCATTATCTTGACATTAAACAGCTTTGCAGTGCAGAGAGTCGGTGAATGGTGTTTTTGAGCATATTGTTAAAGGGATACTCCAAGCATTATATCCACATTATATTATATCCATTATATACAGCTCCACTTCTCTGAAACTGCTATGTTTACAGCAGGCAGGGTTAATCCTAGATGGACCTGGCACCCAGACCACTTCATTTAGCTGAAGTGGTCTGGGTGCCTATAGAGGTCCTTTAATGACAGTAATCCTTATGCTATTAGGTATTGCAGTGCATGTTACATAACCAACAATGGACACGTGATAATAAATAATAAAATCAGTGTGTACATGGTCATTTTCAATTAAATATCAAGAAGAAATAGAAGTTTGTTGATAAAATAAAAAATAACTCGGCAAACATAGCTGGAACTAGGCAAGTTCCTACCCAAGTGCTAAAAAAGCTGTTTGTAAGTGAACATAAAGTAAAATACAAAGTGCTCATATTCTAAAATAATGGGAAATATCCTGTAGAATTCTAGGGGATAGAGTGTGAGAGGGGAGAAGCTCTTTGAGGTGATGACTTATTTTACACTTGTATATATTTTGGTAAGGGAAGTGCAAAGCAGATTATCACAGGTGGTTGGGATGAAGATGGGGAAACAGATAAGTGTCCATTAAACAAGAGAATGTGGAGGCAAGCCTGGGCCGACCACTGGGAACCAGATGGGCATACTTGTGAAGAAAGCCCAAGTAAAGAAGCACCCATAAGCTTTATAACCTGCAGATAGACTGCACATTTTTAGTATGATCGTTCCATTTACTGAGATAGGGGATGAGCAATATGATATACCATTGTAGTAATACGGATCTGCCAGATCTATTGGACTACAACAGTTTACTGTATCAAGAATGTAGAATGTGTAAGTCAGATATGCACAGGATAGTGATGTGGCAAGTCACAGATGCTAAGGGTTACTATAGGAGCTTGCCCAATGCTGTAACAGAAAAATAACCCCTGATAAGGTGTTTGTATGGGGATCAGTGATTGAAAGAGGTACCAGTCTAATAGGTATTGGGTCCTGTGTGTGGCGGTGGCAATGGAATCTTAATATTGGCTTTACTTGCAGGCAGGTTGTCGTCCACTGTGTTGATCAGATTCTGATAATCACATATTCTGAGTCCCAACCAGAGGTAAGATTATGCCACTGTGTCTTCACTGTGAAAACCAAAGTACTCATAAAAGACCACAGTTGTGAGTAGTTTGAAAAAGACCATCTTGTTTGAAACATTACTGATTTTTGGGTTTCATAAAATTTTGCCTCCTTGATTCTTTGGAGTTCTTTGGAGAACCCACAGTTGTGAGAAGGACTTGGCCCTACCATGGATTCACAAACCAATGATCTCGCAAAAAGGGATGCTTTTGAGCAGATGTGGATGTGTGATGTGATTAAGCCTGCTGGAGTACATCTAGTGAGACCTGCAATTAAGCCATGTTTCAGCATTCAATGTTTTTTTGTTGGTTTTTTTTTTTATAATGATTTTTCTTTTTGCTTCCCCAGAAATACTACACAAAATAAAAAATATTAATTCATTAATTTCTTGTCAAGATGACCACTGCACAACATTATTTTTGCACATGGAAGTGGGAGACTAGGTGCCTCTAGATGTTTTGCACATTTTGCAAAATAAAAAAAAAACAAAAAAAACATGTATCTGAAATAAAAAAAAAATAAAAATCTGTAATAAAAAATAAAATATCTGTAAAATGTTCTGAATGATGTTTTATCTATTTCCCTGTGCATTTGTGGAGTATACTTTAGAATTGGTGGCATTTGCTATTACCATGCCGTTATATACAATACGTTCATGTGATCATAATAACATCACAGATGTTTCATCAAACTCGACTTGCAAGACCTTAGAAATGATTGCAGCCAACTTCACCTGCAGAACAAGGGCCCCGTGCCTGAAATGAATTTCTGCTAACAGATTCACAGAGGAATACGAGAGAGTGTTTTTTTATGGTTTCCCTCATAGGAAATTGGTCCATAATAAAGCATCTAATTACAGTAGAGGTAGAATTGTCTGCAGCTCATTTTAACAACTATAAAGTATTGCTGTTCCTCTGCATGATACATTACATTTAATATAAGAAGCTTCTAAAAAATTAATACTGGGAATGCTACATCCTACATGTAAACAAGCATGGGAACATTCCAGTATGTGTTGCTTACTGAGAATATGCTATTAATTTAAGTAACGGTGTTTGCTGTGTATTTTCCATATCGAAGGAAACATAAAAATGTAAAAAAATAAATAAAATACAAAAAGCACAGTATCCATTTCAAATGTACTGATTGGAGGAAACGAGTGTTCCATATTTCAAAGGTCACATCCAGTGTAATCATGAATTTTGTATGTAAGGATTGAGATTCCAGTGACAAAGTGAACAATGTAGTGTGTATTGCATCTGAAACAACATGTTGTCGTTAGACCTGGAGTTTATATAAAAGCGATGTAAAAAAAAATCAGTTTACTTAACAGAATAATCAACTCATAACTATTTTGTAATGGACACTTTGGACAGATTACTATTTTGATTAATTTTGCATTAACTGTCAATTAATTGGAATATATTGGAAAATTGCTGTAAAACACATCTTAGATATATATATGCATTAAGAACATAGTCCCATCATTTCAAATAGGGGGCACTTTTATTTTAGGGGTGTGAGTGTGGGGGTGGCCATCAGCGGTAGGGCTGTTCTGAGACATTTTAGCTGACTTACTAATAAACTATGCAACTAAAATGTAAATTAGAACAAGAACAATGTATCCTATTTACACAAAATTGTTTCTAAATACATTTATTGTAGTTTAAAGACACATTACTGGGAGTATTATTGCTGTGAGCTCTGTTATAAACTCAGATGCACCAATAATATGTAGGTCTTAGAAAAGAGGGACACAGGTAATTGGAACCAAAATAGAAACACCTGGGATGTATGCAAGTGAATAATGATCAATAATATGATGTAATGTAAAAATAACCATATATATATACAGTATCTCACAAAAGTGAGTACACCCCTCATATTTTTGTAAATATTTTATTATATATTTTCATGTGACAACACTGAAGAAATTACACTCTGCTACAATGTGAAGTAGTAAATGTACAGCCTGTATAGCAGTGTAAATTTGCTGTCCCTTTAAATTAACTCAACACATAGCCATTGTCTAAACCATTGGCAACAAAAGTGAGTACACTCCTAAGTGGAAATGTCAAAGTGTGGCCACCATTCTTTTCTAGCACTGCCTTAACCCTCATGGGCATGGAGTTCACCAGAGCTTCACAGGTTGCCACTGGAGTCCTCTTCCACGCCTCAATCACAACATCACGGAGCTGGTGGATGTTCGAGACCTAGCGCTCCCCCACCTTCCGTTGAGGTTCCCCACAGATGCTCAATATGGTATAGGTCTGGAGACATGCTTGGCCAGTCCATCACCTTTACATTTAGCTTCTATAGCAAGGCAGTGGTCGTCTTGGAGGTGTGTTTGGGGTCGATATCATGCTGGAATACTGCCCTGCAGCCCAGTCTCCAAAGGGAGGGGATCATGCTCTGCTTCAGTATGTCACAGTACATTTTGGCATTCATGGTTCCCTCAATGAACTGTAGGTCCCCAGCACACTCTCACCACCATGCTTGACTGTAGGCAAGACACAATGGTCTTTGTACTCCTCACCTGGTTGCCGTCACACACGCTTGACACCATCTGACCAAATGAATTTATCTTGGTCTCATCAGACCACAGGACATGGTTCCAGTAATCCATGTCCTTAGTCTGCTTGTCTTCAGCAAACTGTTTGTGGACTTTCTTGTACATCATCTTTAGAAGAGGCTTTCTTCTGGGATGACAGCCATGCAGACCAATTTGATGGAGTGTGCGGCGTATGGTCTAAGCACAGACAGGCTGACCCCACACCCCTTCAACCTCTGCAGCAATGCTGGCAGCACTCATACGTCTATTTCCCAAAGACAACCACTGGGTATGACGCTGAGCACGTGCACTCGACTTGTTTGGTCGACCATGGCAAGGCCTGTTCTGAGTGGAACCTGTCCTGTGAAACTGCTGTATGGTCTTGTCTACCATGCTGCATTGGCAATCTTCTTATAGCCTAGGCCATCTTTATGTAGAGCAACAATTCTTTTTTTCAGATCCTCAGAGAGTTCTTTGCCATGAGGTGCCATGTTGAATTTCCAGTGACCAGTATGAGAGAGTGTGAGAGCGATAACACCAAATTTAACACACCTGCTCCCTATTCACACCTTGTAGACCTTTTAACACTAACGAATCACATGACACTGGGGAGGGATAATGGCTTATTGGGCCCAATTTGGACATTTCCAGGTATGGGTGTACTCACTTTTGTTGCCAATGGTTTAGACATTAATGGCTGTGTGTTGAGTTATTTTGGCTGTACACTTACTACTTTACATTTCTTCAGTGTTGTCACATGAAAAGATATAATAAAATATTTACAAAAATGTAAGGGGTGTACCCACTTTTGGGAGATACTGTACTTATAACATTCTTGGTTTTCTTCTACTTAAACCTTTAAAATATAAAAAATTGTATGCATAGTGCAGACCAAATTAATTAATTTAATTACAATTAGCCAATTATAAAGAGGACGATGGATACACTGTGTAGATAGGAGGCGCGCAGAATATGGACAGGTTCACTTGCTAAAGATCTGATGGGTGGAGAGAAACGCGTTGTGAGTGACAACCAGCAACATCAAAACCAGGAAGAAGGAGAGGAAAAACATACCAGAACAGAGACATCTCTATGAAGTAATCAAGGTTATTTACTATTTTGCACGGTTTGCGCTTTTCTCCCAATGGTTTTTGGCTGAATTGTGTGTGCTTTAATTCTTGAAACTGGTTTCCTGGGACATTATTGCACAACTGACCAATCAATACCACATTTGAGGGGAAAATAATTAATTTCTATAGTATTCTATCTGGAAATGGAATAGAAATACAAAAGAAGCAGAAAATTACATAAACCAGTAAAGAGTAAATTAAGTTCTGGGGTAACTATATTACTATAAATAAGATTCTCTTGTTTAGCACTCAGGAGTTCCATTATTGAAGAATACATGAAAGAACCCGCTATGCAATCCAAAAGAACCTGTGGACTTGTAGAAGAAATGCAATGATTTCCAATGTAGATTCAATAAATATTTAAAACAAGTTAGATAAAAGGGCCGTATGAGCACCATAACCATTACAGCTCATTGTGAGGTCTATGGCTACTGGCGATATTGTCCCATTTAGTGTTAAACCATTTCAGAGCAGTTTGACATAAACCATCCTGAGCCCCAGCTCTTTGCTGATAGTTAATGCAGAAGCTACACTCCCTCATCAATAATAACATTTTCCTCTCTCTTTAGACAGCATTAATTGGCTTAGCAAATATTGCGAGCCATGGATGCCTGATGGATTCTTGGTTTTTGGTTAAAATCAGTTGAAAATGGTTTGACAAAGTACAGGAGAAAGCAAAAATAGCCTGTTTGCATCATTACCACTAGAACACACTGTAGTGGTTATGGTGCTTAGACTGCCACTTTACCAGCAGGGCTGGAGTACATGCATCTGTAGGCACAGAATTCTCAGGCACCCTCCATCATCCCCGCTCCAAACTAATGCAAAAAGGCTTGACAGTTTAAATATGATAAAATATGATGTGTATATATATATATATAGAAGGCTTGGCCTGTAATTGTGGGAGGCACTTAAATTCCCTATTTAAACCCAGTGAGCCCCTGCTTACCTGTCTTCGACGATCTCGGAAGTGCTTCAGTGTACTTCCGGTTTACAGATCCGTGACGTCAGTTTCCCGCCCGCCGGCAGCCCGGTTCAAACGCTCTGCGGCTGTATTCGTGAGTATAACGCTTTTGCCTTACACGGACGGCATCGAAATCGTAAGTTTAGCCCTGTCGCTCACGGGCTCGGCTTCACTCCGCTCCTGCAATCTCGGTCAGTGTAACACGTTCAGTTACACTTACACCTCGTAGTCTCGTTTAGCCGGACCGGGTTGCCATACGTTTTTCATTCAGTTTGGTGCAATACCTTCATTCTGTTTCGTTTTCTGGATATTGTTCACATTTTTAGCAATAAATTTAGTAGTTACGTTTATAAGAGGGGTTTAGGCGGTTTTGTTGTATTACCCAGTATTCTAAACTTCTGTATTTAAAGTGGTTTATATGGTCCCCTTAAAGTCATAAATAGCAAAGTAGAATAATAGGGGGTATGTTGTTTCCATTGATTTAATGGCTGTTCATGTCCTATTTTCTGTTGTAGTCCTTACTAGTACTGACACTTCTCGCAAGTGGCCCTTCGCAGGTATACGTGTTCGCAGCTTTGTTAAAGAGGTAGGCCTCTGTGTCACCCAGTTCATTTGTGTGTATATTGTAATTAAATAGTACGTTTCATAAATAGGTCACGTTTCTTTCCCTTTAGTTCCGTTGGTTCCCTTCAGGATAATAGTCCATTATTAGGTCAAGTAAAGTATTCCTTCCTCTGCAGGTATGTTATTGGTGTGTCCTGGGGGGGGGGGGGGGGTTTGAGGACTAGTTGTAATTCTCCCGCCAACTTAGGTATGTTCCCATAGGCCTCTTTGCCTATAAGTTTAGAGGTCCCGCAAGGCATAAGGTCAGCCCTTACGTTCGGAGGTTCAGGCCAATCGTCCCAACGCATAGCTATAGCCTTGCTTCAAAACTTAGTTAGGGCCTCACCAGTCACGGCCAAACGTTTTACTTCTTTTACGTGTCACCGAGAGGCCAACACCCCGCCACCCACCTCAGTGGCACCAAGGCCCCACGAGCCAAATCATAGATAGTGCCTCTCATAGCCACTTGGCAAGTAGTTAGGGCCTCATCTGCCACCAACTGAAGCTAAGTTAATACAATTTCGCCTATGGGCACTAACCTAGTAAGCGGGGTCCCTCCAGCTGTTTACATTTCAGTACTAAACTCACCCTCTCTGCCCCCCTTAGAATGTCCAACGCTTCGGTATTAGAAGACAATCTGTCGGTTACCAGCACCCCTCTCAGGTCGGGCACACAGAGAAGGCAACCAACCCCTCCAAGTCCAGCTTCCAGCTATCGCTCCTGGACTATCCCTAAGATTACCGCTGAACTAAAAAAGAGGAATATCCCTTATCCGGCTTCAGCCAGGAAGAATGAACTTTTTCGTTTATTGAACTCTACTGAGGATAACGAAAGGCCTGGCCCTAGTTCACAGGTTAATGTACTTAATAGCCTGGCTGAGTTACACGCCATGATGGCCTCCCTAGTGTCCTCAGTTGCCACTATCAATAATAGATTGGATAACCTGGAAGCTAATAATGTTCCTACAGTCCCCGAGATTCCCGGGCCGGTTGCCCAACCCACGCCCGCCCTAGGAGGTAACAGTAACCCTCTACCGGCTAGGAAAGTTACTAACGTTATTAATCCTATTCACCTAATACCGCAGTCTCTCAGACGTGACATCATAGAGGGAAAGGATGTTAACTTGGCCTCGCTACTGATAGCGGCTCAAGACGTGGTAGAAAACAGGGCGTACACGTTTGAGGATCTATCAGTAGTAATGAGGGCCAGAGACCCTAGGTTGAATAGGAAACTTAACATTCCCGAGTTTGTCTTGGCATTTGGCCTATACAGAGACGTTATCTGTACTGCTTTTCCCCTCCGCAGAGAGGAGCTAGACTTATACCTACACAAGGTGGTAGAGCTAGCTTATAAGTACGGGGGCTTTGCCTTTTACGACTATCACAAGTCATTCTCCTCTAGGTCAGCCGCTTCATTGTCTCAGTATAATACAGTCACGGACTGGGGTCAGCTGGACACGGAGTTGTTTCTTATGCATTTTGCAGGTCTCAAAACCCCTTCCTGTGCCATATGCTCGTCTGCAGCTCACTCGATTAATTTCTGTCCTGAAAATGTAGCTATCCCCTCTACCAGTAACGCCAACTCCGATTTTCAGTCAACTTCCAACCAGAAGGAAATAAGAGACAAATTAGGCAGGCCAATAGTGTTCTTGGGCAAAGCTCAGGTCTGCAATAATTTCAATGCTGGGGGTTGTAGTTACAGTGCTTGTAGACTGCTGCATGTGTGCTCACTTTGTTTCAGGGCACATGCCAAGACGATGTGCCCTAACAAATTGTACCCTAAAAAGGCATCCACTCCAATAAACATACCGAGTTTACAACGTTACCTGGCTAATCATCCTTCTTTACATCTGGTGGAATTTCTCACGTCAGGGTTCACTCACGGGTTTCACACAGGCTTTGTCTCTCTCCCCTCAGGCATCTTGGAGTGCCCCAACCTTCAGTCAGCTCTCACAGACCCCGACACCCTACAAGTACTCTTACAGAAAGAAGTAGATAACGGCTTCATGATAGGCCCTTTCACTACTCCTCCTTTCTCCTCATGGAGAACTAACCCTCTAGGTATCGCCACGGGGAAGTTTAACAACAAAAGAGACTTATTATTGACTTTTCTGCACCACACGCCTCTCCCACACCTAGCCTGAATGCACTAATCCCGTCAGAAGATTTTTCTCTTCAGTACGCTAGAATCGATGATGCCATTCAAGCGATTATTAACTCCGGGAAGGCAGCCTGGTTAAGTAAGTCAGATATTACTAACGCCTTTAAGTTACTTCCCATTCATCAATCACTCTGGCATCTGCATGGAGTTAAGTGGCAAGACAACTACTATTTCGCTACCAGGCTTACTTTCGGCTCCAAAAGTAGCCCCAAGTTATTTGACCTGTTCGCCGAAACGTTAACATGGCTTCTCCTGAACTTCTGCAGATGCCCAGTTGTCATTCATTATTTAGACGACTTCCTCACCATTGAACCACACCACTGCACTCCACGCAGCCTTAATCACTTGCTCACTCTCTTTAAAGATTTAGGTGTCCCCGTAGCCCTGGACAAAACTGAAGGTCCCAAAACCGAAATTACTTTTCTGGGGATTACACTCAATTCTGTCACCATGCACGCCAGCCTGCCCCAGGAGAAAGTAGACCGAATTCTGTCTTACATTAGCACCTGCATGTAACTAGGCACTTGCACCAGGAAACAGCTACAGTCACTTCTAGGCTCACTTAATTTCGCCATGAGAATAATTCCACAGGGTAGGTCTTTCATTTCCAGAATCCTTTCACTTTTGCACGGTCTCCCTGACGATGACTCCACTACACCCTTAGACGAGTCAGCTACAGCTGACCTGAGAATGTGGCAGCTGCTCCTTTCCTCGTGGAATGGCAGGTCACTGTTTGTTCCCCCCGTTTCCGACGATTCCCCAGTACTCTGGACTGACGCTTCAGGTACCTTAGGCTATGCGGCCATATTTGGAGACGAGTGGCTGTACGACTTCTGGCCGATCGAAACCACATCACTCGAGAGTTTCAGTACCACCTCCTCTCTTTTTGAGATCTACCCTATCGTAGCAGCAGCTTACACGTGGGGGGTAGAGTGGAGGGGGCAGTCAGTCAGGTGTTTTTGTGATAACTTAGCTACCTGTAACATCATTAACAAGGGCCGCTCTCAGTCCCTCACGATCATGAACCTAGTCAGGAGACTCACTTGGCTAGCAGCTAATCTCCAGTTCTGCATATCCTGTGTTCACGTCCCAGGTATACAAAATACTGCAGCTGATGCTCTGTCACGCTTCAATTTGCAGGAGTTCTTCAGACTACATCCTACAGCTACCCAGCAACCCAGGGTACCTCCAAAATTCGAAGACCTGGTAATGCGTTAAGCTCTCTCTTACAACTAAGCGGCACGCTTGCGCAGGCGGGTCTATCCCTTAACACAAGGAAAGCCTATTACAGAGCATATGAACTGTTTATGTGTTTCGTTCGTAATTACTGTGTAATAAATGTTTTTTCTGTTGAAACCATGGTTGCTTTCACAACTTTTTGCCACTTTTCTCTTAATCTAGCTTACAACACAATCAAACTCTACTTAACGGGAATCCAACACTACATGTTAACCTCCTTTCCCAACAAGTCTCCTTTCCTATCTTCCTACCCTCTTAAAAGTGTCCTCAAAGGCATTCATAACTTGTCAGTACACATACCCACTAAACGCCTTCCCATAGATAGTAAGCTATTTAAGAATATATCCGATGTACTCGACACGTCCCCTTTCGAACATATCACAAACCTCGTTATCAAATCAGCGGCTTATCTAGCCTTTTATGGTTTCTTGAGACCCAAAGAATTCACTGTAGAGAGAGCTTCTGATTTCAGCTCGTGCCTCCAAAAGAAACACTTAATTAAAAAACTAGACCACTACACATTGTCCGTTACCCGTACCAAAACAAGCCAAACAGGCCCACCAGTGGAAATTAACTTTTATCCCACTTCAACCAAATGGTGTCCCGTCCGTGTATTGGATAAGCTAGTAGCAGCCCAAGCTAATTCCGTTCCTGATAGCCCACTTCTAGCTATACTAGGGAAACCCCTGACCACAAAAATCTTCATGCTTTACATACGCACCCTTTTACTCCGCTTGGGACAAAACCCACGTTCATTCTCGGGCCATTCTTTTCGTATTGGAGCAGCCACAGCTGCCTCAGGTAGTCATGTACCGACACACATAATTAAAAATATGGGGAGGTGGAAATCATCCGCATACAACAGATACATTCCCAATCCAGAGAAAGAGATAAGGCTGGCTTTCTGTGATATGACTAAATGATGTACCGCTTAATAAACGCATTTTGTTTTAATGGTTATTATTTTTGCCCTCTTTTACAGGCCTAACCTTACGTCAGTTTCGGCACACCTCAACTGACTTGCTATTAAGGAACTACTTATTTTTAACCCTGTTTTCCTTACGTCCTCGGAATGTGCCGTACACAAATAGAAGGCTTGGCCTGTAATTGTGGGAGGCACTTAAATTCCCTATTTAAACCCAGTGAGCCCCTGCTTACCTGTCTTCGACGATCTCGGAAGTGCCCCTCCCACCGCACCCTCAATTTTATCATTTTCCTAGGTGGGCCCTCTTTTACAGGCCTAACCTTACGTCAGTTTCGGCACACCTCAACTGACTTGCTATTAAGGAACTACTTATTTTTAACCCTGTTTTCCTTACGTCCTCGGAATGTGCCGTACACAAATATATATATATATACATATACACACATACGTATATATAGAACGTGCATATGTATATGTGTGTGGTGATTGCACATGTATAATAGTGTGTGTAAATGACTGAGTGCATGTCTATGAGTTTATATATGTCTGTGTATGTGTGTGTCGGTGTGTGTCATTGTAGAGTGTGTTTGTAAAAGTGGGAATAACAATATGTGTAGTAGTGTGTGTACAGTGTGGGTATAAGTATGCATGTGTTTGTAACAGTGTGGGTAGCAGCATGTGTAGTATTGAGTGAGTAGTAGTGTGTGTGTGTGTGTGTGTGTGTAACTGTGTGGATAATACGTAGCAGTATGTGCAGCAGTGTTTTGTAGTTTGTGTGTGGTCATTGAGGGTAACAGTATGTGTGTATAAGAGTATGACAGCAATATGAGTAGTAGTAGTAGTAGTCACTAGATTATACAGTAGACTCCACTACACCCTTAGACGAGTCAGCTACAGCTGACCTGAGAATGTGGCAGCTGTTCCTTTCCTCGTGGAATGGCAGGTCACTGTTTGTTCCCCCCGTTTCCGACGATTCCCCAGTACTCTGGACTGACGCTTCAGGTACCTTAGGCTATGCGGCCATATTTGGAGACGAGTGGCTGTACGACTCCTGGCCGATCGAAACCACATCACTCGAGAGTTTCAGTACCACCTCCTCTCTTTTTGAGATCTACCCTATCGTAGCAGCAGCTTACACGTGGGGGGTAGAGTGGAGGGGGCAGTCAGTCAGGTGTTTTTGTGATAACTTAGCTACCTGTAACATCATTAACAAGGGCCGCTCTCAGTCCCTCACGATCATGAACCTAGTCAGGAGACTCACTTGGCTAGCAGCTAATCTCCAGTTCTGCATATCCTGTGTTCACGTCCCAGGTATACAAAATACTGCAGCTGATGCTCTGTCACGCTTCAATTTGCAGGAGTTCTTCAGACTACATCCTACAGCTACCCAGCAACCCAGGGTACCTCCAAAATTCGAAGACCTGGTAATGCGTTAAGCTCTCTCTTACAACTAAGCGGCACGCTTGCGCAGGCGGGTCTATCCCTTAACACAAGGAAAGCCTATTACAGAGCATATGAACTGTTTATGTGTTTCGTTCGTAATTACTGTGTAATAAATGTTTTTTCTGTTGAAACCATGATTGCTTTCACAACTTTTTGCCACTTTTCTCTTAATCTAGCTTACAACACAATCAAACTCTACTTAACGGGAATCCAACACTACATGTTAACCTCCTTTCCCAACAAGTCTCCTTTCCTATCTTCCTACCCTCTTAAAAGTGTCCTCAAAGGCATTCATAACTTGTCAGTACACATACCCACTAAACGCCTTCCCATAGATAGTAAGCTATTTAAGAATATATCCGATGTACTCGACACGTCCCCTTTCGAACATATCACAAACCTCGTTATCAAATCAGCGGCTTATCTAGCCTTTTATGGTTTCTTGAGACCCAAAGAATTCACTGTAGAGAGAGCTTCTGATTTCAGCTCGTGCCTCCAAAAGAAACACTTAATTAAAAAACTAGACCACTACACATTGTCCGTTACCCGTACCAAAACAAGCCAAACAGGCCCACCAGTGGAAATTAACTTTTATCCCACTTCAACCAAATGGTGTCCCGTCCGTGTATTGGATAAGCTAGTAGCAGCCCAAGCTAATTCCGTTCCTGATAGCCCACTTCTAGCTATACTAGGGAAACCCCTGACCACAAAAATCTTCATGCTTTACATACGCACCCTTTTACTCCGCTTGGGACAAAACCCACGTTCATTCTCGGGCCATTCTTTTCGTATTGGAGCAGCCACAGCTGCCTCAGGTAGTCATGTACCGACACACATAATTAAAAATATGGGGAGGTGGAAATCATCCGCATACAACAGATACATTCCCAATCCAGAGAAAGAGATAAGGCTGGCTTTCTGTGATATGACTAAATGATGTACCGCTTAATAAACGCATTTTGTTTTAATGGTTATTATTTTTGCCCTCTTTTACAGGCCTAACCTTACGTCAGTTTCGGCACACCTCAACTGACTTGCTATTAAGGAACTACTTATTTTTAACCCTGTTTTCCTTACGTCCTCGGAATGTGCCATACACAAATAGAAGGCTTGGCCTGTAATTGTGGGAGGCACTTAAATTCCCTATTTAAACCCAGTGAGCCCCTGCTTACCTGTCTTCGACGATCTCGGAAGTGCCCCTCCCACCGCACCCTCAATTTTATCATTTTCCTAGGTGGGCCCTCTTTTACAGGCCTAACCTTACGTCAGTTTCGGCACACCTCAACTGACTTGCTATTAAGGAACTACTTATTTTTAACCCTGTTTTCCTTACGTCCTCGGAATGTGCCGTACACAAATATATATATATATACATATACACACATACGTATATATAGAACGTGCATATGTATATGTGTGTGGTGATTGCACATGTATAATAGTGTGTGTAAATGACTGAGTGCATGTCTATGAGTTTATATATGTCTGTGTATGTGTGTGTCGGTGTGTGTCATTGTAGAGTGTGTTTGTAAAAGTGGGAATAACAATATGTGTAGTAGTGTGTGTACAGTGTGGGTATAAGTATGCATGTGTTTGTAACAGTGTGGGTAGCAGCATGTGTAGTATTGAGTGAGTAGTAGTGTGTGTGTGTGTGTGTGTGTGTAATACGTAGCAGTATGTGCAGCAGTGTTTTGTAGTTTGTGTGTGGTCATTGAGGGTAACAGTATGTGTGTATAAGAGTATGACAGCAATATGAGTAGTAGTAGTAGTAGTATGTGTGTGTGTGTGTGTGTGTACCTGCCATTTCTGAGTTGGCCATTCTGGCCCCATTCCTTACTCTCCTCCTGGCGAGTCCTCTTCCCTCTCGCTCCAGATTGATGTGTTTAGTCTGAGGGGATGGTGCCATGCACAGATCAGGCTCTGTCAGACTAAATACAGAAATCCCAGAGGCCAACAGCCTCTGTTCCAGTTAGCACACAGCTGACACTTGAAAGGAAGTAGGGAGGGGACTTTTAACAGGCTTCCCCATTAGGCATGCACCTGTAGGCAATTGCCTAGTCTGCTTAATGGGAAATACAGTCCTGTTTACTGGTGGAACAATGTGACAATAACTTGTACGGCCGGGGCAGACCAAACATCTCAATGCAGGGTTAAAAAAATTCTATACAAGCCAATCATGTAACTGGCAACCCAGAGTTAAATGAATAAAAGAAAAATACTGGAACGATACATCTATTGAGAGGTATGAAGTGTTTACTAACCATGACAGTTATTATATTACGAAAAACACCCACATATTTTAAACACTAATTGATTTTCATGGAGATGAGAGCAGATGAGGTCTCATTGGGAACGTCCCTTTCCATTTCTGTAAGAAAGTAGATCTCCCGTTGATAAAAAAAAAAAAGAAGAAAGAGGAAGAAAATGTAATTAACAAACGTTCTAAGTATGTGCCCATGCCTCTGTATCATACTGATACAAGGGAGTTTGTTCACTAAACAGTGATTTGTAGTCAATTAAAAACCAAATTGCAGAATTCAAGCAGAGTGCTGACCAGGCAACTTTTTCTACATATTCTTCTAGTCACAATGTGGACATTTCTTTCTTCTAAAATTCCCTGGGGGCAGAGCCTAGCTTCCAGGCTGAGTGGACGTGCCAAGACCAAGCTCCTGACCAAATCCACCATTTCGGGGGGGAAATACCTGAGACACTTGGCACAGACGCATTTTGACAGGCTATAGCTGTGCTGGGAACGCCTAGGTATACTCTTGGACATCCTAATCCTCTTTCTAACCACCCAGTAACCCAAAAAACATCATCTGAGGCCTATAGGAAATCGAGTAGGGAAGAGGAGGCTGCTCTCCTCACTTGTAACCTGACGCAAGAATACCTCGACCCTCAACTCCCCCCGGATATTCCGGTCTTCGCTGGGCACCTGGAGCTACCTGTCTGGACCGAACCTTAAACGGTGTGCAAGCATCAGTACTATCGACCCACGAGGCACATATAAAATGGCAGCGGAGTGCTCTCCACAACGCCAATCCAGCTTGCAAATCCTTAAGTTAGGACCACAACACTGATATCATGCAGCGTCTCGTTGACCTGTTCAACAGTTTTTGGGAGAAGCTCTGAAAACGTACACAGGCAGCCTTGATCGAGCAGCAAGACTCCCTGGAAGCGGGTGAGAAGGGTCGCGGGCAGCCGTGAGCGAGGGGGCCACCCTCAGACGCAGCACCCTCGAAAGCATTGACCACACAGGCGGCAGCCCAAGCTGCAGCTAACCACCAGGCCTCCCGCCACCCCCACACGAGGAGGAAACTCAGGACTTCGAAAGTCAACGAGTTTGTGGCCAGGAGATGCAGGCCTATATACCAGCCTGCAGCTGGAGGGACACCCTCACCCACACGACAGCAACCCCCCGTGACCCACCAGAGGGCTTCAGCTACCTCCCGACAGAAGGAATCGGATGAGAGAGGCGACTGCTTACAGACTCTCTTCTGACACAAACACTCTCTCCACCAGGTGTCCTGTGCACGCAGCTATAATGCCTCATATAATTTTGTTTATTACACTTAGGGTCTAGCGTGTCTCATCTATACTTTACTTAATGCTCCAGACCGAAGCGACTTGTAGCCTCTAGCGTAGCCAGTTATGTTTAGCAAATAGTCCTTACCAGCATGACCTGCTCTCGACAAACCATACTCACAGACTAGATCATAATATGCAGTTTAGTCGACAGTACTAGGCTACCAATACCAGCATGTTTAAGCAAATTTAATTTCTCTAGCAATACTCAACATAAGTACTATGCTTTATATTATAAAATTGTGCATGGCTCAACTAATACCCCAGTTGTATAACATGCTAATAAGCATGAGGATTGCTGTTGGGGCAGCTGTGGTAAAATGTAATATTCAAATGCACTGCAAAAATACAAAAAAAAAAGTAAATCCTTTTTTCAGCCTAAAGTTTGCAATTCCGTTTTCACTTCATTACAATTTGCTTTTTACTTAACAAATCCCTAAACATATGCGAATGGCACCTGAAATTTCAGATATAAAGAGAAACCATTATTTTCATTATACATTTATAAAGCACTTTATTTATTTTAAAGCACATAAAGGTGAAAAAAAGAAAAAATGATATAAAAAGAAAGAATTACAGGGATCTATTCACTAAGCAGTGAATTCCTGAATTCCGATTTGTTGAAAACAAAACTTTAAAATTTGGACTAAAATAGGCAATTTGGGGTGAAAACTTCCAGATCAGCACAGCTGAAGATATTTCTCCAACTCTCTTACTGTATCCTAAATTTGTCAACTTACTCAAATTGAAAGAATACTATAGGGTCAGGAACACAAACATGTATTCTAGCCCCCCTGATTCCCCTTGCCTCATTCAATATAGTAACATCTTACTTGTATTCAAGCCTGCAGCTGCTGTTTCTGCTCCTGATCTACCTGCTTGGCTGACATTATCAAAAATGATTCTGTGAGTCATTCACAATGCTTTCCCTTAGGATTGGCTGAGACTGTCAAGGAGGCAGATCAGGGGCAGAGCCACCACAAGTCAAACACAGCCATGGCCAATCAGCATCTCCTCATAGATGCTATTAAATTGAATCAATACATGGTGGAGACACTGAATGGCAGTGCTGCACATTAGGCAGCACTGCTCTAGGAAGCACCTCTTTCTGAGGAATTATTACTATGCTGTAATTTAAACACTGTAGAAATGTAAAGATATACAATATGACAATCACAACCCTTACATAGTGAAAAAGTAAAAATTGGAATCAAGCTTTCCTTATGCAGTAAAACTCAACCAGAAGATTTCCTCAATCTTCCCATATAATATAATGTATACTATATATACATTGTAATGTAAACACTGCATTAGCTCTGAAAAGACAGTTACTGCAAAAAGCCTGAAGGTAATGATTCTACTCACCAGAACAAATTCAATAAGCTGTAGTTGTTCTGGTGACTATAGTGTCCCTTTAACGCAAATTGTGTGCACATAATTCTCTTAACTTAAACTGATCCACTGAAACTTATATATAAAAAATGCAATTAAATAGACTGCACCATAAAAACATGATACCATAAATAAATGAGGACTGAAGTTTTGAGACATAATTTGGAAAAATGCAAATCATCGCATAATGCCAGGCGTCAACCCTATCTGGGAATGGTAACATTAGTATCAGGGATTTATTTTTGCATACTTTTTTTTTTTTTAAATGTGTTGAATCTATGGGAGGAGCTGTGGTTGTGCAAAACAATCCATGGGAGGAACTGGGGTTGTGCTATTTTACGTGCAAAACATTGAGCATTTATACTTGTGTTGCCACAACAGCAAAGGCATTCATCTCAACACAATAGCAAATACAAGGCATGAAGTAAATACATGTTGCACTTTTTTTGTTTATAAGGGTCTGATAGGTTATAACGAAAAGTGAGCTAGTACTTTTTTAAGTGCAATGTACCTTATATTTCTTATTTCCTTTTTGTTTTGTTTTTCTCTGTTTTCTATAAATTTTAAAATATGAAAGTATAAGTACCGTACATGCACATTTTTACATATGTATTGTATTGCTGCCTGGGTGATTGACAATAAAAAATAATAAAATAAAAAAAAGCATAAGGCATATCAGGCACCTGTTTTCTTGTTTTGTCAAAGCTAAACACCTATACATTTCCTCAAATACTATAGATTGTATTTTATATTTTTATATTGTGATTTGACATCTTGCCTCTGTTATGAAAATCGGGTACTGTATGTACCACACTAACCCCAATGGACTATGACAAAAACAAAGAATAAAAAAAAAAGCAATGTTTATGGCAAATAATGTCACTTGGGGTTATTTTATTAGTAAGCTGCTGGGAAACAGGAAGGATTTTTTTTTTTTTTTTTTGGAATTTGGCAAAAAAGAGAAAAAAGCTTTCCTCTTATAAAGAATTTTAGAAATTGTCAACATTTAATTTTATGGCAAGACAGGAGGCTTCATATTTGCTTATCTTTCTTTACTGAAACTCCCAGCAGCAAAGAAACAGTTAACAGCAGTGTAAAAAAGTTTAACCAATCAGAGTGCATCACAGCAATATAAACTGTCATCAGGCTCCTCCCAATTCCTCTTTCTTTGCTGCTTAGCCTCCCAGGTGAGTCTATTCTAATTATACTCCTATTTATGCTCAATTTTTATATACATTTATATGAGTATATTGCTTTAATATTATATATATTTATTCATTTACTTATTCTAGTATTTTCTCAGCCTTTCTGTGCTTTTACACACTGCTTAGGTGACATGGGTTGACTCCCCAGTCAACCTATAAACACAATTGCCTCTCTTATTTTTTCTACTTGTATTCTTATACCGTCTGTTTAACTGACACACTTTCCCCGCAGCGCCCGGCATTTTGCCGGTCCGCTCCGCTCAGTTTTTTCCCTCACACACTTCGTGTGTTGCCTTGCGTCTCCATAGAGACGTTTCCCGCCCTTTTCTTTCCGCGGCCATTTCTATTTACCTTTTCCTGGGCTTCCTCTCAGCGCCATCTTGCGGAAATTTTATGCGCGGCGGTTCACTCGCATTTCAGCTTCCTCTGCAGAACAACGACCCAGCTGTTCGGTAAGTACTTTTTATCCCTTAAAGACCTTTTTATTTTAAATCATTAAGGATACATACTCAAAATTTCCCCTTTTCTTGACAGGTTTTTTCAACTTAAAAAAAAAAAAAAAAAAAAAATCCTTGCTTGATACTGAGGGTGACCCCCTCAAGCCTTTATTCAGAGGGTGACCCCCTCTAGCCTTTCTTCAAGGGTGACCCCCTTTTTTTCTGCCTCTATACAGGGTAATCCCTATTTGATGACACAGGCACATACCTGTTATTTGATTTTGGACATTTCATTGTCCTTCCTCTCTGGGTGAACCCCATTGATGTATTGTGGATGAACCCCACTATTACAAAAATTACTTTTCTGTATAAGTCCACCGCCTCATTGTTATTAGTTTGTCTGCATACCAAAATTAAAAATAATAAAAAAATATAAAAAAAATAAATAAAAAAAATAAAATAAAAATAAATTTAAACTATATATATATATTGTATATTATATTATTCTCTTTGTGGTGACCCCACTGTTATTGACATTATGTCTGATGTGCCAGAACCAGCAGTTTCTGCCGAACTTAAGGCTTGGCTATTCAATGCCATCACTGAATCCATTCCTAAAGCCTTAGCGGCTTTCAGCGAGCAGACAATACCAGCCCCTACGGCGGCCATTACCCAACTCTCAGATTCCGAAGATTCTCACACTTCGGAACATGAAGGAGCCCCTCGCAAACGCCCTTGGAAGGGCGATAGCGCCACCGCCGGTAAAGGCAAAGCGCCCGCTAAACACCCTAAAGTGCCCTATCCAAAACCCAAACATGATAAATTTGACGCATTTGAGGGTTCTACCTCTGATTTTAACCTCCAAGTATTAGACGAATACTACGCAGAACACTCTGATACTGAGGCTCCGCCTCATAAGACATTCCGAGACCTTTATCCATCCGATTCTGCAACTAATGAACCCCTCATACCTCTAGAGGAACTCCAATCGGAGTCTGACCCCATAGATACCTTATTTGACACCTCTGGACGCCCTCTATTTGACCCCAGGTGCATTAAGCACCCTAGATCGGCCGAATGGACACCCCCAGACCACATTGCCAAATACTGTAGAATGTGGCTCCGTCAGCCTTTAGAAAAAGAGGTGAGAGCCAAATTAAGGGCTGAATGCCCACGCCCCACCATCCCAGACAAGGTGGCCAATACACCAGAATTCGACCTCTTCCTTGTGACCTTTCTAACCAAGTCAGGGAAAGACCCCCGTAAGGGTCTAGAACAGGGTCTTAAAACTGCTCAAGACAAGTTGATGGATGTGGCGGGCCCGCTCACACAAATCTTCATTATTGCAGACGAGGCTTTATCAGGTGGCACATTTGACGCACATATGGTGCGAGAGTGGGCACAAAGGGCCTTATGCCTTTTAGGCAATGCCAATGTGGCAATATCAACAGAGCGGCGGAAAGCCGTCCTTTATAAAATTGATGCTAAACTTGCCGAACTAGGCACCAAAGAACTTGGTCCAGAAGCTCAAGGCATGTTATTTGGAGACAAGTTCATAAAAGAACTAAGTAAACACGTCTCTGTTTTTACAACACTGACAAAGGCACAATCCTCTATTCGCAAGGTATTTCGCTCTCAGCGTTTTTCTGGAAGAGCTGGTCGCTATAGAGGCCGAGCGACTGGCAGAGCCGCCTTCACAGGCTACAGGCCTCGACCTTCAGACACCTGGAATTCGGGCAATACCCGATTCCAACACAGACAATTTTTTCCCTCTCGCGGAACAATCCGAGGACGTGGATCCGCTTCCCTACGCGGTCGCTCTGCTACAGGTAATGGACCTTCCTTATTCTCTTATTCCTATTGCAGGCCGGTTAACCCTTTTTTCCCAACAGTGGTCTCAACTAACTCAGGATCCTTGGATCCTTCAAACGGTGTCCGGGTTCCACCTGGATTTTTCAGTCGAACCAATTCAAAATTCCCTTCCTACCCCAATAAAAATGTCTTTGCTAGACGAGTCGACTCTACGGAGCGAACTCAACGATCTATGCACCAAAGGTGCGATCGAACGAGTTGTGGGCCCACAGGTCTTCGTAAGCAACATGTTTCTGGTAAAGAAAAAATCAGGGGGTCTACGACCAGTCATCAACCTGAAAGATCTGAACAATTTCATCGTATACCGTCACTTCAAAATGGAAGGGATCCATTTATTGAGAGACCTACTCTCCGAGGGAGATTGGTTCTCTCGCTTCGACCTAAAGGATGCATACCTCACGGTGCCGGTAACACCAGCACACCGCTGCCTCCTTCAGTTTCGTTGGGAACAGACACTATGGCAGTTCACCTGCCTCCCCTTCGGCCTATCTTCCGTACCCTGGTGCTTTACCAAACTAATGAAACCAGTGATGGCCTTACTGCGGTCCCAAGGAATCCGCTCCATAATCTATCTGGACGATATCCTTCTCATGGCACAGGACCAGGAAACCCTCCTCCATCATACAAACATGACCTCCGCCCTATTGCAGAATCTTGGCTTCGTGATCAATCACCAGAAATCATCTCTAACACCGTCCCAGACGATACAATTCCTGGGATTCCAGATAGACTCCGTTCAAGCAGTCCTTCAACTTCCGGCACCCAGAATAAAATCCATAAAAAGAGACATTCGGAAGTTACTGATATCACCACACCTTCGCCTACGGGATCTAGCCCGCACCATCGGCTTGCTCTCCGCCTCAATACAGGCTATATTCCCTGCCCCACTGCACTACCGGGCACTGCAACGATTAAAGACCCAATACCTACACCAGTCGACATCTTACGACCAACAGATCACACTCACGGACGAGGCCCGGCTCGAGCTCCATTGGTGGCTACAACATATGGATGCCTGGAATGGAAGAGCCATTTTCGGATCCCAACCAGACTTCATCCTGGAATCAGATGCAAGTTTGCTCAGATGGGGCGCAACCTGCTCGGAAACCTCTACAGGAGGACTCTGGTCCCACTCAGAACGCGCACTTCACATCAACTGCCTCGAACTGATTGCAGGCTCATTTGCAATCCGCAGCTTCGCCAAAGATGCCTACAACTGTTCAGTTGTGCTGAAAATGGACAACGTGTCCGCAGTCCGCTACGTGAATCATCTAGGAGGTTCCAAATCAAAGATGCTCTCAGACCTGACCAAGGAATTATATCAGTTCTGCCTAGACAGGAATATCTCCCTGCGAGCGGAATATCTGCCGGGAACAGACAACCTCGTCGCAGACTGGTTCTCCCGCCACTGGAGGGACTCCAGCGATTGGCAACTGAATCCACAAATATTTCAGCATCTCCAGATTTGCCGGGGACCATTCAACCTGGACCTCTTTGCATCTCGCCTCAACAGGCAGACGGACGCTTTTTACAGCTGGTTACCGGACCCAGCGTGCCTTGCAGTCGATGCCTTCCTACAGAAGTGGCCGATGTCAGGGGCATATGCGTTCCCTCCATTCTCCATGATTCCACGCACGCTACAACTTCTCAGAACTCAAGGTGTCAAGATAACTCTAGTGACCCCGCTATGGCGGGCCCAACCATGGTACCCTTACCTACTGGAAATGTCAGTGGACTTTCCCCTGCTACTACCCTGCACCCACGACCTCCTCAGAGACTCGATAGGCAACTTTCACCCATTGGCGATCCAAGACCATCTCCAACTAGTGGCTTGGACCATTTCAGGGGATCGTGGGACGTCTCAGGCCTTTCGACAACTGCTCAGGGACTCCTTTGGGACTCATGGGCCCCAGGAACCAGACGCTCTTACATCTCTGCATGGCGCCTATGGAGTTGCTGGTGCTTGGAAAGGAACCTTGATCCCTTTTCAACACCTATAATTAATATTATTAACTTCCTGTCGTCTTTATTTGACCAGGGTAAATCCTACCGGACCATTAACGTGTTTCGGTCTGCTATTTCTGCAGCGCACGTTCCTATAGAAGGCTCTTCGGTGGGCAAACACCCGTCTGTCTGCAGACTTTTGCGGGGCATCCGCATCGCTAGACCCCCGAATCCCAAATATAATCAATTCTGGGACGTTGCCGTCATGCTCACGTTCTTGGAAGCTTGGCCGGACAACGAAGCGCTTTCCCTACGCCAATTATCAGCCAAATTAGCTCTCCTCCTCTGCTTGGTCTCCTTCCGAAGAGTTTCCGACATCAGGGCTTTCGACTTTCACGCCCTCGATTTCACACCAGAGGGGGTACACCTTCACATCACTAGACGCACTAAGACCAACTCATCTACCGTGAGCTACCCTTACTTCTCGGAGAGACCACTCCTATGCGTAGCCCGGTGCATAAGACACTATATCGCTCGCACTACCCTTCTCAGAGCACCTACCGGGCCCCTCCTGGTATCCTATGTACAGCCTCACAAACCAGTTTCGTGCCCTACCATTGCACGCTGGATCAAATGGCTCCTAGCCCTGGCTGGCATTGATGCATCTTTCGGGGCTCACTCGGTTAGAGGCGCAGCCGCCTCTTCAGCACTCTTAGCTGGAGGTTCCTTAGCGGAAATTCTATCCTCCGCTGATTGGTCTAGAGAATCCACCTTCCGTACCTTTTATTTTAGACACTCTCCTCACGTTTCTCTGTCCTTACTATCTGTGCGTTAAAATAGCAAATATGAAGCCTCCTGTCTTGCCATAAAATTCGGGATTATTCTAGCTCCTAGTGACCGAATAATCTAAATTTTATTAAAGACAGGAGGCGAATATTTCCCACCCTAGTTTTCTCTTCCCACCCTTCTAGGTAAGTATCCTGTACTACCTCCATTTTCTAACTATGACTTACATCCTCTCTTTCGCTAACCTAGACTCATTAGGTCGTTATTATTATAACCCGTTTTTTATATTATATTTAGTTCATTAAATTCTAGATGGTCATTTACTGCTATACCACTCTGTTATTACCATAGTTAGAGCTTGCACTAAATTGGAAGTCAGTTCACTGCATTTATTTGGTTTTCTTTTTCCAAAGAGACCATACTTTCACGATATTTCTCCTTCCTCCTAGTGTGAAGATCGTTTGCCTTCTGCCTTGACTCTACCTGCGGGTTGATCACTACCTTCATCCTTAAAGATACCTTCACCGTTACCTGTTCATCGTTTTAATGACTACTTTTACATGGTTGACTCTACAGCTGATCGGCTACATCAAGAAAGAGGAATTGGGAGGAGCCTGATGACAGTTTATATTGCTGTGATGCACTCTGATTGGTTAAACTTTTTTACACTGCTGTTAACTGTTTCTTTGCTGCTGGGAGTTTCAGTAAAGAAAGATAAGCAAATATTCGCCTCCTGTCTTTAATAAAATTTAGATTATTCGGTCACTAGGAGCTAGAATAATCCCGAATTCTCATCATCATGTGAACCGTACATGATACATAGAAGTGGAATAATACATATCAAATTGTTTATCCCAAGAAGCCGTGAATATTGCTACTACAGATTCAAGCACCATAAATAAATATTACTGGAACGATAACTACAAATTACACATTTCGTAATAAGTAATACTAAACAAAACTGATGTTTTAGTACTCTCAACCTTCACGCATTAACCATATTTTTCAGTAATGTTAACAAGAAAAAGCTAGATTTTGGTCTCTTTAAAAAAAATGTAAAAATGTACTCTTTCAGAAAATAAATGCAAAATGCGGAGAAGTAAAAAAAATGCCTCCCATGTAAAAAGCCCCGTAACCATATCGTAACACCAAATAAGACGATACAGCTTGATGCCCGTCTACTGAGTATATGTATGTGCTGATGTACCACACGACTAAGAGTTTCTGTTAAACTATTAATGATACTCTGTATCCAGTTTGAGACCTGCAAATCTCATTGTTATGTTCCTTCGAGTCTACTCATCCATTGCACCACTACGTTTACTGGATCATTCTCTTATGAGACCTGCGTGTTTCACTGTTTTATCTTATGATTTTCATACATGATCTTTGCAACTGAAAAAAAAAAGGAAAATTCCAATAAAAATGTTATTAAAAAAAAAAAAAGTCTAAAATTCTCAAATAGCAATGGAATTTTTCACCACATCTCAAACATACACAAAGTGAACATCATACAAATCATATAATATGCCATATGTACAAAGAGCAACTACTGAGTATTGTGCTAAATGTGGAGCAGTCACCATGGAAACCAGGGAATGCCCCGGCTGACTGGTCCACATGTTGCAATTGGTTCCATCTGCTTGTTAAATATACAGCCTTATGTGTACTATAAAAAGCTGTAAATTATACTGATTATGTTATACTTTTAACCCATTAAGAAGGAACTGCAGACTACGCTGTCAAAATGATCCATTCTTTAAAGAAGAAGTTGATACAGAATGCCAAACTCATTTCATGTCAACAGATCACGAAACAGCACATAATGCACTAAAGCAACACACTCTGGCAACACATTATATCAGCATAGGGAGTACATGCACCAGATCAGTGTTTCTTAACCTCCTTTGTCAAGGAACGTTTATGACATTTTCTAGATGATCTCTTCTTCGGCTGTAAAAATAATCTTCTTTGTCCTTTCCTCAAAAGTAATATAATATCTACCAACATTAATTCCCAAAACAGCCTTCTCGTTAGTCATGTGTCAGGGGTCTCTTGAGTGGTGCTATATAAACCAATTTATTATGGACATTTGCCTAAAGTCTGATACATATGATGTACCTATTCCAGCATGTGGGGACCATCTCTTATTGCATAGGGACTCTAATTTGGACCCTGACCATGGTCAAAGAGCACTGCACCCCCACTACCCTCCTATCCCTCCTGCCCCCACACCCCCAAAAAAATAATTTAAAAAATCGCTTTTTAGTATAGATACCTTCGATGAAAATGGGATACATTGGAGGAGTATCCAGAAACAAAATGCAAAAGCTATAGATATCTGTAGCTTTTGCAAGCCCTCCTCTTCTAACCCCACCCAGACTTTCTGTCGCTGTCCAACCACAGACTTCACAATGCAGCTCAATAAGAAGTCAAGGCAGTTGCTCTGAGCAATTCCTGCCTCTTGAGTTTCGCTCCACTGTGCTAACCAAACCAGGAAGTAACTTGACCTGGTTGCATTAATGACAGCCAGGGTGATGTGAAAATGTTGTTTCAATTTCTATTAAAATCTGCACTTTTTGTAAAAATGAAAAAAAGAAGACACACTTCACACATGGAGTGTTGTTTCTTTTTAAGAGGTAAGCTTTCTAGGTGCCAGACGAGTGAGTCATGAAATGATGACAACATTAGAGGAGATTTATCAGGGAGAGAACAGGTACAATTGTGGTGTAATATGCTAAATAAAGAGCAATAACCATGGAAACAAATAGAACGTACCTCAACATTCAGCACTTTGCATCGTGCATAACACCTGTTTAGCCTTGTAAAATATCCCCATTGTCAAAATCACGCTAAATAAAAGGCAGAACCACAACACTTGCAGAACTACGACTCCTATATCGCTTTAAAAGCATTTGGGTTTACAAAGCATGATGGGTGTTGTAATTCTAAAATAGTTGTGGTTTTACTTTTGGCACCCAGCGATCACTATAACAGACCATGGAAGAGGAGAGAAAATACCCATTTAGGTCTGCATTTTTTCTGCTAAATGTTTATAACATAGCCTGTCAATTTGTGCGTTTTTGTCACCCTTGCATAAAACATAAATTATATCGATAATGTTGCAAAACTGCCATGATCTAGAATAATCCATTATCTAGCAGGGTTCTGTTCTCCTGATTACGCAAGAGCCAGGGTTAGAAAGAAAGTATGCATCATATTCTTTTATTTGATTTGACTTTATTGTTCTGACAAATCATATTCAGATACTATAGGCACCAGTATGATATATTGTAATGTTTAAAAAAAATGAAAATGTTAATCCCAAGGAGACAATTAAATTGAGAATGATTTTTCAGCGTATATTTATTATCTGTCAGTAGCAGACTGCAGAAGCTGCAGTCTAAAAATAAGCGGCATTTAAGACTTGGTGGATCCACGCTTCACTAGGTAACATCCATGGGGACAACGTATACATTGCTACATCTGTGACATTCGATATATGATCAAATTTGCTCACCCACATTTTTGTAGCAGCTCACTACTTTTAAATAAACAGTAAAATAATGTATGATACTCCCACTGCGCAAAAGCTTACTACTTGTAGAAACGGGTGTAGTATAAAAGTTTAAATCACTTACCTCCCAACATTTCAAACGACAAGAGAAGAACACTTTTCATTCAGGAGTAGAACTTGAGACGAGTCTAGGGATGAATGCAAATCATATATTTTAGCTGATTTTTTTGATTTTTTTTTTATAACTGACAGCTTTGTTTACAATTTTTTTATTTATATTAAAGTATTTTATGCAACCAAAACTATTTATGGACATACTAAGCCTGAGGTAAACACACATTATTGATAGCTTAAGTGCTGCGAAGTTCACTGCGTAAAGGGGTATTACCCTTCCCAAAATAAGAAAGGTCCCCCTCCTTCTCCTGTTCATCAATTCTTGATATGTAGTGCTAATGTCAAAGGCTCAGCACACAAGCCAAAAACTGATTGACAGGCTAGAGCAAATGATCCCTTATTTAGGTATTTTTTCCTGCACTTATTTACAGAAGGAAACCTGCATATTCTGTATGATTATTTCCTGGTGATCGCAAGACTACAGGTATCACACATTTTGCCAGAGGAATACAGGAAACAATGTTACTCCCTTTGCCCGCCAGTGTGCTGGCAAGCAAACCAGTTTGCTAGTGACATGTGGGAGAAGCATCTTGATTGGAGAAGCATTACATAGTTACATAGTAGTTACAGCTGAAAAGAGACTTGCGTCCATCAAGTTCAGCCTTCCTCACATATGTTTTTGCTGTTGATCCAAAAGAAGGCAAAAAAAGCACTTCCTATTTTGCAACAAACTAGGAAAAAATTCATTCTTGACCCCAAAATGGCAGTCAGATGTATCCTTGGATCAAGCAGCTATTACCCCACTAATTAGAAATGATATCCCTGTATGTTATGTTTTTTGAAGTATATATCCAATTGCTGTTTAAACATCTGTATGAACTCTGATAAAACCCCCTCTTCAGGCAGAGAATTCCGTATCCTTATAGTTCTTATTGTAAAAAAAACCCTTTCCTTTGCCTTAGATCAAAACTCATTTCTTCCAGCCTAAATGCATGACCTCGTGTCCTATGTATAGCCCTGTTTATGATTAGATTTCCAGATAATGGTTTGTACTGGCCCTGAATATATTTGAATAATGTTTTCATATCCCCTCTGAGGCGCCATTTTTCCAAACTAAAGAGATTTACATTTTTTAACCTTTCTTCGTAACTAAAGTGATCCATTCCTTTGATCAATTTTGTAGCTCGTCTCTGCACTTTTTCTAGTGCCATGATATCATTCTTTAGAACAGGTGCCCAAAATTGCACATCATATTCAAGGTGTGGTCTTACCAGCGATTTATAAAAAGCCAAAATTTTATTTTCAGCCCTAGAATTTCTGCCTCTATTTACACATGACAAAACCTTACTGGCCTTAGCAACTGCAGCTTGACATTGCATATTGCTGCCTGATTTGTTGTCTATAACAATTCCCAAATCATTCTCGTGTGTGGTTAGCCCTAATTTTCTACCTTTTAGGGTGTAAGTTGCTTGTGCATTCTTGACCCCGAAGTGCATAACTTTGCATTTCTCTACATTAAATTTAATCTGCCATTTTAGTGCCCAGTCCCCCAATCTATTTAAATCCTTCTGCAGCATAGCAATATCCTGCTCACATTTTATTACTTTACAAAGTTTTGTGTCATCTGCAAACACTAAAACATGGCTTTTAATGCCTATTGCAAGATCATTTATAAATATGTTAAAGAGAAGCCGTCCCAAAACAGAACCCTGAAGGACACCACTTACCACTTTTGCCCAGCTTGAAAATTTACCATTAATGACAACTCGTTGTACTCTATCCTTAAGCCAATGTTAACAAAAATATTAATCTAGACCAATTTCTTTTAGTTTGAAGACCAACCTATTGTGAGGAACCGTATCAAATGCCTTGGCAAAATCCATTAGATCACATCCACTGCAACACCCTGATCTATACTTTTACCTACTTCTTCGTAGAAAGCAATCAGGTTATTGTGGCATGACCTATGTTTCATAACGTTCTCAAGAAGGTATCAAACTGTTGTAACACCTATGAATCCAGCATTGGTACCTGCAACAGTGCTGGAGAGGTAGTATATTTTAGTTAATATCACCTTGTGCAATAATATAAATTATTTATTTAGTTAGGTTAAATTACATATTGGCTCTTCACGTTTATTTATTAAGATTATGCAGCCTTGGCTTTACAAGATAGTGTAGAAAATGCTGCAAAAATCTGTTGAAGGCCTCTACGGAGCAGACAAACGGCAATTAAAATGAATGAACCACAGCAAAGAATCCATATTTCTGGACTGGTTCCAGATCTAAGGACATTGCACCCCTTCGGCTATGTACTTCTGGTCTGAATATAAGCTAATTCACAGTTATTAACCCATGTATGTAATAATGTGCACATACAAAATAAAAGCTACATTTTGTGCAGTGAGAATTCAGTGCAGACCACTGCAGTTTACTTGCTTTGGCAAACAAAGGGTATAGCGAAAAGTTGAGCTCAAGTTAGCAGTGATAGAAAGAAAACATTAATGTATGACTGTCACGCTCTGCAACCACAGCAGAAGCCAAGGATTAAATGAGCACCGGATTTTAACGCCGCTTCCAGCACTAACTTGGGAACTGAGGCTGCTGCATCTTAATGGGACAGAGCGCCTGTGGAATGTTTAATATGTGCTGTGTGGCTACTTTAATACCACTGTAATGCAACCTGGTGGAGCAAAACGGAGAGGGGGGTGCAGATATGTGAGCAATGAGGCACAGGTGGAGCCCACCTCTACAGAGTGACTCAAACAAGTGCCCTTGGCACTTATGCATGTGTAGGATTTTATATGTGGGTGCATTAATGTTAACCTATGTCACGGCACTGCCATGTACTCACCCACTCATGGAAGCCCGCAGCATCCTCGCGGCTTAATCGCGGCACTCACCACTCTCAGAGACCCCTCTCCCGGGCCTGCTGTGGTTCCCTCTCTCCCTCTCCCTGCCGGGGTCCGCGGCGAGCAAGCCGTTGCGGCGAGATGGCAGCCGCCCGCGGATCCGGCGTTCTGCATGGGGAGGAGGAGGAGAGCTGCTAATCTGATAGGAGGAGGACGGTCAGGGACTATGGTGCAAATCAAGATGGCGCAGAGTCTCTGACTTCAATTTATTGCTCCTGTGTGCCCCACCTACTGGTGGGAGGTGGCCGGTTATGTGATCCTGGCTCCCTATTTAAACCAAGCACGCCTTCTAGTCAGTGCTTGGTTATTTTATTTGCTCTTGTATATCTGCATTTTGTCCTGATTCTCAGCTTGTGTTTTTGGTTCCTGACCCTTGATCTTCTGATTGATTCTCCTTGCCCGCTGCCTGACCTGCCCCTAGTTTGATCGACTTCTCTTGCCTGCTGCCTGACCTGCCTCTGGATTGATCGACTACTCTTGCCTGCTGCCTGACCTGACTTCGGATTGATTGACTTCGCTTCTTGTTTCTTCTCTTCTTGGATTCCTTGCTTGGCTTCCTCCAATAAAGGGCTCCGTGCCACCACAGACCGTTCGGGACCCTGTCCCCACTTCCAGGTGCTCCTGAGGGTCGTTCTGCTGCAATTGGGTTCCGTCACCGCTGCAAGACCCCAGGTGGGTGTGACAACAAAATGAATTATAGACATATGCTCGATATTATACACACACAAAGATGGACACGCGATAACAGTTCGACCAGTAGATTATTTATGGCAGCAAACACTGAATACAATAATTCCCTCAATCCCTTGAAGAATAGAAACCAAAATACAGCAAGTAAAAACAGGATGCACCTAAAAGTAAAAAGAATATTATGTTAAATATAAACTAATTCAAGGGACACAGTCCAAGATTTAGGCTATTCGCGAAATGACTTTGCTTCCTTTAGATTTCAACTCTTTATGCGTGGTTACATGTAAAAAAGAAACAAAACCAAAAAAGGCTACGGTGTAGAAATTCTCTGAAAGTAAAGTCACAAAATACTTATGTAAAAAAATTGCAACTCACATAATATAGAGCTTTAAACAAGCTCCGATCACAGTAGTCTTTTTTGATGTAATCCGTAATGGATACGCATTAACAGAGAAAATAAATCCAATAGTGCAATATTGCCAATATGAAATGATTGGTAATAAATGAAAATTAGAGCACTTACAAGAGAGGAGATATCATCTTTAACTCAAAGAATCAGGCATAGGGCGCTACAATCCCTAACTCGAGGATATCTCTTGGTCTCAATCTCCTCAATAAGTTAAGAAGTAAAACCATACTAAAACAATTTTACTACTTACATTGGGGAGGGTTGGTGTCAGGCTGCATGTCCCTCCTCGCACCTTAATGACTTCAGAGTGCTGGTGACCGGAGTGTTTCTTTAATGAGGCTACCTGCATTTGCTTAACCAGGAAAAGACAATCGAATTAAAAGCATCTTATTCTAGTCTATGTTATCTACTTGAATCCTATAATTTCCTGTCCAGCACGGCCTTACAGGACAAGTCGTGTATCCCTGCAATAGCATTACCCAGGATGAGTGGGATTGCTCTGTAAGTCAGTGGCTGCTATAATGTTACCCTTCAAAGCACTGAAGTGTTCATGGTGCGTGCAGTAACTCTTTACAGATCAACGAACACTGACAATTACAGATTTTATTCTCAGGTCACTGATTTTGAAAATAAAATACCCCAACCTGGAGATTTTCACTATTTTTTTTTTTTTTTTTTACGAATGAAGACAGAGAGGGGGTATAACAGAGTAAGCTATAATCTCAGTTCCCAATCTGCCCCAAAGATATTTTGTAATCACAGGAAAAAGAAAGTAAGGTGGCCAACAGTGGTTGATTCTTATGCAAATCAAATTACATAAAAGGTAGCTACTGTAGCCATGTTTGGTTATTAAAACCCCCATCATCCCAAAATCATCATCTTGATGGCTGTAGCTAATATATGCCAGTGTGAGAGTAAACTACAGCATGGCCGGGTATGGAACCTGTCTCCTTTTGCAAGAAAGACGAAATAGGTTCTGCATAGTCTGCATACCACCAGTGATCCGTGCAACAGTTCAGTCCAGTGATCTTCAGAATCTTCAATGCAAGTATCAGGTATGTGTGTTTAAAACTGGCCTTGTCATTTGGATGGCTCAAATGGACACTAAAGTCACAAAGACCACTTCATCTCAATAAAGTGGTCTGGGTGCAGTGGCCGCTGTCCTTTTAACCCAGCAATATAACAAATTGCCGTTTTGTAGAAATTGCAATGTTTACATTGCAGGGTTAAATCCATCTCTAGCGGTTTATGCTCTTCCTCATCCTGAGAGCCATTAGAGAGCTTCCAGGGCTCTAACCAAGCAAAACTTTGACACGTCAAGCAGAAGCTCATACAAAAGCATTGAATACAATTCTTTCCTATAATGAAGCTTGGATGCACACACAGTGTTCACCACTCATGCGCATCAGGTCCCCAATACTAGTTTATGAGGGGGAACGGACATAAATAACTAGGAGCACAGGCACCATAGCGTTAGGGATACAGGTTTGTATTCCTGATGCTACAGTGTTCTTTTAAAGGAAAACTGTCATCATATCTTAATATCCTTAAAAATCTAAAAGTACACGTAATGTAGCCTCTCCATGTATTATTTTGCAATACATACATATCATATACTAGCTCTCGATTACCTGTATGGTCTGAGATCGGACATACGGTATTTATGACCAAGGAGAACTTTAAGATGGCTGCCCCCACAAAGCAAAGAGGAGAGGTATCGATAACAAATGCTTACAGTGACCAAAAATTTTATCTTTTACTTAGTAATAATAATAATAAGAAGAACAAAAACAGATGCCAGTGTTCCTTTAAATTAACAGCGCTTAATGATTTAAAAAGGAACTAGGACTTCCCTTCCACAAAATATAATTATGGCTATGCTTCGACTATACAGGTCATTTTCTACAAGTGGCGTCTATGCAGAATTCAAGCCGTGTAACACTGCCGTTTCTATGCATATATTTAATATCCTATAGCATACCCACCATGAAAATAAACGCTTCATCCCATATCTGTGTAGGCGTGTGGCTAACATATGATGAACTCTCCTCATTATGTGTCCTAAGCTATTTTATAAGTCACTAACAATAACATACATTTACCACCATTTTGTTCCTTTTCTCGCTCTCTCTTTATATATACACATTTTTATGCCACCTTCACTCTCCCTCATCGTTGCCAGGTATTCTTGCTTAAATAGCTCTCCTTAAACTCTTTCAGATAATGGCAGTCTGCTCCGTCCACGCTGAAATTGAATGTGCTTTTTTTTACTTGTTTCTATTTTGGATGCAGACTACTAAGGCATGTAAGAGATTTCTTATACAAAATAATAATAAATAAAAAATACCATCCTGCTTTTCCAATATGTTTGGCCAGAGGGGCAATTTATAATGGTAGAGATCACATCTCTTGTAAAGAGCCGAAAGACACCAAAAGACTTAATGGAAACAAATATTGCACTTGAATTGCCTTAAATAAATAATGCAGTTTGGCAGAATGTTGTGCATAGGAAACCACTGAGTGATGTGGTTTTTAGTAACCCTCCAGCAAAAGCTGATTAGGTTTCGTTACACTGGTCCTTTGTGTATTTTCAGCCTGGTTTACCTGTTAAATTGACCTCTGCAGGCTTGTATCTCTGCTATTGTTTAATGACTGTATATTGTACAGTGATTGTGAGCCGTAAAAGCTGCAGTGTAAATGCCCTGTAGGCTGAGCTAGTCTGGATCTAACATTTCAATTAAAGGAACACTGTTATCACTATAACAACTTTATTTAGATGCAATTGTCATAGTGCATACACTTGTTTCCTCATCCTCAGTGGCTAGAATGCTTGGAAGCACAGCGTCAAGTCTTGCCTCCATTGCATGCAATGATTCTCTTTTGAAGGATCACAGGCTCATCGCGGTGAGTGCCGTGAATGCACCTACAGCCCCCAAAGCTCAGCTATGAGGAGCATTGGATTGGACATCATCCTGTTCACATCACCCTAGGAGGAGGACACGGCAGGGTTGAGGGAGACTCGGGGCTGGAAAGAAGGGGTGTTCATTTATATTTATATTTATATTGGTGTTTTCTTCCATTTTTTATTTGCAGGCCAGGGGGCACTAAAACTAAGTGGGACATGAATACTGTAGTGTTTGGAATACAGATATATATTCCTAGTGCTACAATGTTCTTTTAAGCTATATGGAAGCAGAAAAGGCTAGCTCTAAACACGCTAAGGAATATAGAGGTAGATTGATTTGGACAATTAAAAGAAGGAATCCTAAGAAGTTAAAGGACCACTATAGGCACCCAGACCACTTCAGCTCAATGAAGTGGTCTGGGTGCCAGGCCCATCTAGGGTTAACTAGAGAAACTGCTATGTTTACATTAGGGTTAATCCAGCCTCTAGTGGCTGTCTCATTGACAGCCGCTAGAGGTGCTTCCGCGCTTCTCACTGTGAAAATCACAGTGAGAAGACGCTGACGTCCATAGGAATGCTTTCCTATGGACTGATTAAATGCGCATGTGCGGCTCTTGCCGCGCATGCGCATTCAGCCTTGATGTCGGAAGAGGGAGGAGAGTTCCCCAGCGCCGAGGAAGAAAGGTAAGTGTTTAACCCCTTCCTTCCCCTTCAGACCGGCGGGAGTGGGACCATGAGGGTGGGGGGACCTAAAGACCCTATATAGTGCCAGGAAAACGAGTTTGTTTTCCTGGCACTATAGTGGTCCTTTAAACTCAGAGGAATGTTTACTGGGTGATGAATTGTAAATATAATAATACCAGCGTTATAGGTAATTCATAGGTAAAGATCTATTTTCATGTGGCAGGTAAAGGTATTGTCTCTCTATTTTAAAAAAATAGCATAGCAATTTTTTTAAAACATGGCACGCATAGCTTGCACATAATACAGCAATTGTGTATGTAGATTGTCATTCAAAATGCATAATGAATAACATTTTGGCAATTTGCCGGACTATAATTTATGATGCATTTGTTTTAGGGAAATGTTTTTAGGGTATAGGTCATATGTTGATTGGCGTTTTCAACAACAACAACAAAAAAAGTATAGTAAGCCTTCCTTTTAGGGGGAGCAAGGCAAATGTGGGGAACCCCCACTCTGCAGGATTTTTAACATTACGTTTATCTCTACATGTATACCCATAATACTGCCCCTCCACTAATAATGCAGCCCCTATCTCCCCAAAATACAGCCCCTATTCCCACAATACAGCCCCTATCTCCCCAAAATACTAAGCCTACCACCACCCCACTGCCACTATCCTCCCAATACAGCCCCTAATTCCCCACAATACTTCCCCCTATTCCCCAAAAATACTGCCCCTATCCCTCTCAGTAGTAGCTCTATCCCCCACAATACTACCCCTACCCTCCACAAAAATGCAAAAACTGACACACTAAAAGGAGGATATAATACACTATAGGAGATGTAACAAACACAAAGGCGGCAAATGGTAAAATATTCAAGAGGGGATATGACACACTAAAGGAGGTAATAAATTCAAACGAGGGTTGCAAGACACACATGGAAAAATTCATTTTTCGGGGGAGGGGGCAGCAAAATGCTTCTTTGCCTGTGTAGCCAAAAATCCTTTCACCGGCCCTGCTAGAAGGCAGTATTGAGAGAAGAGCAGAGGTGAACAAATATTTCTATGTCTCCTATGTCTCCTCTCCACTGCAATATTTGCCCTAGCTTTGCCTTGTCTTGCTTGTACTGGATTATGACGTAACTTGCTAAATCTTTAATATAATACACAAAGTAGCATCTTATGAAGAAAAGGTTAACTCAAGTTCCAGGTCATTTTCAATGCTTTCTTTTTAATTCCAGAGAAATGATAGTTCCCCTTTAATGGTTGTCACTTTTGAAAAAGTCATTTTGTAATGGATCTGTTCCTGTTGTTGTGACCTAAAAGTGACCACTTGTCTTTTTTATATATTTAGTTTGTCTTTCTGAGTTCTTCAAAACCACTCACAGCGTCCTACTTAGTAAGTTCGATAAAAGAGCCATAAACCAGGTAAAAATGTACACCCTGCCGAGTGAGCATGTCAAACTGGCATTTGGAAAAAAGTAAAAATCACTGCAGAAGACCTATAAGTGCCTCTCAGGCTTCCGCTACTTGGAAAATGACAGACAATCTCCTGAAGCACATTATCTTTTTCCGAAGTGCGTTCCATATGCTTCCAAGAAGGAGCAGATACAACATGAAACCTATTATGGATTCCTGGGCACTAGTAAATAAGGTGAAACATGCCACTTGCAAAAGCGGAGTGGGGTTACAGGTGAAATGCCCTGACACTCATTGTTGGGTAATCTGGTATGAACGATGAGGTTGCTATGGTTCAGACTAGCTGCTATGGGTCAGATTCTCTGCATCATTATAAACCTGATTGACAGCACCAAATTAACAGTTTTAGGTTTGCCCTGTCCAGAGCATCCACAATCTCTTTGTCTGTACAAATATTTTGGAAAAAAACAACAATGTGTGAGCTCTATAGAATATAACACATTCAGTATGGCAGCACTCAACTGCAGTGATACAAAAGTATACACAGAATACAGACAAATATTTACCAAAAAGAGCGTGCTTAACTGATAGAACAGATATTTACCAGAGCTCTATCCCCCCGGGCTCTGGGTTTGCAGTGCTCCACTTGAGAGGGAAGACTGGAGTCTATTCAGTGTGGGAGTCTTCCCTCTCATGTGGACCATTGCAAATATTTTGGAAAGATTATTAGAAAGTGAAACTTCCTCAAGTGTTATGCCAAGCATAAGGAGGTGGGCTTTGGATGGTAGGACATTTTTTTTTGTCAAGCTGTCTGTCTGGAATCAGTTTGACCGAAAACCAGACGGATAGCTTCAACATCCTTCTAGAACCTGTCATAAAGAGCTGCAGTGATTATGGTGCTTGGAGTGTCCCTTTAACCAATATGTTACCACAAAGAGGTACCTGAAAAACTGCTCGCCAATAAAATATAAACCTTCAGGTGCACGTAGCTTATTTCTTTTAATGCCATATTGTTATATTAATACACTATAGGCACCCAGACCTCTTAATCTCAGTGAAGTGTTCTGGGTGCATTACCCCTGCATTGCTATTTAGTAGATGCAGCAATGTTTCAATTGAAGGGCCAAACACGTCACAAATGACAGCCACTGGAGGTGAGTCAGACTCACCTCTCACAGGTAACCTCCTTAAATGATTCTCATAGAAAGCATTTGCTTGGAAGAGCGCGGTGCTGGCCTGCACCACTATGAAGATGAAGGGCTAGAAGATGAAAAGTGATATCGCAGGAGGTGGATTGGGTTTCTGAAGAGGCTGAGCCTTGGCGATGCAAAAAAAGTAAATACCTTCTTTTCCCATTTTTTTTTTTTTTTTAATTATCTGGCGGGGCTAAATTGAAATGCTGAGGAGAACACTATCGGGTTAGAAATGTAGGTTTGTATTCCAAACATTATGGTGTTCCTTTAATCAGCAAAATATTCTGCACTGCTGTACAACATTTATATATGCAGTTTTATTAAAGTGACATCCTATAATGATGTTAACACAAGATAGTCCTGTAATATTTGGTTTGGGGCGAGTGTGTGTGCTTCGTTTACCTGGGTAAGAGATGGCAGAAGGAAAGGGAAGAAAGCAGGCCAGCAGAAGCAGTGTTATGCTCTGGGGAAGGTGCTGCTGGGAAACCTTGGGTCCTTGGACTTATGTAGATGTTATTTTGACATGTACCACCAGACAGACCATGTACACCCTTTCATGGTAATTGTGTTTCCTGATCTCAGTGCTCTCTTTCAGCAGGATAATGCACCCTGCCACACTGCAAAAAATGTTCAGGAATGGTTTGAGGTACATGACAAAGAGTTCAAGGTGTTGCCTTGGCCTCCAAATTTTCCAGTTCTCAATTTGATTGAGCATCTGTGGGATGTGCTGGAAAAACAAATCCAATCCACGGTGGCCCCATTTCACAAATTGCAGGACTTAAAGGATCTGCCGTTAATATCTTGGTGCCAGATACCAAAAAACACATTCAGAGGTCTTGTGGAGTCCATGCCTTGATGCAATAGGGCTGTTTTTGCAGCAGTAGTGGGACCAACACGATATTGGGCAGGTGGTTTTAATGTTGTAGCTGATCTGTGTAGATCTACAATGTGTCTATCAAAAACCAAACCTTCTGAAAAGCTTATGAATAGGAGAAAAGATATATAGGCTGTGCTGTGATCCGAACACATATCTGGAAAGTTACAAGCCCACACTTTCATAAACCAACCGTAACTTGCATTCATCTGAAATTCGGTGTAGACGGTGACACTGTAAAGACAGCCATATTAAAACCTCAGCACCTTACTTATCTCAGTTTTCCTGCATACAAGGAATTATCTTTAATTACCCAAGGGCAAAAAATATATATATTTTTGCCAAGTTTTAAATATAGATTTTCCTCTGGAGCTTCTATGAAGCAGAAAACGTCAGTTTGGCTACAGGCCACAAAACATAATTACTTATATGAAATTATTTTAAGTATTTAACTGCAATCGCTAACGGACCTGCTGAACGCTGCATGCGGAACGTTCTCTGTGAAAATCTCTGCTTAGAAGCAGAATCCTCCCTGTGGGTCATGATCCTGCAGGAATGAAGAATTTGTTACTGCAAAGATTAATAAGTATATGTGTAATTAACGAGACGCCTGTTACTATGAGTAGATAGATTCAGAACAGGGACAAAATAACCAGATTATGTGCTTCAGTAAAGGTATGATGTAGAGATCTTACAGATAAAGAGATGAGCAAATGGACAGATAGTCAGACAGTCAAAACAAGACAGATCATGTCCACCTCTCAGGAACTGAAATTGACAATCGGGACGCAGACTCAAGAGTGGGTGTGCCAGTATTGCACACTTGCTTATGCCGAAATTGATTGCCTAAAGTATGCTCTTGCGTGCATTTCTATTACACGCTCATGCAAATACACTTGCCCATTTTAATTAGTTTGCTTTAATCCATCACCCTACTACTGTTGAAGCTTGTGTATGTTTCATATGGGAAAGCATTGGATTAGCTGAGGTCATCGAAACTGTGACCTCAGCCAGGAAGGTGGGGCCAGCTGCATGTGCAGGGTGAGAGAGAAGGTAAATAAACTCACCTTTTAACTCCATGGGGTGGAAGTGTGGCTGGTAGAAACAAAATAGTTATTTTAACACGATAGTGTCAGGAATACAAGTTTGTGTTCCTGAAACTTTAGTTTTTCTTTAAATTAGAAATTCCCTTTGCATTATCTGTGTCAGACAAGCAAAAGGAAATGTCAAATATATAAGTTAAGGGGGGCGTGGTTCCGTCTCTGACCAAGATGGCCGCGTAAGGAGAAAGCTCCGCTCCGCCGGACCCCAATAAAGCGACATAAGTGTAGCTAAGCAAGCTTAATGGGGCGCACTAAACGCCCGGAGCAGTCCCAGACCCCAAGGAACCCCTCACAGGGCCCGCTGGATGGATTCCTGCAGCCGCAGACCAGAGCGAGGGGAGACTCTGTAAGTCCCCAAATGGCGGCGCCATCCGCCTCGGGACAGGAGAGGCGGGCACTAGACCGGATTGAGGGCACCCTGCGGGACCTGTCAGCTTCAATGGTGACAAAAACCGACCTCCAGGCTATCACAACTGCCATCCAGGAAACCCTGCGGACGGAGATCGCGGGGATCCGCACAGAGCTCACCGCGCAAGCAGGCCGCATTACTGTGATGAAGGAGGCGAATGCGGCCCTCACGACCCGCGTGGCAGCTACTGACACGGCTGTAGCACGTCAAGGTGAGATGCTGCTCTCCATGCGTCGACATCTCGAAGATGTTGACAACAGAGGCAGGAGATGCAATATACGTGTCCGTGGTGTGCCAGAAACAGAAGGGACGGAAAAAGTTATGGAAATTCTTACGGAACTCTTCCACTCCCTACTGCAACCGACCCGCCGCCAGAGATAGAATTTGAGAGGACGCACAGAGCCTTACGGCCTTGCAATGTAGAAGACGGCCGTGGGACCTAATATGCTGCCTACACTCCTTCCCGGTGAAGAATACCATTATGGCAAAGGCCCGGAAATGGCAGACCTGGCCCTTTAGAGGAGTTCAAGTTTCCCTCTACAATGATTTGTCTCCCATGACACTGGAGGCCAGGCGGGCTCTCCGCCCGGTTACTGCGACATTGAGAGACCGTAATATACCATACAAATGGGGTTTCCCCTTTGCCTTGATGGCTAGACACCAGAACAGATGGCTCACTATGAGATGGCCAGAGGAGGTACCGCGGTTCATGGGAGAAATGGGCCTCCCCTCACCGTCAGTCCCCAACTGGATACTGGGACCGTTAGGCCCGCAGCCGAGACCACAGAGAGGGCCTCGCAACGAGATGTGAGGGCTCCTCCTGCTCAACACCTTGGGACACGCGGAGACCCGACGTCCCCGGAGGAATGAATACACCTGCCCACCCAAGTTCACGACTGCCGCACGTCACCCTTTGGCAGCATACCTAAGCCGATACCCAGTGTCTCCTACTAACAAAGCTGATCCTAGCGAGACTGACCCCTGCAACTTGACGCCTTTGATCCACTCCTACCTCCCGGTGCCCGAGATGAGCAGGTCTGGGATAACGTTTTGGGGCTTGGGGTGGGGGGAACGTGGGCTTGTGGGCACACACAGGAGGCTCATGCACACTTGAAGCTGGCATAATTGAATCAATCACTCCCTATCTTTATATCCTGCTTGATTTCCAGCATGGAGCAGGCGGACACTGCCTTGGGGCGGGGGGTCTAGGGGGGAAGCGGGCAGTGCACAACAAGCGTCCCGACAGTTAACCATTATTAAGCTTGAAACCCTGAACTCAAATGCCGTGTAGGGGACATTTCTTCGCAGATGAGGACTTTCAGTTGGGCCACATGCGCTTAAACGCAATGACTTTGACTCACGGGGATGGAGTGGGGTGGAGGGGGAGGGGAAAAAACTTGATTGTCGATGCTATTTTTAATGTACCCTGATGCTGACTAACCCACAACCACTGCTACACACATTCTCACACACTGCTGTACTCAGGAAGCTTTTGGCAGAAGCATGCCGGTAGCACTCTAATTAGGCCCCGTTGCATTTCCTCAATGTTTTTGTTCCCTGGACTGTTTAGGCGGGCAAGCACAATACTGCCCGACATAGTCTAGACCTTCCTGCTAACAATCACATATACACGCAACTGAATCACGGCTTAGACTCACACAAGCCATGAATTCTTAGTAACATCTTCTTGTCTACCCAGAGCACACACGCCCACAACCGTACTCACCCCACTGGCAAATGAACATCTATGGTTTCACTCATATATGAACCCCCCCCCACTTAGGAAACGATGGGAGCAAGACTGGAGTGTGTAATGCACATAATGTATAACATGTATATAGTTATTGGTTCAGGAGCCCAGAGGAAAATCATAAGACGGGTCAGGGGCCCACAAAACAGGGCATCATACCGCTATTGGGAGTAAGGAAGCTAACACTCAGCGACACACTGGGAATGAGGGTTAACCTAGGTCGGCCAGAGCGGGTGGACGTTGGGTGGATATCTATCTCCTGTTTAGTACTTGGGGAATGAAGGGTTACACTGATTCACGGAAAGCTGCCTTAGGCGCCATATATGTCAATACGTTATCCGATGTTATTGCTTGTATGCCTTTATTATGAATGTACAATGTACGCAAGTTATTGCTATCCATTTGAATTTGATCTTGGGGGATAGGGTGGAGCGGAGAGCCCCATATATAGTCTTCGATACCTTACCTGGGCGGTGCTCGAGCCGCGTTCTCCAACACATACACTCGTGCCAAGAGGTTTGTGACCAGACGGCGGGGACCCTCGACTCCTGGGCTGGTACCGTAGCGAGCCCCAGCTGGTACTGGTCGCTGCGGGAGTTCTCCCCCTCCTTTCTAGAGGGGATCTAGATCTAGATTCCAACCGGAATCTGGGGGGTACCTACAAAGAGGGTACACACCTCCTTTTACATTTTAAGCAACGCAGCCGGCCCCGCACCCCGGGAACCGGGCCCCGGACTTGCTACTCGTGCCATCTTCTATAAACCCACTTTCTCTTCTTTCCCTGCCCATTATCCCTCATCCTCCCTCTCCCACCTCCCCCTCTACCCTCTTCCGCGTTTGGGCCTGCCTGTGCCCCGGACACGAGGTCTCCCCTGAAGTAGCGGAATTCCGGAGAAACTATTGGATCCCGCACCGGATCGGAACTGTAACCGACACATATAGTGAAAATGGCCTACCGTAACGCACCTTTGAAGATTATCACACAGAATTGAAGAGGACTCAATATCCCTGAACAAAGGACGCACCTGCTACGAGAATTGAAAAAAAAACATGTAGCGATAGCTATGCTCCAAGAGACGCACTTCAAGGAAGGATCAACTCCTAGACTACGGAATAGGCATTACCCTGATAACTACTTCTGCAACCACCCAACGGCCCATAAATCTGGAGTAGCTATATTATTAGCGGCGGAGCTGGAATTTAAAGAATTGGAACGCATACAAGACTCGCAGGGAAGGTATCTCTTCCTTAAAGGCAATATAGCGGATAAGATATATACAATTGCGACTATCTATGTGCCCAATCGGAGGCAGGCCCCATTCGTCCGAAACACTTTACATCAATTGGAAGACTTCACAGATGGGACACTATTGGTAGGGGGCCACTTTAACGCCCCGCTTGACCCAACGCTGGATTCCTCCACAGGTCATAGCTGTCTTCCACAACACAGCATTAGATCCATTCGACAGTCGATGGAAGCCCTGAGACTAGTGGACTGTTGGAGAACGCTTCTTCCCACGGTGAAAGATTTTACCTACTATTCCGCCCTTCACAACCGTTATTCTCGCATAGACTATATCCTCATTGCACAGGAGGGTCTCTCCCATCTACGCGGAGCAGAGATCGAAACGGCCACTTGGTCGGACCATGGATCGGTCGGGATAGAATTGGATTCGCCCCTGTACAGGCCGAAGACTTGGACCTGGAGACTTAATGAAGCCCTACTGCTTGACCCGGGCACCAAGGAACAGACTCGACAAGCATTGGAACAATATTTTAGAGAAAATGATACCCCGGAGACTTCCCCGATATCCATATGGGAAGCTCACAAAAGTGTGATCCGTGGCATACTCATACGCATCGCTTCCCAGAAGCGGAAGGCATTTATGCTTGAAATGGTCGATTTATATCAATCAATATCGACTCTGGAACACCAACACAAAAGCTCTCAGCTAAACGCAGTTTATGGAGAATTAATGGAACAAAGAAGAAAACTTAAAGACCTTATTTTGAAAAGACATCTCCGATCCGTACAACGCACGAAAGGCTTTTACTATGTACACACCAATAAAGGGGGTAAATACCTGGCGAGACTACAGAAAGGCCCCTTGCCCCATAGGCAAATACATACGATTCGCCTGGCTTCGGGGGAGGTCTCCCCATTCCCACAGAAAATTGCAGGGGAGTTTAGGTCTTTCTATGAACACTGATATAATCTGTATACGCCCAACGGGGCCACCGAGGCTGCAAGAGAACACGCAAAGATACAGGACTTCCTAGCTGACACAGTCACGAACACGATTAATCAGGACTCGGCCACACTATTGGACACCCCGATCACTGTGGAAGAATTAGCCGCAGCCCTTAAGACATCCAAATCCGGCAAGGCCCCTGCCCCAGATGGCTATTCTACGGGATATTATAAAAGCTTCTCGGGAGTATTGCTTCCTTGGCTAACCAAGGCACTTAACGCTGTAGGCGAGGGTGGGGCCCTGGGAAAGGAATCCCTGGCGGCCACCATCACAGTCTTACTTAAACCAGGGAAGGACCCGTTACAATGCAGCAGTTACCGACCAATTTCATTGTTAAATGTCGACGCTAAACTGTTCACGAAAGTTCTAGCAACTAGACTTAAACATCTGCTTCCCGACTTAATACACGCGGATCAGACGGGATTCATCCCGGGTCGGGAAGCTAGGGACAGCACTCTCAGACTTTTCACTATCCAACATCACGCAAGGAAAATGGGGACCCGGTTACTTCTGCTATCAACTGATGTGGAAAAAGCATTTGACCGGGTCAACTGGATATACATGCTGGCGACACTAAGACGGCAGGAATGCGGTCAGAGACTTCTTACGTGGATATCTGCTATATATAGCAGGCCGCGGGCATCTGTGAGGATTAATGGAGCAACGACCGCGGACTTCACGATTAGCAACGGAACCCAACAGGGATGCCCACTCTCGCCATTGCTGTTCGCGCTGACCCTGGAGCCACTGCTACAGGCAATCCGCCAAAACCCGGACATACAGGGATATGACTGGCAGGGAGTACAACACAAAGTTGCTGCGTATGCAGATGATCTCCTTTTCTTTGTCCGCAACCCCAGGATCACACTACCGTGTCTCCTCTCAGAATTTGATAGATTCGGACAGATATCCGGATTTAAACTTAACATCTCGAAATGTGAGGTCCTGAACCTAACACTCCCTACAGAGGAGTTCCGGTCTTTGGAATCGGAATTCGCGTTCCACTGGTGTCACGACAAGATGAAATACCTGGGCGTCTGGGTGACTGTGGCCCCGGGAGATATATATCAACATAATTTTACACCCTTATTAAAGAACGTACTCGCAGACCTGTCCAGATGGTCCTACCCACATATCACTTGGCACGGACGAATTGCGGTGATAAAAATGAATATTCTCCCGAAGATCCTATATCTCATGCAGACTATACCTCTCGCACTACCATCGGCCTTCATTTCCACCCTGAAAACAGCGGTGATTACATTTATCTGGCGGGGAGGACGATCTAGGATCCGACATGACATCATCTGCCGACCTAGAATTTACGGAGGGCTAGCGTTACCAGACTTTAAGAAATATCATCAGGCCGCGATCATGCAACGTATACTGGACTGGCACTTAGCACAGACGACTAAACAATGGGTGGAGCTCGACAGGGGTCTCATCGGTCCAACGACAGAGGCGAAGATCTGGGGAAGTCCTGGAAGATTACCAACTCATCTTGCTGATGAAGGACTGATCCTACAGACTCTACTAGGTTGGAAAACGCTGAGAACGCAAGACCACGTATCCCCCGTACCCAGCCCGATGATGCCGATCACTCATAATGCAGCCGTGGGTGGGGGGGGTCTCCCTCTCGGAGCGCTGCCCATCCAGGGCAATGGTACCTACATACCCATACATAAGGCCCTCGCAGGCGGGAGCCTGCGGGACCTTCCCTCGTTGTTGGGTGATAGACCGCAGACCCCTCTCCTCCAATTTAGATATCTCCAACTGAAACCTTTCTATGAATCATTACCGCACAAAAATCGATTGCACAGGGACCTTACGTGGTTCGAAGACCTCTGCGACCGAGGCGCCAAAATCGAACACGCAATCTCGGCACTGTATCAACATCTACTAATCGGAGGCACGCCGGTGGCCACGACGTTCAAACAGCAATGGGAAGACCAACTCGGGACTGCACTCACAACACAGCAATGGGATACAGCGTTGCTTTGGCAGCATAAGAGCTCTACGAGTTCTTATTACAAGGAAATGAATTATAAATTACTCTCTCTATGGTATAGAACGCCAACTTTACTGCACCGTATATTCCCTTCGATTCCCCCGGTGTGCTGGAGGTGCCAGGAAACACGCGGCACAGTGCTACATATTTGGTGGGAGTGCAGAGCTATTACCCCATACTGGAAAATGATTAGGGAAACAGTTGTGCTTATCCTGGGAGAATTGCCGGAGTGGACTGCGGAATTGTCATTGTTACATATCTCGACTCAATCCATATCGTCATATAAGAAATCGATATTACGACACCTGCTTAATGCCGGCAAGGCCAACATTCCAGCCCACTGGAAATAGAGCGAAGTTCCTACCAAAAAAGAGTGGATCCGCAGGGTGGAGGAGATCCAGGGAGCAGAAGAAGCACATGCTACATTGACGGGACGAGGAACCAGGCACGCGGAGATGTGGATGCCATGGTTCTTATACATTTCCCGTTACCGTGGGGGTGGAGACATACCGGGACGCTCGGCAGGGGCACAGGCCGGTGTAGACCTTGTTGGAGGGACCATCCCCCTTGTAGCTTGATTGCCCACTATCCCCTGCTTCTAACCCTTTCTTTACCCCCTCTACCTGCATACCGGGATCTGGGGGACCGGGATCGAGGCCGGATGAGTTGACTGTGAGATAAACAGATAACACAACATACCTGAAGAGTGATAGGGATGAACAAAATGTACATTTGCAGATGGACACTGACAAAACACACTGACATCTAATCCAAGACGCGGAACTTCGGGACATCCTGTGGTCTGGTTACCCGACGCTTAGACGGTTATTTATCAAGAATGACGAACATTTCACAGTTAGATAGACACACATCTCATTTCATCCGCGTACGGGAGTAACACCCATACTACACGGAATTTCGACACTTACCACACAATAGCTGGAGACGAGAATTCAGGCACCACGGTTGGGGTGCAGGGATACCTGAACAACGCACGAGCTCTGCCAAAGGTAACAGTTATGGGGAAATTCTAGACTCCGAACACTAAACTTAAGCTATATGCTGAGTCAAGCTCCCACTTGGGATTGGTACTCGGAGTTTCACTGAAATAATACGTTGTTACTTTCAATATTATAACGAAATTAGCACATATGTTCCCTATAGTGGGACGAGGTTCATTGGACCTCCTTCCCGGAAAGTTGAAGCGGACCCGTGTGTCCACTTATCCCCTAGACATACTGGCCAATGGGCCTGCAAGTTGTGTGTGTTTTTTCTCATGATCCCCAAGTTTTTTCTTACTTATGTTCTACAAGTGTTTTCTGCATGATTAGACCTGCGAGTCTTACTGTTTCACTTTAGATGAAGCTGCAAACAAATAAATAAACAAATTTAAAAAAAAAAACACATAGATAGGTGGGTGAATACCTGCTAATTATAATACTAATAACGAAATATGACCCAATAACCTCCATCACGCCCGCATGGTAATGCATGCCCAGCAACACCAATGTGGACCTGCGAGTCCGAATTAAACCTGGGCCTGCGAGCCACTTTACTTGCAGACACTTGGATATCCCTTCAGCCTGTACACATAGCATATTGTTGAACCATTTACACACTATAAATGTGGAGGCCTGCGAGTCTCGATGTTATATTCAAATAATCTTCGCAAATAACAAAAACATACTTAACCCCTTAAGGACCAAACTTCTGGAATAAAAGGGAATCATGACATGTCACATATGTCATGTGTCCTTAAGGGATGGAAGATAGGGGGTAAGGGGGAAAAAAAAAAGAAGTTGAAATGTTTGGAACAATGTATAAGAATACTGGCTATTGATCGTATCACACGTGATTTATTGTATAATGATAACACATTGTAAAACTGTAATTTTTTTTTTAAATTTGTATTTTATTTGGTTTTGTACACACAGTATACAATTTTCCATTGTATGGGTTATTGAATAGGTTATGACAAGATCGTGTAACATTACGGTGGGATGCAAACATGGCATTAATCACAGTATTGGTGAAATATGTACATCTACATTGCGAGGTATCAAGTTGCTTATTCTACTTTTCGCTTTTATATTTTATACTGTTGTTATTGTTAACCTTTTATTGCGGTTATACGAGGGTCCCTGCTAAACGAGTATGCAGAAGTGTAGCGTTCTCTACTGTCACCTTCTGTGTCTGTGAAGTCAGGTGGATGGTATCTATGTGTGAGGTAGTAGACTAGGCGTGTAAAACTTCTAAACATTCTGAAACTATATACATAAACATAAAGACACCTGGACTACAGCATCATATTAATTAAGTGTTGCAAGACTAAGTATTGCGTTTCTCAGTTCTCTTGCTGTGCCCGGTGGCTAGCAAATCTAGCTTTTTGAAGAAAGTCTCTGGGTCTGCCCCTGAGGACAAGGTGAGTACTTCAGTGCCCTGTTGCACCACCAGTGAGCTGTCTGTGCCCCATCGGTACCGGACGGAGTGCTCTCTCAGTCTCTTTGTGACCGGAATTAGTTGTCTCCTTGCTGCCAACACTGCGAAAGGGAGGTCATTATACATAGCTACCTCGTTTCCCTCAAATTTCACCGATCCCAGTGGTCTGGATCCGGCCATGATGGCGGCCTTCGCCGCTATGTCTCTGGTGGTAGCTATCGCGTCTCTGGGGGCACCGGCCGGTGCTGCTGGCGATTTGCGTACCCGGAAGGTGGATAATATCAGCGGAGTGTCTGAGTTGCATCTGAGACCCATGGAGGAGATAAGTCTCCGGACAAACGGTAGTAGGTCTTCTCCACCTATTGTCTCAGGGATGCCCCTGAGGCGAATGTTACGGCGGCGGTGTCTGGATTCTAGTGTCGTCACCGTTCCTTGCAAGCGCCGGACCTGCTCAGCAAGTCCTTCCACTTGTTGCTTAGTGTCCTGGAGTTGGACATCCCTGGATTTGCCTTTGGTTTCCACCTCCTGGACTCTCTGCTGCAGGACCCCTATGTCATCCTGGGTCTCTTTTAGATCGGCCTTCCAGACCTGTCTTAGGTCAGTCAGCAGCCTCCTGATGTCTCCTTTAGTGGCTGGGGAGTCATCTTCCTCCGAGTCAGACCTGGGAGTGGGGCCTGGGAGTGCGGCTTGGGAGTCCCTCTCTTCCTGGGAGTCGTCAGACATCTCTACCTCACTCAGCGGTTCCGGCGCCATCTTGGCGGGCCGCGCCTGTGTAGGCCTCTGGAACGCCAGCCTTATGTCGGGAGCCTCGGGTCTCTCCGTGTAGTTTTGTCGCTTGTGTTTGCGCCCCATATTGTCTGCTGTCGGGCGGCAGGTAAGCTGGGTGATTTGGTGCGGTTTTCTCGGCTTTAGGTCTCTGAATCTGTGGGGCTGAAGCGGAGCTCCACAGACATGCGACTGTTCAGCTCCGTGGTCTGCCACGCCCCCTGTAAAACTGTAATTTTAAACATTCGCATAATAAAGAAATTTACAAAAAAATATATATATATATAAGTTAAGCTATTCGTTCTTTATAAAATTAGTCTGTAAAAACATTTTTTTTAAATGGGTTATAGAAAACAATGTAAAATGACATTTTTTTAAGGACTTGACAATTCCCTGAGCCTGAGAGTCTTGCAGCCAAAAACACATAACAGAACAATGTAGTTAAACCTGTACCTATGAATCTAAAGGGGAAAAAAAACTAACATTCATATATAGTTTGGTGATTAGGACAGTATGTAAATCACAGACTGGAAACTATGAGGCGCCAACAGCAGAAACAACCTCTATTGAAACATTGCATAGTATAAAATAGATGATCTCAGCAACTGTAAACAACTTGCAAAACATTCCAACCACAATGGAACAACCACCTACTTCCAAACTGCAAAGACAGTACAATATTGTACACAATCAGGTGCCAGGCGTTTGTGAAATGGGTGGAATGACTGAAATCTACAGAGGAATCACAGGTGATAGGAGGGTTTTGAACTGGGCAGAAAGATCTGGACCAGTTATAAATGGAAATACGGCTTTAAGCCAGCATAGTGATGTGGAGGAATCTGTTGTAGACAGAGGAAATCGAAGGAATCAGAAACGCAGAGAAGATTGACAATGGCAAACTGTGGGAACCAGAGCTGGCAAATGGCATGGTTATGGACAGACTTCCAAACCAAGACTAAAATGGCTTCTGTGATTCTACTAAGGTGAACATGACCAAATACTGTACACAATAAAACAATAACGAAACATCTGGAGGGATTTTTTTTAATACAATCTTACCTTGCCAAAGCTAATGAAACATGTAATATGCCTTGCAGCATGATAAATTGCTAATTATATTCTGAGTAAGAGGCTTCAAAACAGGAATTTTCTTTAAACCCTTTGAGCACCAGAAGAGTAAGCAGGAGATTTATTACAATTTGTTGATCATGCAAGTGGAGTTGATCCCTACACATACTACAGAGGGGCCTTTTAACAGATTCCAGATTTCATACTAAAAAACATTTTTTTTTTTTTAGTTTTTCCTTGTTTGTATTTTTGCTGACTAGTTCCTTATGAATGTTGATTGAGGACCAATCAAGGTCATGTCCCCTACTGAGTTCTGCAGAGCTGTAGACATTTTCATCATTGTATAGAACACCTTGCTGAGGATGATGCATTGAATATATCATATCATTTTTACAGAAACAAAAAAATAAAAATAAACGTGTTTACAATTGTTCATACAGCACCAGCAAATGTAACAGCACCGTGCAAGACAGCAGGGCTGCAGACAAGCTGACATAGTGAAGCATTACATAAAACATAGCCGGTTATGCGATACGTACTGGTACCCAACTGGTTGGAAGCGTTACTTCTCCCCAAAAATGTAATTCATTACTTTTTAAAGTCAGTGTTCACTATGTTATACTTTAAAAGGATTTAAATGTAATGTCACACTGTTCCATTCAAAGAACAATGTGTATGTCTAGAACAAATTGTTTTTTGGTTATGAAATGCAAAAACGTATAAAGCTGTTGTGTTGTCAATAAAAATGTCAAGCAAAGTTCTTGAGCTGGGCAATAGAATACAAAGAAATATGTAGAAACATTCTTTTGGTCTCCATGGTGAATTTGATACTTTTTCTTGCATCACTTTTCTAGACTGTTAGGGACATGTTTATAAATCCCTACAGCTGAGTGGGTTGGGCAGTTGAGTGAGAAGACAATTCACGCTTACCTACAAACAACAGTGTACTGTATTAGAATTAGGAACAGAGAAGACAGAAGGCTTGGATTACCCTTTAGGTGACCAAAGCAGTCGCCTAGGGCTTGGAGCTCCAGCGCATAGCGGGCTCTCCTTGACCTGGCAGGAAATTTTTTTTTTAAAACTCTACATGGTCCAGTGATTCCTCACTTCACAGAGGGAGACTTGTGGTCTGTCCTCCGGCACTTCATGATGACTCAGAGCGCCTGAACCGTGAATGCACTCTTAAAGCGATCTGCACATGAGGTTGGTGCAAATCATAAAGCTCCCCCACTGGACTGTAGGGATATCCCATTTTTATTAATTGTGACCTGTAGTGTACGTAGTGCAATAATATTCGTATTTTCTGGCATAACATGTCTGACAAGACCACTAGGGATCCAGTTCACACTCCGCTGGACCACCAGGAAAGCTAAGCAGGAGGAGGGAGGAGAACACAGACACATGTAATTCAGCCACCACAAATACAACACTCAATCAGCACGCACACACATTCATTTCTCACCTTTTCTCCACACAATTTCACACACAAATCACTCAGCCACCACAAACACATCACTCACAGAGACAGAGCTGAGGGTTGGAGGAGAGGGTGCTTACCCTGGGGCTCTGGCCAACTATAATCTAGCACTGAAACACAGTTTAGATAACCATAGAGCAAGGGGTTCCCAATTAATTTTTCCCGTGGAATCCTTAGACATAGTGTATCAAATTTTTGGGCGGAACCCCAATTAGTGTTCCGCGGAACCCTAACACCAACTGGGAAACGCTGCTATAGAGCAATTTCAGCTGGTTCCTCTATTTTTCTGAGAAGAACTTCTGGTGGATCAAGGCAAGAAGCTTGCTAGCGTGAGCTGTTAAACATCTCACCACAGATAGTGCAGTGATATACTGGGCAGAGAGAATTTGTCAGAATGTTTAGATGTTGAAGGCGCCTAAAAGGATAAAACATGTACTGTCAACATAGGGATACAACATGGAAAATTCCCTTATGACAAACTAGCAACAACAAAAAAACATTGTCTTTTCATATTTTTTTTATGTAACTGTATTAATGCGCTCTTTAATATTTTTCCATATAGCATCTAAGTTCTATGATATATTTTAAATAGCCATATGGGTTAAACCTCAAAACTGTTAATTTATAAATTATCCACAATAATCTAGAGAAGGTTCTATTTTTGGAGGTGTCTGTCAATTATGTATTAATAATACTGCTAATAGATTTTCTAGTTTATGCCCAAGGTTACAGCGCTCAGAGCGAGGCAGAGTGAGGAAAACAGGTATTATTAGATAGGTAACCACGGAGATCGTGTAACTAGAACATCCTCAGGGTCAGATGTAGGAAGAAAAAAAAAATGTCCTGAGCATCAGTACATAGCACGATCCTTTCAATAGTTTAGCCATATTTACCGAACTGTTCACTTGTCTCGCTGCAGACAAAAGATCTGCATTTTTTTCCAAGCCATTTTTAGATACCCCACCCATGAAAAATGCATAATTAAATGCATGAATATTTTCATTGGGGGTACATCTACTTTTATTTGGGCAGTGCAGTGTCCCTTTTAAATAAATCACTTTAATAAAGTTGTTTTGGGGGTTGCAATCTCTAAGAACCACTTTAGGTATTACAATGGGTCGAATGCCTCAGTCTTCTCTCCTGTAATCAGCACTAAACAGCTACAGAACATACACTTTGACGACCACCCTACACACCACTTCCAATGCGATAACGAGTTACATTGTTGCTGTTACAGCAAATTGTGTCCCATGCTGAAAATGCCACTTTTATAGGCTATGATTATGACCTCAATCCATGAAAAAGACGGCAGCAATATCTGCCTTTAAGCCAAGATCAGGGCATGAATGAAGAGAACCGTTTGCTGCAACAACAAAAAAAACAAAAAAACACACAGCGGTCTAATTCAAGCAAGCAGACTATATACCGCAGTGAGTGTTTGTTTTTTCAATTTCACGTTTTATAAAGCACAGTCCTGACTAATTGTTCTTTTCCTCTAGTGGACAGCAGTTCCACACAAGGTATGCCGAGTACGGCTTATAAATCACAGGGAGGACATCACCTGTATGAATGATGTGATTTAAAAATATGATATGTCTGTAAAAACACAGGTCCCGCAATATATATATATGTATATAATGTACATAGTTTTTCGAATCCTGTACTGTATGGATTGTGATGTCAATCATGCAATAATTTCCCCTTAATGCATGGTTTGACACATGGGATGTGTTATGGTCTGCCCCATATTAATGGGAGTTTTTCTCCCTGCTGGAACTACTAGACAATGCTGCTGCCGCCATTTTATTTTAGCATGCTCCCAAACCTCAAGTAGCCGTAGGGAGAGAGAAATTATAGGTTCGAGTTAATACAAGGAACAGAAGAGAAGGTTTAGGCAATATGCTCTAAGCGGGTTACCAGGTAACAGGGATATAATCAGATAAAACTAAACAGGAACATAAAGGATAGAGTAAAACAGGTTAAAGGAGCAATTGAGGTGATGAGCCTCTTTGGTTTGTAATCAGAACTGCAATTTCAGGGTCTTTGAGGATACTTGCAAATAATAAGAAAGTCTATAATATCCAGCTAGGTTGGAACCAAATCAATATGAAAACAAAGGCCAGTATAGAAATAAAGTTGCTTCGTTTTGGAGATCAGGTTAGAATAAATCAGGATGGTTGAAGGTAACTAAGGGTGGAGTAGGTTTTCTTTAGAAAGAGCCAGGAGCAGAAGACTTGTTAATATTAGAACACAACTTCTCTCAATGTAAAGTCTATGTGATGAGTTGGGTGTAGCCTTTTGTAGCATATTTCAATTATCATGCTATGCAGGTGAGAGCGACTGAGGTGACTAGTGGCTAGGGAGGCCACTAGAGGCGAGAAACAGGTATTGCGGTAATAAAACAGAATAAAATAAAACAATATCTTATCCTGACACTTACACAAACCCTAACATTAACGCTAACATGGTCTAATACCAATATGATTCCTAATATTAATCCTAACACCAACACTAATCCTAACCCCAGCAATACCTCTAACATTAATCTGAACCCCAAAACTACCCTAAAACTACCCTAAACCCAAAACAAACACTAACACTAGCACTAACCCTAAAACTACCTTCAACACTAACACCTGCACTAACCCTAACTACCAACAGTAACCCTAGCACTCACCCCAATACCAGCACAACTTCTATCACCAACTCCCGAACCGTAACATATGTATTACACACACAAATAAAAAGCTAAATGTTTGTGCGTGCATGTATAAATTGTGTATGCAAACATCACTTTTATACATGTATTTACATGGTACTTAGGTAGAGGATATGAGGCTAGACAAGCTTTGGGTTAAACCATTCATAAGCGGTTCAACCCCGTAAGATAACATAGTGCCCAGGGCGGGTGCAAGGATTTTTGCCGCCCATTCGCTCCAGGCTTGAAAGAGACACTATAGTATTCGGAATACAGGTTAATATTCCTAACACTATAGTGTTGCTTTAAAAGTTTTTAGGTTTTTATTTTTAATAAAATGGTCCTTTCAGTCCAAATGCAGTCACTGGTACATACACACACTCACTTACACTCAATGGTCCATGGAATCACAATCAGTGACCAATTCACACACAAATTCACTGACTCATGCAGAGTGACAGACACACACTGACTCAAGCAGACATACACTGACTCATGTAGACTAACACACACTGGCCCAAGCAGACACACACAAACACTCACCCAAGCAGACACACACACACAGACCCAAGCAGACGCACACACACTGACCCAAGCACACACACTGACCCAAGCAGACACACACTGACCCAAGCAGACACACACACTGACCCAAGCAAACACATTTGACTCAAGCAGACACACACACACTGAACTAAGCACACACAATGACCCAAGCAGACACACACTGACTCAAGCAGACACACACTGACTCAAGCAGATACACACACTGACTCAAGCAGACACACCAACTGACCCAAGCAGACAAACACACTGATCCAAGCAAACACACTGACTCAAACAGACACACACACACACACACTGACTAAAGCAGACACACACACACTGACCTAAGCAGACACATACACACACTGATCCAGACACACACACACACTGATCCAGACACACACACTAACCCAAGCAGACACATAGACACAGACCAAAGCACACTGACTCAACCAGACACAAACATACTGACTTGAGCAGACTGACACACATTTTTTTAAACACACACTATTAAGTCCCCGTCTTGTCTTCACTTCACATTGACTCTCCGTGTGTCCCATGCTTCTGCACTGCACCTGTGTCCACTCTCTCTCAGTCCCGCCCCCACTATCCTTCCGCTCACTTGACCCTCGAGTACAGTGCAAGTGGCAAGAGTGATCGAACCTTGTACTGCCAGCATATTAGAATGGGGGGGTGCAGCTCTGTGTCCTTTGCGGTCTGAGGTTGATGGCACCGGCGCTAGTCTGCAGTTATGTAACTGCTCCCTCGCACCCGGTGCCGTGACCTGCAGCATGCAATACAGACTTTGTCCAACATAGAGGGGTGACCCAAATCAGCAGGAAAGCTGCTGCCTGCGCCCGCCCTTGAGAAGTGCGTTAGGCGGCCACCTAATTGACCTATAGGACACGCAAGCCCTGACAGTGCCCAATGAGATGTGGTTGTTATGGTGATTGGAGTGTTCTTTTAATGATACAACACTCATGTGACTTGAAGTTAACAAACACTCTATCCTAATCACAATTTTGGCAACATTGCAGATAATTACAAACTGCCCTTTTAAAAGTGTATTCTAAAGCAAGTGTAATTCAAGGTTAGGTTACTCTTAGGACTTGACCCTCTCTTTTAACCCTTCCAATCAAACCCTGTGCATTTTGGAGTCCATGTGCCAGTTACTCCTTATTGTCCTCCTTTCCCAGCCCCACTGAGCCATATGTACTGAGGTCCTCATGCATTATATATATCTTTATTATTCTTTGAAGTCTGGCTAACTGAATTCCAGGTGCCTAATTATGACATTATATTGTGGTTTATTCACTGTACCCGAACTGGCAAGGGAATAGAAAATTTTAGGCTAAAAGGCTGAACTAGGAAAAATCTTCAACTCTGTAATTTTTAATATTAGCCTAATATCTACAATTCTCTCTACAACTCCCGGCTTCGTGAATCAACCCCCACAAAGTGGGAGTCTCACTAAATATAAAGCACATCTAACACGGTTAAGTCTAAGCAATAAAAGGATATATGGTTTGGCATCATGTTATGGGCGTATAACGGAATCAAACCCTTGGCGTTTTTATTTGTGTTAGTTTTTTTGCAGGCAATTTGCAGCATGTATAAATTGTAGTTTGTGTAGATGTGGATGCGTCTTGTACTTTAGTTTTACAATCACACATGCATATTACATGGTAGTGCTTGTAGTAAATTAGGAACATTCGAATTAGGAAGCCTAAATAAAGCACATCTGCAAGCTCTCGAAATATCGCAACCATTAACACTTCAAAAGGCTGCAGGCAGTGCTCTCTTCACTATAGCTTTTGGCCTGACACATCACTTTTTTGTATGTGTGCTATTTCTATCTATATACATACATACTCACACACACATACATATATATACAGGGTTCAAAATACCCACTCACTAAAACCCATTGGTGAATGAAAATATACCCTGATGGTAGAAATTCATCCCGAATATCTATATATATACGTTGTGGCAGGCTTATGCAATATGATCATATAATGTAACTAAACCCCCATTATTTTTGCCTAGGTGAGTTTTTAAATAAAACTATTACAATCATACACACACACTTGACGTGTCAATACATACAGAAACAGGCTGCAATCACGGCACAGTGACAGAGCTAGAGTAGTAGAAAGCAGCTCAGTACAGCTGATTATCCAACACTGCAGCAGCATCCCCCACCCTCTTCCCTTCAACACAGCAAAGTGGATGGCAGGGGGAGTGTTTCTCTGAAAACAAAACAATATATATATATATATATGGATCTCTGCAGAGGAGAGGCGAATGCAATTTTTGATCGCAAAGCAGCATTGATCTTGTGGCCAGGAGTGTTTATTCTACAGCTGTAAGCAGCACTGACTGATTAATGCCTGGGACCGGCCTCATAAAGAAATAATGGCCGGCTAACCTTTGGCACTTTCAGCTATTATGCCAAAGGTCTGGTATTGATCTAAGGCAAGGTTGTCCGTAAGATAAAATGGACAACTACAGCTGTTGTTGAAAAGCATGGTCCAAAATGTGTTGCCGGTCATGCATGCAAGTAACAACACATGTAACACTGTCAGTAATACAGTGTATATGAAAATAAAGGAAACGGGCACTTAAGCTGGAGTTGCAGACTTTAATATACAAAGAGATACAAAGTGATGACACTATGTGGTCTCTATCAAATAATTTGTTGTAGCTTTATACATAATAATAATCATCAAATATGCAATATGTGTTTGGATACCAGCTGCTACGACACTTTGTGCGTACCCCAAAAATACTAAACAATAGACAGTAAATATATACCAGAACAAGTGAAAAGTGAAGGGGATCAATTATAATTTAGCTGTGTACATGCATATCATACAATGTGACACACAAATATAATATATACAATTATATATAGCACACACCTTAAAAAGTATAAATTCAATGCTTACAAATAAAAAGACATGTAAAAACAAATCATAGTGTAGTAAACTAAAATGAAATTATTGACTATAAGCATATAAATAACCCACTCACATGGACAAGAGCTATTATGCTAGCTCTCACCTAAATTACCTGTAGGCCCGTAACGGTGGCCTCACCTCTCAATGTAGAATGTGAAAATTTTGATTTACTACACTATGATATGTTTTTAAGTGCTTTTATTTTTAAGCACCAATCAATATAGAACTAATGCTCATGCATTTAGTCCAACTTTACATTTATACTCTGTTAAAAATAAACATATTTATTTGGAACCTTTAAGTGTTCCTTGCTTGCATTAGATTATACACGCTATGGAAAACAACAGTAGTCAAAAGAGAAAATATCATCTTAGATACAAGCAGCTATTTACCAAGGAGTCCTGTCATGAAAAATACATAATGCTCTACATTTATCTTATGAGCGCCAAGTCACCACTGTTTTATTCGGCACCCCATTACCTAAATAAGGGGTGGAGGAGAAGAGGAAATGTCCTTCTTTCATTTTCTAGTTTATCTGGCAGGAGTGATAGAGTAGGTATGTGAGGTTTGTTTGCATAAGCACAGGGAGGGTTAGACAGGATATATTCTGTAAACCTAATTGATAACTAAAAAGTTTTAAAACTATAATCATGCTGGCTTTTTATCAGTTTCAATCGAGACCTCTTTAACAATGGTGTTCAATTAAAATGTTTTTCAGATTTTCTTTTAGTATTTATTGTAGTAAAAGGAATTGGTCCCCAGCATAATTATGTTTTTTTTTTTAGATTGAAAATAGGCCTCCCTGCAATTACCTGCACATAATTTATGTTAAGAATCACTGGTGTAGTACATATCCTTTTCTTCTCCTACATTCTACATTACATTCAATTATCTATTTTATTTGACATATTATCGTTCTTGTAACTATTTTATATGAACTATTCCAACCCAAATTATGTTCTCTACTAAAAGTTTGGGAACTCTTGCCCACATTTAATTGGAGCTATACCTTCAAAATAACCACTTACAACTGAATCATCCACTTGATTGTAATCAATAAATAAGAAATCGGTATATATCCCCTGGCCTCTCAAAGAGTTTTTTTTTACTGTCGGTATGCATACGTCTGTCCTGCAATGTATTGTAATGATTTTATATCCTGACCTATGCGACCTGATTAACTTTGTAAAAAATTTAATATTTTTGCCAATCTAAATATATCCATGGGTATAAATGTACAGAGCAAGATCTGACGGGAATGTTTTTTTCATAAAAAAATTTATTTTAAGAACAGTGCATTTTCTACCTACCATAAGTTTAATATTAAATGCTGGTGAACTTTCTGCTCTCCGTTGTCCTGAGCTGATCCAACTTTTAATTAAAAAAAAAAAAAAAAAAAGTAATTTTAAAAATTGGTATATACAGTCGTATCACAATGTTAACATAGCACCTTGAATCCCAGGGGCGGCATGGAAGGGAGTTTAATAATCTCATTCCGTATTGTTGCCATAGCTGTCATTAAAGAATACTCTGTGTAGCTTCTACTATTATTTTTGGGCTGTGAGACATAGTGTAATAAATCATTATTGGTTTCTGTGCGTGCCCTAACCAACAAATTATTAGCCATATGGGGCGTCAAGCGCCATTAAACAGGATACAGGAGTGAACTCATATTTCTGAAATCTTGACTCTGATCACTACTAACATTGGTATTTGAAGAATAAAAACATAAATATATAGTAGCTTTTTCCTTAATAAACAAAAAAAATGTAGAAAGACAGTTCAAGTTTTCAGAGTGAAAAATTAGCATTAGCTAATAAACATTATTCTGCTCACATGCTCCCATCAGCTGTGGTGCGGCTTCAGCCTTTGACTGACAGGTTAGAAAAAAGGAGTGTAGCTGTATGGCTTGCAGACACCCCAGGATGTCATTCTCTAATGTGAGTCAATTGAGAAAGCACAGGCACAATTAGCACTTCCCAGTACATCTTCTAAAGGGGTAAGTGGATCTAAGAACCTGCAGCTTCCAGGCACTTGCATGAGCAATGTTCCATTCATTATTTCAAGTCAATGAAGAAGCTCCATGCATCTCCACTGTGCATACATATGCTTCCCCACTGACTTATGTTAAACTTTTCTGAGCATGTGTGCAAATAATGTCAAACGTGCACAAGTTCTCTAATGTTCAATATCAATGGAATAGGAAGCCAGGGTTTGATGGGCATCACCCAGCCAATTCCTGGGAAATTGTTAAAGGGTTGTTACTCCAACTCTTTTCAGCTAAACTATATTTTTAATGTATCATGGAATGCCATATTTGGCATTATTCACTAGGTCTTACTTGTTAAAGAATAAAAAAAAACTTTCTAAATATGCTTCAATCTTACCTGCAAATTATTGGTGAGCGAAACTCCCTTTGCCGCCGTCTATGCCCCATTTGTCTTCACCTTCCCACTCTGAGGTCCAAACAAAAGCATTTGACTGGACCACTCTCTTTGGCTCACGGTGTGTGTTATGAGCCGGAGGAGGGGGGTGTGGGAGGTTGGGAGTGAGTTTTAGGTACTTTTTGTTTTAAAGAAGACTGATTCAACAAAATGGAGTGCGGCACAGGGAGAGCAGGAGAGGGGTGACTTTGAAGCTTCCCCTTGCAGGCAAGGGTAGAAGCTCACCAAGTCTGTCATTGATGCGCTGTGTCATTTTTTAACAGATTTAATACTACGCAACCTGGGCATACGTCACATTTACCATGGCTGCAAGTAGACCCCAACACTGTATGTGCAGCACTTAAAGCAAAAAAGGTGCATATACAGATTTTTACCACTATAATCACTTCTAAAAGCAGTAGTGGTCATGGTGGTTGTATCCCTTTAAATGTAGTGTATTAAGGTGAAATTCCTGGAGAAACCCGCAGATAGTAAATGCCTTCTTATTTGTACATATCATTAAATTGTGTTCCATTAATATAGGTCTGAAATCGGCTTTGAGCATCCTTAAATTACAAAATTTGTTAACCATTTGCAAGGCATTGTGGTATGTTTCCAATCTAGCAACATCCAATAAATAAACTTTTAAAGGTACATATACATACATTACATGCCTGTTTCTGTGTGTCAATCATCTAAAGAAGAACATTGCCAATAGAGAAACATGCCTGGTAGACAAGCCATCTCCCACTAAGTGGATACAATTTCTGCGTCTAAAGTTTCAGTAATTCCCATTCCCTGTCTGCCATGTCTATATTCAATACATCATTATACCATACCAGAGACAGGATATTGTTCCTGGTCTATAGTAACAATCTATATGGTTTTATAAGATATAAATTACATGCTTGGAGCTGATATAATGACATTCATTGTAATGTTTATTTTGCCTATAAAATGCAGAAAAGAAGATTTGTTTATGAGGCAGGTTGATGCCTATAAATTGTAACAGTGTAAAGTCATTTTATAAGGAAGCAAGGAAGGTTCAGAGATAATGCTGCTTAATCAGGTCTCAATTGCTAATCAGGTCTATATTACACACAGATGGTACATGCTTATTTTTTTACATGCTACCTAAGTCAATAAATCATGTCGAGTGCCCTGGTCTGTGGGGAAATATCAGATTGGAGGTAGTAGAGACATCATATACATACTATATTGTTCTGAAAGGTGCAATTTTGCTCCTATTTCCTCTCACCAGATTGCGTATTGGGTAACGTCTGCTGTAGAATAAGGAGTTGATCTGTTTTTTTTTTTTTTTTTAAATGCCGTAAGAATATTTTGCTTTAAAAATATACAAAAACAATAAAATATTAAATAGATACAACTAAGTGGTACTTTCAATCATGATGCTCCTTCAATATGCAGAGTTTTAACGGACTTGTAGTTCAATTATCAGCTTTCTATTGTAGAAAGTTAACGGCTGAACTACACCTCACAGAATCCTTGTTTTTGGGAAAGTAGTATTGAAGCAAAAAGGGAAAAACTTCAAGTTGAAAGTAAAGGTCGAAAGAGTAGTATGACGGAGTCGCATTATTATTATTATTTTTATTTATTTTTTAATGAAATTGAAACAAATGTAAAATGTTTTTATTTATTTTTTAAAGCATGATTAACTATAATCTACCCAACACATTGCATCTTAATGCAATCTAAATTAACATAACCACTACAGCTCAAGTGGTTATGTTACTAAACCCCTGTGGCCACCATCTCCCATTTTTTTTTTTGTCAATTAGGGAAAGACTGTCAAAAACTGGGTCTCTTCCCAGCACCCAGAGTTCACCCATTCTTCAGCCAACATATTAATGTAGAATTTACACGAGTGTTATCAATATTCATTTTGCCCAGCTTAGAGAAAATGGGGACAGCGCCCACTGACTCTTAACAACACTGTTCTGTACTGGTTATGACCCTCAGACTGTACCTTTAATACTAAAAAAGCTGCATGGGTGTTGTATTTCATTTGGACCATCTCTGTGGTGGATGGATGGATGGAGGCATAATCTATACAATCTTTATGGTGGGGTAGTACCCAACTTTGAAACTGGAGCTAGTAGGAATTGTCGATGACAAATATGCAAATATAATTCTGACTCACATTCAATCTGTTGTTTTTTTGTAATGTGGAGTCTGTTAATGCCTGTACTTGTTTCCTTTCTCCGAGTACCTGACTGTGGGCTGGCGCTTGTGTTTCAGACAGATGTACAGATTATTGCTCAGCGAGGCATTAAGAGTCCCGAGAACTGTTTGCATTAATAATCCAAATAATACAGAACAGCAGAGACGCAGATTCCCTTGTTTTCAGTCCACTGTTAGAACATTTGGAAAAGTTGTGGAAATACAGCTGCTGTGGGATTATACTCAAACCTATGAATTAAAAAAAAAAAAACGTAGCATTTTCATTTATTAAGGTGCACCTATCATTCATATATGACATTAAAGCAGCAGTCTCGCCTTTGAGCTTTGCACATGACAAAATACAAAGATAAAAACACATCATAACTGTCACGCGCGAGGAGCCATCTTCTTGCACAATTCACAACAGATGCCTATGGTATCCCACTATCTCGCCTTGTTGACCTACTAGCTGCTAAAATGTTGATAAGGTGAGAGAGCAAGAAAACATGTGGACATGTCTCATTGGTGCCTTTTGCAATAAATGTTAAACAACAAATGATAAATTGTGTGATAGCGAAGTGATTAGTGTAGTATAATGGAACAACCCACGCAAATGTACTAAAGGGATTTGCAAAAAAAATTATGATGATCTATAGGTTTGCTGTTAAATTAACTATCACAATGCCATGTTTTACACCGCATTCCTTATATGTTATATAGTGGCATTTAGTGCACTTTGTAGGATTTTTGTTAAGACTAGCATTTTATTCCAGAATTTCCAGAAACGCAAATGTCCTACCTTCTAACATTTGTCCTCAGATATAAGGGTTGGGATGGTGACAATGGCATAAGGTGTGTCAGTGATAAACAAAAAAGAGAGAATATAGTATTTATTATCACACTGACTCCACTTTTTGTATCAGTGATGAATGGTGTCAAAGGGCACGTCTCACATATAATATAGTTAGCTCAGTGCTTGTATTAGCCAAGTTGATGCACAACTGCTGGTGTTCGTGGACAGCCACAAGTGTACTCAGTGACAGCTATTACAAAAATCCTCATGCCTAGTTCAGCTTTCTTTGATCCCACAGTACAATTATTCCTATGTCAAACTATGGCTTCTCACCTTTAATAAATGTATCGCCCATATTCATTGCAGCCCTCTCTCCACTACATGTATCCCTATGCCCAATACAGTCCTCTCTTCCACTACATGTATCCCTATGCCCAATACAGTCCTCTCTTCCACTACATGTATCCCCAAGCCTGGTACAGTCATCCCCTCCGGTACATGTATCCCCATGTCAAGTACAGCCATCCCCTCCAGTATGTGTATCCCCATGATTAGTATAGCCATCCCCTCCAGTACATGTATCCCACGTCTAGTACAGCCATCCCCTCCAGTACATGTATCCCACGTCTAGTACAGCCATCCCTTCCAGTACATGTATGCCAATGACTAGTACAGTCATCCCCTCCAGTACATGTATCCCAATGACTAGTACAGCCATCCCCTCCAGTACATGTATCCCCATGTCTAGTACAGTCATCCCTTCCAGTACATGTATCCCTAGGTATAGTACAGCCACCCCTCCAATGCATGTATCCCCATGACTAGTACAGCCATCCCCTCCAGTACATGTATCCCCATTCCTAGTGCAGCCACCCCCGCCAGTACATGTATCCCCATTCCTAGTACAGTTACCCCCTCCAGTATATGTATCCCCATTCCTAGTACAGCCATCCCCTCCAGTACATGTGTCCCTATGACTAGTACAGCCATCCCCTCCAGTACATGTATCCCCATTCCTAGTGCAGCCACCCCCGCCAGTACATGTATCCCCATTCCTAGTACAGTTACCCCCTCCAGTATATGTATCCCCATTCCTAGTACAGCCATCCCCTCCAGTACATGTGTCCCTATGACTAGTACAGCCATCCCCTCCAGTACATGTATCCACACATGCCTAGTACAATCATCCTCTGCAGTACATATATCCTGATGCCTAGTACAGCCACCCCCTCCAGTACATGTATCCCCATGCCTAGTACAATCATCCTCTCCAGTACATGTATCCCCATGCCTAGTACAGCCATCCCCTCAAGTACATGTATTCCCAAGACTAGTACAGCCATCCCCTCCAGTACATGTAACACCATGTATAGTACAGCCACCCCCTCCAGTATATAGTAAATGTATCCCCATGCCTAGTACTGCCATACCCTCCAATACATGTATCCCCATGACTAGTATATCCATCCCCATCAGTACATGTATCCTCAATCCTAGTACAGTCACCCCCTCCAGTATATGTAACACCATGTATAGTACAGCCACCCCCTCCAGTATATAGTACATGTATCTCCATGCCTAGTACTGCCATCCCCTCCAATACATGTATCCCCATGTATAGTACAGCCATCCCCTCCAGTACATGTATCCCCATTCCTAGTACAGTTACCCCCTCCAGTACATGTATCCCCATTTCTAGTACAGTTACCCCCTCCAGTACATGTATCCCCATTCCTAGTACAGTTACCCCCTCCAGTACATGTATCCCCATTTCTAGTACAGTTACCCCCTCCAGTAAATGTATCCCCATTCCTAGTACAGTTACCCCCTCCAGTACATGTATCCCCATTTCTAGTACAGTTACCCCCTCCAGTACATGTATCCCAATGACTAGTACAGCCAACCCCTCCAGTACATGTATCCCTATGACTAGTACAGCCACATTTAATGACGGGCATTGTCGTTATTTTCTCTGGTATTGTCGTAAGCAAGTCGTAAAAGGAAGGACACGGTCCCAGTTGAGAACTGTGATACCAGATTAAGTACTTTTGTTGAGCTTCTAAATTGCCACAGTTTAAATGTTGACACATTTACAGTTATGCGATCAGTGTGATGGGCTCATATAAAAAAACATGTAATTTAGCTAATGCATTTACTTGATAACAAAGCCATCTCTATTTTATGTATCAGTTCATTAATTATCATAATATCAATCATTTCAGGTTGTACATTGCAGGCAATGGAGCACATTCCGGCTGATTTTTATATCCGCTAATACACGTAAAACATTGAAACTCTCTCTTCAGGGAATTCAGAATAATTAATGCCAACAAACAGACATATCACAAAGTGGATAATTTGGACTCACCAAGAGCTTTGGCTATCAAGGTAGCTGAGGGTCCAAAAACTTTATTTTTAGCATAATTAACAAGCCACACATTGTCATGAGTGTAATTAACTAATGAGATGTTATCACAAGCTTTCACATCTTCAGTAATAAACACAACTTGTGTTTGTTTTTTATTTTATTTGTGGGCTTGATCACTGTGCATGTCTTAATCAAATAATAGCGATTGCCTTTTAGCATTGGTGTTTTTTACCAATCAGAGTCGGTAGTTGGTGGTGTTCAATCTCTTAGCACCCTGGGGGTTAAATGGACAGGGAGATATGATGTATGACAGCAGTTAGGAGATGAATGCTCTAGGCTGGAGCTCTTTGTCTCTCCACGGTGTGATCGAACATGAGTATTTGCCTGCACAGATCTACATACATCTGCTTTCTCATACAGTACAGTACCGCAAGATGGATATAGTGTCACATTGAGAAGACTGTCATCAAAGGCAAGTGCACCCACGTGTTTGTAACTCACCACATGAGAAGACAAAAAGAGATTTCTATTTGTTTTCAGTAATTGCCGAGAACTTGTGAGAGTAGGTGATAGAGAGGGGTATAAGAATTTTGCTAAAGGCCTTTAATTTCAACCTAGTACCATGGAATGCACAAACATGCTCTTGGTGGTATAGAGCATTCATATGCTGCTTAAAGGAACATTATAGTGTTAGGAATGCAAAGCTGTATTCCCAATAGTAAATTGTTCTTCTGCCCCAGCAGCACTGAAAGGTTTCATGGGCCTTTCTTTTACTCACCTGATTCCCGCGCCAAGGTCCCTCATCGCTGGCTCCGTCTCCATCTCCTCGGATGACAGCGCTGAGGGGGAACCTAATGCATTAGGCCAGGGTTGCATTAGGTCTTCACAATAGGCCCTTTTCCCATAGTAAATTACTGAATAAATGATTTCCTATGGGGATTTTGAGGATGCTGGATGGGCTCATGCAAAGCATGAGGACATCCAGCATTGTTTCACGGAGTCAAACTTGGTAAACTTCATAGACAGCCACTAGAGGCAGTCTTAAACACAGCAATCCTGCCTGAGGGAGTCGGAAAAGGGCTCAGGAAGGTAGTGATGAAATATTGTACAGAGCAGTGCATGTGCTTAGTTTTTAATACTGCAGCAGGGATTTACTCTCAAGTTCCACAGTTTAGGTCTTAAATAGCCACACTGAGAAAGTAGCAGTGGGTCTGAGATAAGTGAGTACCGTATATGGATACAGTCAATGAGTTTGAGAGCCATTTAACATACACTTCAGCCCCTATCCCTCCAAAACACACTACATTTCCCAATTGCCAATACGCTACAGCCCCTTAGCCCCCTCCCCCATGCACCTCACACCTCCTATCCTCTTCCACATATAATGGCTGGGGGAGACGAAGAGACATACAGAAGGGAAGGAGAGAAAGAGAAACAAAGGGGCTGGAGGATGGAAAGGGATAGAGAAACGAGAAAAAGAGACACACAGAGGAGCTGGGGAAAGACAAAGAGGAGCTGGAAAAGGGGAGAAAGAGACACACAAAAGGGGCTGGGGGAGAAGAGACACACAGAGGGGTTTGTGAGGAGAAAGAGAAACACGGAGGGTTGGGATGAGAAAAAAGACAGACACAGGAGCTGAGGAAGCGGAAAAAGAGACACAAAGGGGCAGGGGGTGAAACACATAGAGGGAAAGGGGATGAAGAGACACAGAAGAGCTTGGTGGAGAAAAAAAACACTTAAAGGCATAAAGGAGCATGGGATAAGTAAGAGACACACAAACGGACTGGGGTGAGAAAGAGACACAGAAAGGGACAGGGAGGAGAAAGAGACATACAAAGGGTCTGGGAGGAATTAACAGACACTCAAAGGGGGTGTAAGACACAAATGGGGAAAAAATAGGGATATGATTCACTAAAAGGCTGTAAGATAGTCTAAAGTGGGGGTCAAAAACACACACAGGTGAAGATGCATTTGTTCTTAGGTTTTTTTTTTTGGAGGGGTGGGGGGGAGGGTTGCAAAATGCATCTTTTGGGCTTAACCCCTTAAGGACCAAACTTCTGGAATAAAAGGGAGTCATGACATGTCACACATGTCATGTGTCCTTAAGGGGTTAATCTGCCCCTGTATCCCACTTATTTTTGCACAAATTTAACGTGATCCTTCCATCTCTTCTGAAAATGTAAGTCTACTAATTTTCCTGTACAATTTGACTTCTGACATATACATCATATTCACCAAACATCAAATTGTAATGAATTAAAAATGTAATTGCAAAATTTAGGCTAAAAAAAGTTATGCCTATCGGTGAGTTGGTGAATGTTTCCATATAGGTTTTTAATTCACCACAATTGGCTGCATATTAAATAAATCCCCTTGGATTATTCAATAAACGTGTGAATTGTGAGGTACTAAAATTACATTTCAAATAACAGACAAACTGGAAAAATTATCCTATTCAGTTTCTTTTTAGATTGGCTTTATTGGCCTGAAATTTTAATTATTTTTGACTTCCTGATAATTCACACATTGGGGAATAAACCTGTTATTAAAGGATTACTATAGTGTCAGGAAAACAAACTTGTTTTCCTGACACTATAGTGCCCTGAGGGTGCCCCCACCCTCAGGGTCCCCCTCCTGTGGCGCTGAAGGGGTTAAAACCCCATTCAGCCACTTCCCTTTACCCAGCGCCGGGCTCCCTCAGCGCTGGTGACCTCTCCTCCCCCACCGACGCCAGCTCCCTCTGCCGACGTCACCCGAGCCGAATGCGCATGACCCTAAATTTGTTAATTTGTTTAAGATTTAATAAAAGCTGTGGACGTTATACTCCAACAGAATAACTGGTGTCCGAGTCTTATTAAAGGTAATTTAAACTAACACCTGCCGAATAACGACAGTGCCTATGTCATGCATCTGAAGGGTTAAAACCTGAGGGACATTGCACCCAGAACACTTCATTAAGCTGAAGTGGTCTGGGTGACTATAGTGTCCCTTTAATATAGCCTTTCAAGCTAGCTCATGTCCCTCCAATTTGGACACATTTTACTTTGTTGTGATACTGTCATGAAATAAATTGTTTCCCTCTGCTTCACCACCACTCCACATTCACCCAAAATGTCTAACTTACACAGGCAAGAAAATGTATACAGTGGAACCTCGGTTAACGAATGCCTCGGTAAACGAAAAATTCGGTTTACGTATAAAAATTCATTTTAAAAAATGCCTCGGTTTACGTATTTTTTTCACAATACGAAACAAGTGTCCCAGTTTATAGCTCCGCCCCCTGCATACTGAAGTGTGGGTAGCACGTGAGTGTGTAGTGTGGAGGTGTTGGAGAGGTTTTGGAGCCATTTGCAGCAAGTTGTGGAGCCTTGTGGAGCCTTGTGGAGCCTTTTGGAGCCATTTGCAGCAGGTTTTAGATCCTTTTGGAGCCATTTGCAGCAGGTTTTAGATCCTTTTGGAGCCATTTGCAGCAGGTTTTGGAGCCTTTTGGAGCCATTTGCAGGGCCGGTGCAAGGATTTTTGCCGCCCTAGGCAAAAGTAAAGTTTGCCGCCCCCCATCCCCCCCCCCGATATGACATCACAATGCCCCATGTTAACTAACGCAAGTGCTGCAGTGCCACCGTGTTTACATTAAAAGGCCTGCAGGGACAGGCTATAGACACCAGAACCACTACATTAAGCTGCAGTGGTTCTGGGGACTAAAGTGTCCCTTTAATGTGAGGTAAATTAGAGATTAGTGCCACGAATAATATACTAGATTGCCTACTTACAATCAGATGAGGATGGTGATGGGCTCTACCTGCAGTCTGGCTCCACTGGTCTGGTGTAGAACAGGCTCTCTGGAGGCTGTTTGTGTTCTGGGAGAACAGGAAGAAGGCTCCATTTTTTTTAAGGCCCTTTGCACAGCTCAAGGTCTGGGCCCCAGGGTCCACCTTCATGTTCCACCAATTAGTTTGTTCACAGGAGTAGGGGATGTCCTGATATGTGTGTAAGGAATGCATTGTGTGAATCTGTGTTTGTATGTGTAAGGGCTGCAATGAGTGTTTCTGTGTATGTACGGGATGCAGTGTGTGCGTCTGTAAGGGGTGCATTGAGTGTGTGTAAGGAATGCATTGTGTGTTTCTGTGTGTGTAAGGGATGCATTGTGTGTAAGGGTTGAATTGCTTGTGTGTGTGTGTGTGTGTGTGTAATGCATTGTGTGTTTTTCTGTGTGCAAGGGGTGCATTGTGTGTGTGTGTGATGGATGTCAATCTCTCCCCCCTCCCTTGTCACTCTCTTCTCCCCCTCTCCCTCCCTCGTCACTCTCTTCTCAACCCCCCTTGTCCCTCTCTTCTCCCCCCATGTCCCTCTCTTCTCCCCCGTCTTGTCACTCTCTTCTCCCCTGCGTGTCCCTCTCTTCTCCCCCTCCCTTGTCACTCTCGTCTCCCCCGTTGTCACTCTCTTCTCCCCTCCCCACTCTCATTCCCCCTCCTAATCCCGTCAATTCCCCTCCCTGTCAATTTATCCCCCCCCCTTTCAATTTATTCCCCCCACCCTGCCTGTCCATTTATTCCCCCACCCTGCCTGTCCATTTATTCCCCCACCCTGCCTGTCCATTTCCCCCCCCTCCGTCCATTTATCCCCCCCCCTCCCTGTCCATTTATTCCCTCCCCCACCTGTCCATTTATTACCTCCCCCTCCCTGTCCATTTATTTACCCCCTCCCTGTCCATTTATTCCCCCCCTCCCTGTCCATTTATTTCCCCCCCCTGTCCATTTATTTCCCCCCCCTGTCCATTTATTCCCCCTTCCCTGTCTGTCCATTTATTCCCCCCTCCCTGTCTGTCCATTTATTCCCCCCACCCTGCCTGTCCATTTATTCCCCCCTCCCTGTCCATTTATCCCCCCCCTGTCCATTTATTTCCCCCCTCCCTGTCCATTTATTTCCCCCCTCCCTGTCCATTTATTTCCCCCCCTCCCTGTCCATTTATTTCTCCCCCCTCCCTGTCCATTTATTTCTCCCCCCATCCTGTCAATTTATTTCTCCCCCCTCCCTGTCCATTTATTTCTCCCCCCCCCTCCCTCTTCATTGATTTCTCCTCCTCCCCTCCCTGTCCATTTATTTCTCCCCCCCTTCATTGATTTCTCCTCCTCCCCTCCCTCTCCATTTATTTCTCCTCCCCCCCATCTCCATTTATTTCTCCCCCCCCCTCCCTCTTCATTGATTTCTCCTCCTCCCCTCCCTCTCCATGTATTTATCTCCCCCCCCCCCCCCCCCTCTCTATTTATTCCCCCCACCCTCCCCTACCTCTATAGTAGCGTGGCCGAGCTCTGTATCATGGTCCGCGGGTACAGGGAGCTTTTGTTTCCTGTACCCGGCGGACTAACAGGAAGTGAACACCAGTGTTCACTTCCTGTTAGTCCGTCCGAGTACAGGAGACAGATGCTCCCTGTACCGGCGGACTATACTGCGCTCGGTCACGCTACAGAGAGGGAGTGACAGGAGGGAGCGCTGAGCGCTTCCCTCCTGTCAGCCCCCTCCCTCTCCTCATGCTGTGCCCGGGCGGTGCGCCCTCATGGACGCACCAGCCCGGGCAAAGCTGCAGCCGCCTGAGGCTCTCTACAGAGCGCTCGGGCGGCTGCAGCATTAGGGGGGCCGGCGCTCCTGGCGGCGCCCCTTCCCAAGGGGCGCCCTAGGCGGCTGCCTAGTCCGCCTTACAGGTAGCGCCGGCCCTGGCCATTTGCAGCAGGTTTTGGAGCCTTTTGGAGCCATTTGCAGCAGGTTTTGGAGCCTTTTGCAGCAGGTTTTGGAGCCTTTTTGGTGCATCTCAAGAAGTGGAAAGGTAGGGAGCTGAGCTTGGTTGTTTGCATGCCTTTTACTGTGTGTTGATGTGTGATGTTTTAAAACATAAAGTTGGATGTTTGAAATGTTATTGCTTGATTAATCATGTCCCTGTACAGTATTTATGCCTTTAAAGTGCACTTTATAAAGAGTTTTGAACAGATAAAATACTTTATTTGACTTTTTTCTCACCTCCGGAACGAATTAATTGGTTTTCAATGCATTCCTATGGGAAACCGTGTTTCGGTTTACGAATTTTTCGCAATACGAAACATCCCGGAGAACGCATTAAATTCGTAAACCGAGGTCCCACTGTAGTTGTCAAATGCTACAAAGCATCAATATCTAGAAAGTGCTGATTTTCTGCTAGTCTTTAACTAGCATGTTTAATGGAGAAATAAATGTGACCTAAATTACTCCACTCAGAAGCCATACACAGCTGCAAATGCTAAGACTTCCACAGAGATCGAGCACCATTTAGGAATAGCTTATTAATTCATAGTAACTCATTCACTGCCTGCAGATGTGTCTGTAAAAAAAAAACACACAAAAAAAAAAAAAACCCAGCAAGGGCAGGATATATTTTAGGCCAATATATAATTAATTAATATAATACTAAATATTCATTATATATTGTATTATATATAACATTTTTGAAGGTGGCAGAATTCAGATGATAATCATCCCCCAATTTACAGATTTATTTCCAGATAATATCACTAGTCATTTTATGGGTAAACCTTACATGTTTATTTATAGTAGCTATAAAAACCTAACCTATACCTAATAAAAAAAATGTAGTGCTTTTGTTTAATTTTGTTTTATCTGAAGGTCCATGTTGGTATTTAAAATGCTAATTCACCCAACATGAGTGAAATCCATAAAAATGGTTAGTGAAAACATAGCAAAGTGTAGTATTCGAATTATAGCCCAATAATGGCCCAATAACTGTGTGTAAATAATGGAAGTGTTTTATTGAAGGGACACTCTAAGTATGAAAATTTTAAGTGTTTATAGTGTCTGGAGTACAGTGTTAAACTGTTATCAATTGGTTTGAATGAGAGTCCCTGACAGTCCCTGTGTCTGCATTAGCCAAGTCAGTGATGGACATACCCGATAGGATGAGGGTGCCGCCTCAGCCTTTGATTATTGCCCATTGCTGGTATGTGTAAGTATGGCTAATTGGAGTATAACCCTTGTATTAGCTATACCCTACGGTGGGAGACAGCTGAAGACTCTCATTCTTTGTCAAACCATTTGAAAATAGGACAAAGCAGTTATGTTGACTAGAGTATCCCTTTAATTTAAATTACCACTTTCTCTAATGCAAAAATTACTCACCTAATGTAAAAAATATAAAATACTACTTCAGGGGGTAGTTGGCCAATCAGTAGCATCTCATTCTAGCCTATGGCATCTGAACTTTTGGACATGTTTATCCCATCTCTGCAATGATAACACTGTAGAGGAGCAGAGCTAATTTACAAGTATATAAACTGCTTAGGAGTTGCAATTCATCTGCATGGAGACGCGCAATGTTCCCTATAGAGATGCATAGCTTTCTGTAATGTAACTCCGCCCCCTTAGCCACACCTCTCCTTTTCACAAAGCAACTTCCTTAGTAAAGATATTCTGAATGCATACTCAGCTCATCCAATGAGAAAACAATGTGAGCTAATCTGCCCAGAGCAAATCATTTTCCTTCTTCGCCCTTTTTCAGCTTAGCATGTCCTTGAAATACTATGCCAATCTTTTATAGGCTGAGCAAAAAAATAAGACGTTTTGTGAAATGGGGAGGTGTAGCTAAGGGGTGGCACCATACTGCAGGAACAGTCAATGTCTAGTCAACGGGAAATGTGCTATTCGACTCTGCGGTTTAGGGAAGATCAGAAGGGGGATGCTGTATACTATTTTACAAATGTTGGAGGTGGGACAAAAAAAGCAGAATTAAGATGCACCAAGTATTGTTCAAAAAAACTACACTAAATTCTGTGTTCCAAAAAAAAACCACAGCTAGTTATTTATTTCAAAACCTACAAAATTCATAAACGTTCCATTAGTGCCTGGAGTGTCTCTTTAATGACTGACAGAGAGAATATTGCAGAAGCCTCTGTTTGCTCTTCTATTGAAATGTCAATTTTTTGTTTACTTCTTGTTGCTTTCGCAGTCCCTGGCGAAGACAAGCTCTCAGAGCTCATGAATGATATTTTCGCTTCCTGATAATAAAGCACTGTTAATTAAAGTGTTAAAGGGACACTCTAAGCAACATACTCACTACAAGTTATTTCAGTGGTTATGGTATAAGGAGCCTTTGGGCACTGTACTCCTGTTTTCTGCTTTTTCAGCTGTTGCCTCCTCTGGAGGTTGAATGGAATTGTAGATTAACTATAGTTGGAATAACAAAAATTTCTCAGTACCGATTTCATCCTTCTCTGTCTGCTTCAAATAAACGTAATCATTGCCTTTGTCATTTAGAATAAAATGATAGACATCCGTAATCAGAGAATGTTATTAATTCATTCACCATATTATCTTATATCTGAGCTAACATGGCGCTTTTAATTCCCTGCTTCTTAATATTTCAGAACCTGTTTAAATAAAATTTGCCTACTTTCATGTGAAAATCTATTTGAACTCTCCATATCTTTTTCTTACCAAACAGCCAGAAAAAAACAGCAGCCAGAATACAAGGATGTAATGAATTGTTAAATCTTTTGGATCCAGTTTTCTGTGATATCATTCCAGCTGGCATAGGTAACCCGCTTTGCAACGTATTCCACAGTGCTGTACAATGGGTAAATAAACATGCACGTATTTCATGACAAATATATTTTGACATACAGGAACAGGAGGTGATGAGGGCCCGGTACAGACAAGCGTACGGTTTAAAGCAAATGGGGCATAATGAGACAAAAATGAAAGACAGGATTAAATGTGTGGAATCCGTTTCTAAGTAAATATAATATAGGAGTACAGCTCAGTTACAAAGTGCATCCCACACTGGTAGATGTCCAGTGGATGCTTTTTTCATAGTAGACAAAGTCAATATCCTTGCACACATCCAGCAATGGGATTTTTGGAATTAGAATGGGGTGGGCTGGGCCCTGAGGGGGAGTCAGCAGTAACGAAGCCCAATTCACTCTTGACACCCATAATGGGCTAGCCCATCCATTGACACGCTGTCTAGCCAGCTCCCAGCATTAAGGCCCATGCAGAGAGCACCTGGTCATACAGACAAGGGAACTGAAACAAGACAGGGGTGATTCTGGTTAGCAGTGATAATTTGGTAAATTGCCACAGCAGAGCATACAGGCAGTGCCCAATGCATCACATTAAACAGATGTTAACTCTGCCAGTCAGTTTGCCATTTTGCATTTGCCTGGATCCCAGCCGTCTGGGGTGCCTGGCCCAAAGAATGGCCCTAAACCCTAGGCAGAGTGCAATGTTAGGGTGCAATGTTAGGGTGCCCTTTTGTAGCTAATGCGAGCAAGTACTGAGTAATCATGCCCCCATACTGCTTGATAGGGTCAAGTATAAGGATTCACACATTCCAGTGGTCCTATACAACAGCAAAGAGACACTGTATGACAAAGTCAAGACCACAAATCTAAAGAAAATATTGTCAATTAAAAGGGAGCTGGTACTTTCCAGGATTTTCAATATTCTGTTTACTTAGGTCATACATTTAATAAATATGCATTTTGTAAGGTCTGAAAAATAATAGCCACACCAATGGAGTATCTCTATCCTGAAAATGGGTGCCTCCAACTTGGCTCCCTGTCAATCATTATTATAAGCTCTATCCTTGCCTGACACTGAACATAATATGTGGATGTACAATGTATAATGTTTCAATTTCTCCTCTTCCAATGCAAAGTGTGCCCTGGTTGTATCCTGAATGAACTGGACTGGGATATTGCTGAATCAAGTGTTACTCCAACCTCCATAACTACCATTTGAAGTGGTCATAGTGGTAGTAGTCAGCTTGAACACTGCATATACTGCGATTTCTGTAATTGTGAACTCTGTTCCAGGCTGCCAATATCAATTCTGCGCATAAAAACATCTTTCGTCAGAGCGCACTGCATGCTGCCGACAGACGTGATACTCTTCCTGACAGAGCACCTGCAATGGGAAGATTGTTATCCCCTTCCACATTGCGCCCCCACTATTGCACATTGGTTTAAAAAAAAATCCCTCCAATCCCTCCACGTCCCTCCGCTAGCTGACCCAGAACGCTATGAGCCAGCAAAATAGTCCAATCACAGACTTTTTATGGACAGTGTCAGGCCCCAGTGACGTTGGAGGGTGCAAAGAAGATCAGCTCTGGGAGCTTTGGCAAGCGCTGGATTCTAGGTAAGTCCATTTTTTATTTTAAAGGGTTATACTGTAAATCAAGGTGGGGGACTGTTTCCTTAGTGACCAATAGGGCATATGACCCCTAAAACATCCATCCCCTGACAAGGGTTAGAGTAACCCTTTACTATGCATTCAAAAGAAATGGAGCACCATATAAAAAACTGGTCAACAGAAGTGATGGTTCCCCTTTTCATACACTATTTCTAAATCTCCAATGACAGTTCTTTTCACAATAATTTAGTATGATGTTTAGTTTGTCATTGACAAACAGTATACTTTTACATGAAAAGTAGTAACATCTGAATATGAAACTGATTTCAGTGTAGGCAATTCAGTGGCGCTGGCGAAAGAAAATAAAAATCTAGAGGAAAACATTGGGAGACGACTGCGCATGTGCGGCATAATGCTGAGTTGCACCAATCAGCATTTCCTCATAGAGGAATCAATGCATCTCTAAGGGGAATGTTCAGGGTCTCCAGGCAGAGAAGATGGAGATACTAAGATAGGAAGCCCCGCTAGTGGTCAACTGAGTCACAGCCACTGAAGGTGTTACTAGACAGCAATAAAAACACTGTATTTTCTCTAAACACTACAGGTGCAGGCTATAGACACCAGAACCACTACATTAAGCTGTAGTGGTTCTGATGACTACAGTGTCCCTGGAATCAGTATTTGCAATGAAGCCATTGAAAAAAAAAAAAGCAAAAAAAAAAAAAATATAGGCATTCCTTGGTTGCCTTGGTTTGTGACATAAGCATTCTGTGCCATATGCAAATCAATTAATATATTGCAGTGCAAGGTTAGGCAACCTTCGGCACTCCAGATTTTGTGGACTAAATCTCTCTAATGCTCTTACAGCCAAAATGCTGGCAAAGCTGCAAAAAAGATGTAGTCCACAACATCGTTCTGTTAGCATCTTTGAAGAAGAGCTTTACCTCCTCAGATGTTTATAGTAATGGGGAGCCAGCCTGTAGCCGGAGGAGCTGCAGGCTAAAGTGAACATGCCGCCACTGGACCACCAGGGCTTGCAGCATTATGCCCCCCCTCCCTGGTAAAAGGTAAGAAGAAGGGAGGGGGAGACATTAAGATAGATTTTCACATCTCACCTACCTACACACATCATAAACCCTATGCACCCTTTACACATAAACACACACATGGTTCCCCTCACACACACAATAGACCCTTCACACACACAGCACCTCACAGACATACATAGAAAAAAAAGTAAAATAGAAAATAAGGAAATAAAAATAGATACAGTTAAGTACATATTTGTTCTTAAAAAAACAAAACCAAAACAAAACAAAAAAAACATTTGCACTTGCGCTATAAAATTAGTTACTGCGGCCCTGGTGGGCGGTAAGGGAATTTTACCATCAACAAAGATACAAAAGTGGGCGTTAGGTATTAATGGTTGATTACCCCTGGTCTATAGTGTAAAAGTCTCATATGTGACAGTGCCATTTTAAAACATGCATGTAATAAATAAAGAAGACCACTATAAATTCTGATTAGTTCAATTAGATAGAAAACCCAATCCTAGCACGAAGGGAAACAAACCTTTACTAATACAATAAGTAAAATGAGGTAAACTTGCAGTCTAGCCTGCAAGCTTACAATCTAAACATAGGAATGTGAGATATGTTTCTGTTAAATCAAACACAGGGGGGATTTTACTCCCTAGCATGCCCTATATAGATGCATATGAGACCTCTCTGCTCAGTGATTACTTAGCCCCCTATAGAACTGACTACCAGCAGGGATTGGACAGCTATTACATTATACATAGAAACACTTTATAATTACTGAAATCCCCTCTTCTCTGTGGCATACAGAACCCACAGTGAGTGAAATCACTTTCCTGCAGCCTCTTACAATGGCTAACATTTAAGTGGGTAATCCGGCAATTCAGGCCTGATTGTGGCTAATTTCACTATTGTTGGGGGCTAGCGACAGAACAAGCATCGCTATGCATTGCACCAAATCCGGGCCAAAAGGCACAGTCTTTTTTTTTTTTTTTTATATCTAAACTGCATTGCTGTTTTCAACACACTGCAGCAAGAATGACGATCAGAAGCACATTAAATGCCATAGTTAAAAAGAAATGAATAGGGCAGATGTGTCCTCTGCTAAATTGCCTCATACTTTATTGATTGAGCAAGCCTCTCCCCAATGTTATTTTAAAAAAGATTACAACTGCAAGCATCGCCATTTACTGCTCCCTTCAGATTCCCACTGGTAGGTTCAATTAGTTGTGGATGTTACTAAACACACAGAAAGCAAGGGGGGAAAAGTTCCTCTAACTGAGCATTTCTATTTCATTGAATATGTACAGCTATCTATCTATCTATCTTCCATCCATCCATCCTGCCTGTCTGTCCTAATTTTATTTTCTGTGAATTCATGCTAGAAAGAGGGTTTAATAGTGGCACACTGCACACCTGCCTTCATAGTCCCTGTCACTTGGTTTTGGTGGAGTCAATGCTTCCTAAGGCACCTTATGAATGGTTAAAGACACGCGCCAGTCACTAAAATGTTCACTGATAAAAGTCTTCCATAATAAAAACTTAAAATCCAGTGACTGATTAGCACTGACATCAAAGGAAACAAAAGGGGGTTTAAAAAATAATTGTATATTACTCATCTTGCCTGAGTGTCTGCCAACCTTCTTTACACTAGAAAGCATTCTGAGATGTTACTACAGTAAATCCTTCATTGCTTCTTCGGACAGCAGCAGAACATATCGTTGAAGAACTATAATCTGCACAAATGAATAAATATCAAAATGTGATGAGGATGCATCACCAGATAATTGATGACCCACCTCCTTGGAGAGGCAATCTACAAAACATACACAACATAACCATTTTGCACACAGTATACAGAGTATGCTGCTAAAGGTTTGAAGACACCTTCCTGTTTGTCTCTTTTGTTTGTTTGTTTATTTGTATGTCACCAGAACAACTTTAGCTTAATGAAGCAGTTTTGGTATATAGATCATGCCTCTGAAGTTTCACAGCTGTATTCACTACCATTTAGGAGTTAAATCACTTTTGTTTCTGTTTATGCAGCCCTAGTCACCCCTCCCCCTGGCTGTGATTGGCACAGCGTGCATGAAATCAAAATGGTTTTACTTTCAGTTAGATGTAACTTACTTAAAAAGGTTTTTATCTCCTGCTTTGCAAATTAAACTTTAATTGAATACAGGAGGCTCCTGCAGGGTTTAGCAAGCTATAAACAGAGCAAGAGAAAATACATTCTAAATTAAACAGATTTGTAATAAAGGAAGTGTAAACATTAGATGAATCTTTACAGGAAGCATTTAGGAAGGCCGTGCAAGCCACATGCAGGGAGGTGTGATTAGGGCCTGTAAACAAAGTGATTTAACTCCTATGTGGCAGAAAATTAAGCGGTGAGACTGCAGGAGCATTATGCACCAAAACTGCTTCATTAAGTTAAAGTTGTTTTGGTGACTATAGTGTCCCTTTAAAACAAATTCTAACTCTAAATGTAATGCTAATCCTAAATGTAAATCAAATTCTAATCCTAGGCTAATATATAATGCCATCCCTAAATATAATAGTTCTTGAAAATATACTGTGTTAATATTATTTATAGATCATTTCCAATTGATTCATTCTTTTTTTTAATTTTTTTGGTTCTTTATTTGTTCCACAGTCAGAAAAATAAGATTACAGTGGTAAGCAAAATGAAGGGAATACAATTGGGTGTTTATCGTAAGAACAGGTCAGACTGGTTTTTTTTTGTTTCTTTTTAAGGAGCAAACAAGAGTTGCATGCAAACGTTTGAGATAACAGAGCATTTGAAAATGCCAACAGAAATATTAACATAAAACAAACATAAAATTAACATAAAACATAGGGCATGCCCTATCAAAAAGAAAAACAGAGAGTCATGTATTCGCTGCATTCGTTGTGCCATGGGTCGCATGAACAAAATAAACTATTTTAGCAGGATCCCAGATAGTAGAAGTGGTGGCCTGGGGCTGATGCCAAGGCCCAGTTTAGACAGGGTAGCATCCATTTTGGAGGCCTCTGATACCTTGTACTCTGTGTTCTGGTGCTGTATAGAAAGGTAGCGAGGAGATCCCCATCTGTACTTTAGGCCGTTAAGATAGATGTGAGAGGTTGGAGGGTCTTTCTCCACTGCAGGGTGGTACGGGAGAAATTAGGGAAGAAAGTAAGATCCATCTCTTCGAATTTGTATGGTGTCTTCCCTCTAGTCGAGTTCAGGAAAGTGGTTTTATCACGCCCGTTCTGGAATTGTACCAGGAGATCGCTGGAGGCGGTTGCCGAGGTTGGCTGGGGTTTGGGCAGATGGAACATGCCATCGAGTGTTATCCCCTTTGCTTGTTTAGGGGGTAGTAAAGCTGCAAACAGCCTGCGTATGAAATGAGGCATTTCTGCCATGGTGATGCTTTCCGATATGCCCCTGATCTTGAGGTGTTTCCACCATCTCCTATCTTCCTGTGCTGCCAGTTGGTGGTTTAGAAGAACTTGGGCTGAGGTAATGTCCTGGACCTGTTTCTACAGCTCTGATATATGTGAGGTATGTGTGTCTGTGGTCTGTTCCACTGCTGCAATGCATGCAGTGAACCCTTTGACATCTTCCCTCACCTGTGAGATTTCAGCAGAGAGTGAATGCTTGAGATCTGCCAGGAGACTAGTGAAAATTGCAGTTGTGACTGGAGGAGAGGTGGCTTCTTTCAGTGGAAAAGGCTTGGATGGTCCCTTTTAGCCCCATCTTCTAGTAAGCAACTGTGGACTTTGCAGTGGGTTGGGGTGTCCCCTGATCTGCCATTATTTGGGCAATTGTAGCTCGCCAGCACGGAGCTCTGCGGACCTGCGACCGCTCGTGTTGGGACCTAGCTCCGGCCTCAATTTATTCTTTATTTTTTATTATTCTACTTTTTGATTTTCTTTTTTTATCTTGGGGGAGCCTTTAATGACATTTTATTTTGTTTATTATACATTGAAACTACCTTTACCCTCTTTGGTTTCTTAGGATTCATCTTGTAAACATTTTTATTATCGACTGATCTTTTCAGCTATGCAGTTTAATGCCCAACACACTAGTATTACGATTCAGCTGAAATTGCCGAGGAAATAAAAAAAGCAACTGCTGTCCTTTGCTTTTCACTCATCAAATTCCCTAGGATTCCAAGTTCAAGTGGCCAAAGTCTTTCGTCACTAGCAACATTATCAAAGGAAAACGAAGAACCCTGGCATTTAAAAAGGCACTTTCTAGTCTAGAGTTTTTCATAAAATGAAACCTTTTTGAAAAACTAATATAGATTCCATAGAAATTAAATTGTAATACATCTTGAAAATATGTATAGGTTTATATATTAGTTTTAAAGTTAAAAAAAAAATGCCTGAGATATTTTTTTTTCTTCTCCCCTAAATATCAAGTATGGCTCCTACATTTTAGGAAACTTGTCAAGTCCTGAGCTAATTCTTGTGAAAAATAAACATTAGCATAAAACACAAAAGAATATACTCCCACATTTGCAAATACCATTAAAATAACAATTCTAGTGTAGCACAAGCAAAAATAACAGCAAAAATATCAACTGCATAAAATTATTCCAGACAAAAACAGAATCTTTTGAGAAGTTGGAAATATGAAAACAGCTATAATGGCAGCAATTACAAACCAGCCAGATTTTTTTTTTATTATTGAACTAAGGGATATTTGAATCACCTGTTGATTTTTATGTATGTTTTTTAAACTGCCATGTTCAAATTTCAAACTTTTTTTTCAGCTTGCACTGTTGTAGTTTACAAAAGTTCAAGAAGTTAGTTAATCCAGTAGACCTTAGAACGTTAAAGGAGCACTATAGGGTCAGGGTCAGGAACACAAACATATATTTCTGACCCTATACTGTTAAAACCACCATCTAGTCCCCCTGGCCCCCCTCTTGCCTCCCTAGATATAGTAAAATCTTACTTGTATCATAGCCTGAAGCTGCTGGCTCTACCCCTGTCTGCCTCAAAATAGCAAGCTGTCTGCTGACATCATCAGAAGTGTTGTTCTGAGCCAATCGCAATGCTTCCCCATAGGATTGGCTGAGACTGTGAAAGAGGCAGATCAGGGGTAGGGCTAGCACAATTCAAACACAGCCTTGGCCAATCAGCATCCCCTCATAGAGATGAATTGAATCAATGAATCTCTATGAGGAAAGTTCAGTGTTTCCATGCAGAGGGAGGAGATACTGAATGTTGTGATATAAAACTAAGCAAGACTGAGATAGGAAGCAGCTCTCGCAGCCATCTGAGGAGTGGCCAGTGAAGTTATCACTAGGCTGTAATGTAAACACTGCTGTATGATGAACTGATATCTTTGTTATCTATATATATTTTGGTGAGTTACTATGTGGTTTTAAGGGCATAATGTAATTATAAATGGTTACTGAAGTGGTCACTGTGGTAGGAGTCTGTATTTTCAGCGTTTCTGAAATCTGCACTTGTGTGCCGATGGCTAGTTACAACCCCAGCACGTGTGGCTTTGGAAGTCCGAAAACTCTCTTCCAGGCTGTCTAATGTCAATTCTGTACATACAATACGTTTTTGCTGGGGGAGGCTAATTACGGTAGTAGTTCCCATTGGGCCATTGTAAAAAAAAATATTAAATTAACCCGTCCCCCAAAAGGGTTGGAGTAACCCTTTAATACTCAATGCTTGTGTAATATTATTATTATTTTATGATTATTTTATTATTTATATAGCGCCAGCAAATTCCATAGCGTTTTACAATGTAATTCAATACATTTTGGGGCACAGCTGTGCGCCTTGCATTCTATAGCACTATAGTCCTTTTTTTTCAGAAGGTATTTTATTTTTAATATAGTTTCAAATCTATACGTTTGCAATACAATAGGATAGCATATTGTGCAAATAAAAGTATATGTAGAACTCTATCATATTATCTACAACATGTCTCTTTAAATCCCCATTAACCTTTAAGGCACCGGGAGTACCAAGCGCATATCGATATATGTGTGAGGACAAAATAGTAATAGTACATTCTTCACAGCTTTACACATTCCTCCATGCACTCCAAACAATTATTGATCCTCAGTGTTTCAAACTAGTATTATTATAAGCCAATTTTGCAGAACCATTCTTTCTTAGCAGCCTCTGTGAAAAATAAAGTACTGGACTCTAAATCTGTATTGGGAGCATATTTTATGATCAGTGAAAGACTTACAGTGTCAGGAATGCAGATAAATTGTTGAAAAATCCAACCTGGTTTTCACCCTATTGATCTCCTATTTTTTTTACTAGTTTATATTAGGTAAAGGGAATAGATGCTCTGCTCTGTGCTAGAGAAAAATGACAGCTACAGAAAGCTGGCCATTCATCTGATTTGTGTTTGTTTTTTTCAGGAGATATAAATGTAACTCAAGCTTCCCAGCTGGGATAGATACATTGCTACTGGCAAAGCAAATGCTTTATTACCAAGACCTCAAGATAACAAAGAGCACAAGGAACATATAGTAGGGCTGGTGTCACTAAACTGCATCATTTTATGTCAAGTCAGCCTCTTTTGCAATTATATTCAGTGTTGCGAAGTTAAAGGGACACTCCAGGCTGTAATTACCACTTTTAATGCATTATATAGATAACAATTAAAAAAGCACAACAAATAAATATTTACTTATGCAGAGGCATTACTAGAAACCACGGGCCCCCCCTCCATATGTCTAACCCCACCCCATATGTCCCCGCCCCCATTCATCTACCCCCCACACACATGCAGACAAACAGATACGCACAGACACACACACATACATACAGACACACATCCACACACACATACAGACACATACATACAAACACACACACATACAGAGACTCATACATACAGACACACACACACACAGAGACATAAACATACACACACACACACACATGTAGACACACACACATACATACAGACACACAAACACATACACACACACATGCATACAGACAGACATACAGACACACACAGAGACACAGGAGGAAGTGACGGCTCTGACATCATCACTGGGGCACTGACATCACCTTAAAGCGCCGCAGCGCTGACCGTGCCCCAGGAAATCCATTGCCATCAGGTGGCCCCAAGAGCATGGGCCACCCGATAGGCTCCTTCAATGCCCACCAAATTGAAGGTGGGCACCCCGGTCCCAGGCCCCCTGGAATGACGAACCTGGTCGCTGCTGCGACCGTGGTAGTTCCGCCAGTGTATTCATGTATTTAATTTACTACAAATCTCCAAGATTTACATTTTTTGTGTTTTTTCACCAGATCTAAAAAATGCAGCATCATCTCATTTATTATCACCTCACAGCCAATCCAGGCATTAATATTGCACTGAAATAAATACTCCAGGCACCAGTGCGCTGTAGTGGTTATTGTGCCAGAAATGTCCTGGTCCTCATCCCCCCACAAGTATAAGTTTAATAATGGTTTGGCGTCTTCCATGGGGTACGCTAGGCACTACTTCCTGCTGCCACTGCAGCCTCCTCTCATACGCATGTTCTCAGCTCTGAGATAAACCTGGCAGTGCACAGCTTAGCTCATTGGCTGAGAGTTGACATTCTCAGCCAATCAGCTGGCACTGAGAGCAGGACTTCGCTGAGGAGATCTATTGGAAGCTAGCTGGAGCTTCAGGCTCTCGTAGAGCTGAAGGAGCACTCTTGGCACTATAACTAACACAGTGTGTTGCAGTGGTTATGGTGCTTAGAATGTTCCTTTAATAGAAGAACTAACAATATTCCAAAAACCCTTAACAGCTTACTTTAATCCACGAAAGCCATGACTAAACCTGCTACAAAAGATAACAGAAATTGCAGTGCTACCTACAGGCTGCTAGATCTGCCATGTTTTTCGGGATATATATCACTTCTTTATGTTGTAAGGCAATACAAAACAGTGCTCGCCTGAAGTATGGAATATTCAAATTCTGCAGCAGTGAGATACATTTCCACAGTGAATCCTTTGGCATCATGCCTTGAATGATTGATTAATTAATTGATTTCCCTCCCGCAGCATATTAATGCAACATGCTACAGGGCAATACTTTTTGTAACTCATGTTCTGCCCATCAGCATGTAGAATTGATATCTGTCTGGGAAAATATGGAGGGACTGGTAGCCTTAGTGCTACCTCTATCAGCTGAATTAATAGCTCCTTAAATACAGTTTGTCGTGTGGTGTCGGTAACATGTGTTCTCTATAAGTGAGTATGTCAGGAGGTGGTAGAAACATGTACAAAGTGTGCTGCTCTGTGTGTGATCACCATACAAGTACTTGTACTGAGTTCCATATATGATGTCCCTGAGCAGAGAGTAATAAGACAGAGAAACATAGGACTTCCATGTACCATAACATATACAAACAGCCTGCTGTACTGTTGCTTGGAGTGTCTTTGTTAATATGGTATGATAACGAAGGTCTACAGGTAAAGCAATTCAATATTTCTATATGTAGTTACTTTGGAGCACTGGAAACCTGTCTCTCAAAGTTACAGTGACTCATAACTGTGGACTAAATGGCAGAAAAGTGTAAAATGTGAATTTGTATATCATAACCATTGGTGCCACCAGATCACTGCCTGCCAGTGTTGGATGGTAGAGAGAGACAATACATTATTATCTGTGTAATAATATTACCCATCAACTGTACTAGCCACACTCCAAGCTCACAAATGCAAGAAAATGTTTTCAATCTCTTGCTGTTTTTCAAAGGGATTTATATTTGAATATCGATGCCAAACTAAATAATTCAATTATCACATGAAAGAGCAACGAAACATATTTTATTCTGTGAAAATGTAAACAGTTCTGAAGTCCCTGGAATGAAAAGCAAATTTAATGCAATAAATAAATATATACAAACAAGTATCTATCTATCTATGGATTTATACAGTGCATAAACAAGGCAGGGCCTGCTTGCTATGATAAAACAGAAAATGGGAGTCAATCAGATTAGATTGAGATTAAGAGATGTGTAAAAACAATATATCATTGAGGATATATTCAATAATTCTTTACTTAATAATTATCAGTTAAACCTAAACATTCATTTAAAATTGGCTGTAAAAGTGATACCTAACTAAAATGTAGAAGGATAGCCAGGAGCAAATAATTATAATAGGCAACAGAATAGACACAAAAGTAAATTGTAAACAAAAAAATAATAAATAAATAAATACAAATATCTATACATATATACTATAAATAGATAAACTAGAATTAAATATAAAATATAGACAAATTTAGCAATCTGATCTAATTCAGTTGCATATAATGTTACAGCAATATTGCAATGCTGTAATAATCAGAGCTCCTATATATAATATAGTACTCGATATTGATTCAGGACAGAATCCGGAGTATGATCATATAGAGGAATATGACAATAAACTCCAATGTGGCTTGGTCCTAAAAGTAACATTATACATAGATAATAAAAAAATTAGCAACATGTTTTTCAAAATCTCATCAATTCACAATTTAGTGAAAAAAAACTGTGAAAATAATATAATACAAGTATATATGGAATTAACTATATATATATATATATATATATATATATATATATATATATATATATATATAGAAGAGAGAATTGACAGCACTCCAAGGACTTCTTCATAAAAAATAACCTTTATTGTTCCAAATAAAAAAAAAAATTTTTATTGATCTTGAAAAAGACCCTATAGGGGTCGAAACGTCGATTTACGATATTTTCTTCACATGTAATTCACTTCTCAGAATAAAAGTAAGTTATTGAAAAAGTCCTGTGAGTGCACCTTATTACAACATTGGAATATATATATATATATATATACAGGGAGTGCAGAATTATTAGGCAAATTGTATTTTTGAGGATTAATTTTATTATTGAACAACAACCATGTTCTCAATGAACCCAAAAAACTCATTAATATCAAAGCTGAATATTTTTGGAAGTAGTTTTTAGTTTGTTTTTAGTTTTAGCTATTTTAGGGGGATATCTGTGTGTGCAGGTGACTATTACTGTGCATAATTATTAGGCAACTTAACAAAAAACAAATATATACCCATTTCAATTATTTATTTTTACCAGTGAAACCAATATAACATCTCAACATTCACAAATATACATTTCTGACATTCAAAAACAAAACAAAAACAAATCAGTGACCAATATAGCCACCTTTCTTTGCAAGGACACTCAAAAGCCTGCCATCCATGGATTCTGTCAGTGTTTTGATCTGTTCACTGCAACCACAGCCTCCCAGACACTGTTCAGAGAGGTGTACTGTTTTCCCTCCTTGTAAATCTCACATTTGATGATGGACCACAGGTTCTCAATGGGGTTCAGATCAGGTGAACAAGGAGGCCATGTCATTAGATTTTCTTCTTTTATACCCTTTCTTGCCAGCCACGCTGTGGAGTACTTGGACGCGTGTGATGGAGCATTGTCCTGCATGAAAATCATGTTTTTCTTGAAGGATGCAGACTTCTTCCTGTACCACTGCTTGAAGAAGGTGTCTTCCAGAAACTGGCAGTAGGACTGGGAGTTGAGCTTGACTCCATCCTCAACCCGAAAAGGCCCCACAAGCTCATCTTTGATGATACCAGCCCAAACCAGTACTCCACCTCCACCTTGCTGGCGTCTGAGTCGGACTGGAGCTCTCTGCCCTTTACCAATCCAGCCACGGGCCCATCCATCTGGCCCATCAAGACACACTCTCATTTCATCAGTCCATAAAACCTTAGAAAAATCAGTCTTGAGATATTTCTTGGCCCAGTCTTGACGTTTCAGCTTGTGTGTCTTGTTCAGTGGTGGTCGTCTTTCAGCCTTTCTTACCTTGGCCATGTCTCTGAGTATTGCACACCTTGTGCTTTTGGGCACTCCAGTGATGTTGCAGCTCTGAAATATGGCCAAACTGGTGGCAAGTGGCATCTTGGCAGCTGCACGCTTGACTTTTCTCAGTTCATGGGCAGTTATTTTGCGCCTTGGTTTTTCCACACGCTTCTTGCGACCCTGTTGACTATTTTGAATGAAACGCTTGATTGTTCGATGATCACGCTTCAGAAGCTTTGCAATTTTAAGAGTGCTGCATTCCTCTGCAAGATATCTCACTATTTTTGACTTTTCTGAGCCTGTCAAGTCCTTCTTTTGACCCATTTTGCCAAAGGAAAGGAAGTTGCCTAATAATTATGCACACCTGATATAGGGTGTTGATGTCATTAGACCACACCCCTTCTCATTACAGAGATGCACATCACCTAATATGCTTAATTGGTAGTAGGCTTTCGAGCCTATACAGCTTGGAGTAAGACAACATGCATAAAGAGGATGATGTGGTCAAAATACTCATTTGCCTAATAATTCTGCACTCCCTGTATATTATCTCACAAAAGTGAGTACAACCCTCACATTTTTGTAAATATTTTATTATATATTTTCATGTGACAACACTGAAGAAATGACACTCTGCTACAATGTAATGTAGTAAGTGTACATCCTGTATAACAGTGTAAATGTGCTGTCCCCTCAAAATAACTCAACACACAGCCATTAATGTCTAAACTGTTGGCAACAAAAGTGAGTACACCCCTAAATGGAAATGCCCAAATTGGGCCCAATAAGCCATTTTCCCTCCCTGGTGTCATGTGACTCGTTAGTCTTACAAGGTCTCAGGTGTTAATGGGGAGCAGATGTATTAAATTTGGTGTTATTGCTCTCACACTCTCTCATACTAGTCACTGGAAGTTTAACATGGCACCTCATGGCAAAGAACTCTCTGAGAATCTGAAAAAAAGAATTGCTGCTCAACATAAAGATGGCCTAGGCTATAAGAAGACTCAGCTGCAGCACGGTGGGCAAGACCATACAGCTGTTTCACAGGACAGGACACTCAGAACAGGCCTCACCATGGTCAACCAAAGAAGTTGAGTGCGAGTTCTCAGCGTCATATCCAGAGGTTGTCTTTGGGAAATAGATGTATGAGTGCTGCCAGCATTTCTGCAGAGGTTGAAGGGGTGGGGGGTCAGTCTGTCAATGCTGAGACCATACGCCGCACACTGCATCAAATTCGTCTGCATGACTGTCGACCCAGAAGGAAGCCTCTTCTAAAGATGATGCACAAGAAAGCCTGCAAACAGTTTGCTGAAGACAAGCAGACTAAGGAAATGGATTAATGGAACCATGTCCTGTGGTCCAATGAGACCAAGATAAACTTGTTTGGTACAGATGGTGTCAAGCGTGTGTGGCGGCAACCAGGTGAGGAGTACAAAGACAAGTGTGGTGTATGGTGGTCGGAGTATCATGTTCTGGGCCTGCATGAGTGCTGCCGGCTCTGGGGAGCTACAGTTCATTGAGGGAACCATGAATGCCAACATGTACTGTGACATACTGAAGCAGAGCATGATCCCCTCCCTTCGGAGACTAGGCTGCAGGGCAGTATTCCAACATGATAACGACCCCAAACACACCTCCAAGACAACCACTGCCTTGCTAAAGAAGCTGAAGGTAAAGGTGATGGACTGGCCAAGCCTGTCTCCAGACCTAAACCCTATTGAGCATCTGTGGGGCATCCTTAAACGGAAGGTGGGGGAGCGCAAGGTCTCTAACATCCACCAGCTCCGTGATGTCGTCATGGAGGATGGAAGAGGACTTCAGTGGCAACCTGTGAAGCTCTGGTGAACTCCATGCCCATGAGGGTTAAGGCAGTGCTGGAAAATAATTGTTGCCACACAAAATATTGACACTTTGGGCCCAATTTGGACATTTCCAGGTATGGGTGTACTCACTTTTGTTGCCAACGGTTTAGACATTAATGACCGTGTGAGGAGTTATTTGGAGGGGAGAGCAAATTTACACTGTTATACAGGCTGTACACTTATTACTTTACATTGTAACAGAGTGTAATTTCTTCAGTGTTGCCACGTGAAAAGATCTAATAAAATATTTACAAAAATGTGAGGGGTGTATTCACTTTTGTGAGATGCTGTATATTATTTCAAGATTCTGCTCTCTCTCCCTACTTGTATTGGAGTGTGTGCACACAGTTTTATAAAACCCACAAGGAAGGATAATTAATTTTCCTTTTGCCACACAGTAGGTGATGTCACATCGCACAAAGTAATATATTGCATTGATAAACCAGGCAGCATTGTCTTCAAGCACCAAACTTTGATTAATCCACACTGATGTATCCTTGTAAAAGTGGCCCACGGGCCCAGAAAGAGAGAGGGCAATCAAATTATAAAAGGGTGAGCGGAAGGACAATTCCAGCTCAGGAATACAGAATAAGACACAACTTAGGAAAGCCACTTTGTTCAGTCCCATTGCTGCTCCTGCAATGTAAATGTGATACATTCACTCTCACAAGAGTAACCTTAGTTCCACAGCTACTGGTCATTTAAAGGAATATATTAATATACAGTTGCAAGAAAAAGTATGTGAACCCTTTGGAATGATATGGATTTCTGCACTAATTGGTCATAAAATGTGATCTGATCATCATCTAAGTCCCAACAATAGACAATGACAGTCTGCTTAAACTAATAACACACAAAGAATGAAATGTTTTTTTGAACACACCATGTAAACATTCACAGTGCAGGTGGAAAAAGGATGTGAACCCTTGGCTTTAATAACTGGTTGAACCTCCTTTGGCAGCAATAACTTCAACCAAACGTTTCCTGTAGTTGCAGATCAGACGTGCACAACGGTCAGGAGTAATTCTGGCTGTGTTTGAATTGTGCTGGCTCTGCCCCTGACCTATCTGCCTCTTTGTCAGTCTCAGCCAATCCTATGGGGAAGCACTGTGATTGGATCAGGCTACCACTTCTGATGATGTCAGCAGGTAGTGGGCAGGTCTAAAGGAAACAGGGACAAAATAAGCAGCTTTCTCTCGCTGACTACTGCCTCTGCTGCACATTTTGCAAGGTGAATATTTTTTAACATTTGCTTTTTCTCATACCGAGGACCTTAAAGGAACACTAAAGGGGGGCTGGAACACAAACATATTCCTGACCATATAGTTTTAAAAACACCATTTAGGTCCCCTGCCCCTCTACTGAATCCCCCACCCCAAACTCTGCTGCCTACCAATATTACATAAACTGTTACACATACTCATAGATTCACAGACTACTGCACATATACACACTCACCCATGTGGCCCCCACCACTCGGCTACCTTTGTTTGCTGGTGATTCAGTGTATCTGCTCTGCACCTCTGCCGGGTACAGGGAGTGTAGGCTTTTCACGCGAGCTCTGGCATTCAGAGCATTGCCATGGTAATTCACAAGCCACAGCTCACGGGAGACATGCCAGCAGTCTGCACCCGGTGGAGGTGCACTCTGCCCACCTCCATCCCCATTTATTATGCCATTTTACCATTTATTACTGTGAGCCCTGAGCCCCCTGTTCCAGTCAGGAACAGAACAGGGGACTCTAGGGTGAATGTAACAAATTACTAAGTTTAGACCCAGGATTTTCGGGGGCCCATTTCAAGCTCTTGACCGTATCAGCACCCCTGCTTAAGAGCTAAAGAGCCCTCTTATACCATAAATACATTTTAGAAGAGGGTTAGGGGGAATGATTTATTCTTAAAGAGCAGGTCAACTCATTATTTGGGATGAGTGGAACTGCTTTGTATACTGATAGCAGCCACAATGCATCCTGCAGTTCAGTTCCCTCCCTCCTGGAAGGAAAGAGTTTATTCCTATTTGTACGTACTTGAGCAAAACAGACACTCAAAAATAGCTCTGGGCTGGCTTAGACTTCCAGCAATCGTTATTGAGTAAAACACTTAAACATATATAAGCCTGTGAAATAAATGACAACATAAACTAGTAAGGTGTGTTTGAGTTTCTGGTGTCACTCTTCCCACATGGTTTAGGGATCACCCAGTTGTATCTAAGGTGTTGGTTATTGTTTCTAAAAATATCTTAGACACAACTGGGTAATCCCTAAATCTTGGACTGGAAGGGGAGCATTGGGGACTTGTTTGGGAAGTACTGTAATCTAAACCTTGACACACAAACACTAGGATAAAAAAACGCCAGACTCATGAATTCTCTCAAACATTTGTGTTCTGTTGCAGTTTACAGCACAAAAGCAGGTTGCAAAACAACACTACTCATTGCAGTCTTCATTAATTCCTTCACTGCATGACTGCTGCAAAGACAAACCACCCCACGGAGAGGGTTAGGCATTCGTTAGGACTACGAAGGCGGCTGGCCTTGTTTATACTGCTTAGCTCACACTGTAAGATAAAACATTTAACAATTCCATAAAAAATATTAAGCAAGCCATTCTAAACTTCTTTTTTTTTTTTTTTTTTTTTTTTTTTTTTTTTAGAAACTAGCAGAACGTGTAGCTCTAACAGAAAGGGACTACAATCTAAACACAAGGTAATTTCCGTATAGGTGCCAAACTCATTATATAAAATAATATATTAATTACTACTGTAGTGGTTATAGTGCAAAGAGTCTTTGGGTGCATCCACTCCATGTTTTGTGAAACCATTTTAAATTGGTTTGACGGAAGCCAGGGTTTTCCTGGCATCCATGCCCGCCCCCTCTGCTGCTGCTGAGATAATGAGGAATTTCACTTCCCCAATTTCCTTCCAAGTTTTAGCAGCAATGATAGGGTGGAAGGACTGGATGCAGCTTGCATCAATAAACTAATTCATGTGTAAGAAAGCTCCCGTTGCTGAGAACTACTCATATCTGCAATACTTAGTGAATATGCCATACCATCTAGCTCACACATTGTGAGAGTCTAGTATTCTAAATCAGGGGTACGCAACATTAGCATTCCAGATGTTGTGAACTACATGTCCCATAATACGCTAACAGGCATAATGCTGGCAAAGCATCAGGGGAGATGTAGTCCACAACATCTAGAATGCCGAACGTTGTCTACCCCTGCACTAAATAATTAAAAACAATACAAAAAAAACTTGCATGAATAAAATTAAGTTAATTTAAAAAAGAAAATGTGCGTATCAGCATATCTGTATTTTACACTAGAATTGTAACCTATGAAAGACTTCCAGGAAAATGTAGTATTTACCAGTCCTGGTGTAACAACAGATACATTTAATATGGACATCTCAGCCATTTAAAAAACTTTTACAATGGGAATCCATGTGAAATGATTCATGAGATTACTAAAAGTACTTATGCTATTCTGTATACCACTGATGGCTAACCTGGTCCTGCTTATATTAGAACTAAAATTCCCATTATACTTAGCCAGTCCTAAACTATTAACTTCGCAAACATCTGGAGTGCTATTATTTTACAATACCACACAACATTTTGTATCATTTATCACTTTATTAATTACTTAGTATGTTGTAGTGAGCTATATTAAAGGGACACTGCAGGCACTGTATTTGTTTAAACTCATTAAACGGGTTATAGTGTCTGAAATCCCCATGTGCCATAAATTCATTCAGCATTAAACAGTTTTTAATGTTTTTTATGTTTTAATGCTAAATGAGAGTTCTCAGCAGCCCATATCCTCTGTACTGCTTTAGCTAAATGAGGAAGTATTAGCCTGAGCAGCAATTGGCAGCTGTGTTTGGTTGGGAGTTTCAGATGACTGCTTTTAGCCTATCAGAGCTCCAACTGACTACATGGCATGACTACAAGGAAGTGTGTAATCTCTGCCTTAGTCACACCTCCAGAAGAGGTCGGACTGTGGGTGGCCAGGATGCCTTATTTAGTGTTAAACAATGAAATTGTTATAGTGGCAATAGTGTCACTTTAACAGAACAGTTTCCTTTCCTGCCTAAGTTGTCTTTTATTTAGTGACAAATGCCCTACATTTCATACATGTGAGTCGAAAATACTAGCCAACGCATGAAATACTATAACACATACTGTATACTGCAACACAGAGTGCTAACTTTAATAAGTTAGTGTAATATTTAGTCTGTAACTGTGTGGTTCAAATAAAGTGATTAAAAAAAGATATGTCACTTTTTACTTCCAAAAAATATCATTTTTAAAGGAGTTGGTAAAAATGAATCCAAAAACGCATATACCAAAATATGTATGCTAATTGTTTTCCTTTATTTAAAAACAGAAGAATATTACTCTGAGCATTCATAATGAAATCCCCAACTGCTTCGGCAAGAAACTGCCAAAAAACAGCACAAAAAAAGTCATTTTAGCTTTCCGTATCTTCGCAACCACACAACCAATCAGCATAAAACTTGGCACATCAAGAGATGCGCAGGTTCTCACTGTGCAGGCCAAATTTCATGTAAATCAGAGAAAATGCTTCGATAGTGTTATTGTAATCCAAAAATAAGCTGTACTGCAAGGGGAACCAGCATGTACTAAATAGCCTAAAGCGGTATAGAAGTAAAGGGAGGTGGGGGGTGGGGGGGTTACAGCATTTTTAAATGGTGCAAAGTGCTGGTCTATAAAGCGTTTTAGAACATCTATGTCTCATTAGAGAAAAAAAGAACAGTAACACTGACTCACCCATAAGCACACAAGTAAAGATATATAAAGGTATGCATTTAAAACATGACCATTTAACCGCCATTGGCAAGCAGAGTTTTACATTACTACTGCAATTTTTTTTAATTTAGTGGAATCAAAGCCCCGATCATGGCAGAATTCAAAGTTGCTCGCTTTTAAATAACTTTCCCGTGTCATTTTGAGAATCAGAAATCAAGTAAACTAGTTATAGTGTTGGCCATGTGCAATGACTGTTAACAGTTCCAGCCATTCTACACCCATACCAGTATCTAGCTCCACACATCTTAGGATACAGACTACATCACCAAAGACCCAACACCTTGCCATAATTATTACAATAGATCGACAATTTTCAAATTTTTGCTAGCATTCACTGATATGCTGTTTTCCTTAGTCACAGTCTCTCTAACTCTCTATTTCACATTTACTGGCAATCTCTTTTCCTTCCCAATTCACTTTTTCTTCTAGCCTCCGTATCAGTCTCCCAATGTCAGTGTTAGACAGTATTGACTAACAATGTCACACAACCTGTCCCTCTCCCTCTCCCTCAATGTCACTTTCTACCTTTTTTGCTATTTTCTCTGTGAATATTACTCGCCATTCTACCACGCTGTCCTCTGTATTACATTCTCCCTCTATTGGTCAATACATTTAACATATGATTTAAGGTAGCCATTTACACCATTGATAGGTATTTTGCAAACAAGACAAGGTGACCCTCCTTCCTGAAAGCCATTTAATGGACTTCTTATACATTTAAAGGACCACTCTAGGCACCCAGACCACTTCAGCTCAATGAAGTGGTCTGGGTGCCAGGTCCAGCTAGGGTTAACCCATTTTTTTATAAACATAGCAGTTTCAGAGAAACTGCTATGTTCATAAATGGGTTAATCCAGCCTCCAAATCCTCTAGTGGCTGTCTCACTGACAGCCGCTAGAGGCGCTTGCGTGATTCTCACTGTGAAAATCACAGTGAGAGCACGCAAGCGTCCATAGGAAAGCATTGATAATGCTTTCCTATGAGACCGGCTGAATGCGCGCGCAGATCTTGCCGCACGTGCGCATTCAGCCGAATGGGAGGAGAGGAGGAGGATCGGAGGAGAGCTCCCTGCCCGGCGCTGGAATAAAGGTAAGTTTTAACTCTTTACTCTCCATCCAGCCCGGCGGGAGGGGGTCACTGAGGGTGGGGGCACCCTCAGGGCACTATAGTGCCTGGAAAACGAGTATGTTTCCCTGGCACTACAGGGAGTGCAGAATTATTAGGCAAGTTGTATTTTTGAGGATTAATTTTATTATTGAACAACAACCATGTTCTCAATGAACCCAAAAAACTCATTAATATCAAAGCTGAATATTTTTGGAAGTAGTTTTTAGTTTGTTTTTAGTTTTAGCTATTTTAGGGGGATATCTGTGTGTGCAGGTGACTATTACTGTGCATAATTATTAGGCAACTTAACAAAAAACAAATATATACCCATTTCAATTATTTATTTTTACCAGTGAAACCAATATAACATCTCAACATTCACAAATATACATTTCTGACATTCAAAAACAAAACAAAAACAAATCATTGACCAATATAGCCACCTTTCTTTGCAAGGACACTCAAAAGTCTGCCATCCATGGATTCTGTCAGTGTTTTGATCTGTTCACCATCAACATTGCGTGCAGAAGCAACCACAGCCTCCCAGACACTGTTCAGAGAGGTGTACTGTTTTCCCTCCTTGTAAATCTCACATTTGATGATGGACCACAGGTTCTCAATGGGGTTCAGATCAGGTGAACAAGGAGGCCATGTCATTAGATTTTCTTCTTTTATACCCTTTCTTGCCAGCCACGCTGTGGAGTACTTGGACGCGTGTGATGGAGCATTGTCCTGCATGGAAATCATGTTTTTCTTGAAGGATGCAGACTTCTTCCTGTACCACTGCTTGAAGAAGGTGTCTTCCAGAAACTGGCAGTAGGACTGGGAGTTGAGCTTGACTCCATCCTCAACCCGAAAAGGCTCCACAAGCTCATCTTTGATGATACCAGCCCAAACCAGTACTCCACCTCCACCTTGCTGGCGTCTGAGTCGGACTGGAGCTCTCTGCCCTTTACCAATCCAGCCACGGGCCCATCCATCTGGCCCATCAAGACTCACTCTCATTTCATCAGTCCATAAAACCTTAGAAAAATCAGTCTTGAGATATTTCTTGGCCCAGTCTTGACGTTTCAGCTTGTGTGTCTTGTTCAGTGGTGGTCGTCTTTCAGCCTTTCTTACCTTGGCCATGTCTCTGAGTATTGCACACCTTGTGCTTTTGGGCACTCCAGTGATGTTGCAGCTCTGAAATATGGCCAAACTGGTGGCAAGTGGCATCTTGGCAGCTGCACGCTTGACTTTTCTCAGTTCATGGGCAGTTATTTTGCACCTTGGTTTTTCCACACGCTTCTTGCGACCCTGTTGACTATTTTGAATGAAACGCTTGATTGTTCGATGATCACGCTTCAGAAGCTTTGCAATTTTAAGAGTGCTGCATCCCTCTGCAAGATATCTCACTATTTTTGACTTTTCTGAGCCTGTCAAGTCCTTCTTTTGACCTATTTTGCCAAAGGAAAGGAAGTTGCCTAATAATTATGCACACCTGATATAGGGTGTTGATGTCATTAGACCACACCCCTTCTCATTACAGAGATGCACATCACCTAATATGCTTAATTGGTAGTAGGCTTTCGAGCCTATACAGCTTGGAGTAAGACAACATGCATAAATTGGATGATGTGGTCAAAATACTCATTTGCCTAATAATTCTGCACTCCCTGTATATTGGTCCTTTAAAGACACCACTTGCAAAATTTGGAATAACTGCTGGGACAAATACTAATTTAGGTAGGAGATAAAAACAGAAATACGATAATCACTCCCATCAACTAAAAAGAAAACAGGGTCTTAGCTCACATATCAAGACGATTTAGCATATTGCTTGGTGCAGTATATTTAAATATGCAATATGGTGTTGAATGTTGCCAAAAAATAATCAACAATTAATTTCAGTCATACTGTTCACTGTACCTTTGTTCTGTATAATACATCAGATGCATGTGCTATTTTATTAGCACCTTGATCTGTCTTGTCTTATCTGCTGTAACTTGCCGTAGTAGTTATGGTTCCTGAGTGCCCGGGTGAAACCTAGGACAGTTGACCAGTGTGACTTCTTACTGGGGGTCCCCTGGGAACCACTCCTTGCCTCCACAGTAACAATAGAGCTAAGTCCTACAGCTGGCGCTCTCATCTAATAAGCAAAAATCTGTTTGACTCCATACGCTGGGGGCACCAGGGCACTCCTGAAACCTTAACTACTACAGCAACCTGCAGTGCTTATGGTGCTTGGCATGTTCCTTAAATCAAGTAGGTAATCTTCCTACCTGATACCCTGTATGCCACATAAGCACTTTAATATTTGTTGTGAAGATTTTAAGCATCCATGAGAACAGGTATTAATGATGTAGTTGCAGTGATCACCATGGTAAAAGGTTAATTTTTGAAACATTTCAAAATCAATCCATTCACAATGCTGGATATCCCCAAGGAGGGAAATCGATCAGATGTCTATATGTCTACCTTTAACACTTGCCAATGTGCCTTATTGCCATTGATGCTGGCAAGGACACTGCAATGTAATACAGTTAACTGAAACACACTCTGAGGGCTATTTATCAGCAAGAATCCATTAGCTATGTCAAAGTAGAAAGCTATTTGTCCCTGTAGAGTATGTATGAAGAAAATGTATTAACACCTCATCTGCCATAGGAGCTGTACACCAATGCATTAAGACAGTGTGGGTTAATAATATTTTAGAATATGCACTCTGAGGCTTGGGGTTTTCAAATATTGTAGAAAGTGAAACATTTCGACTGCCTATCAGAAGTACACTGGCTGGGTGGCAAAGGATCTGCTTTTGGTAGGGATCTACCTTTTGGCCATCCCTATAGCAAACTGTTTAGCAATATTGCAACAAGCCTTAAAGGGACACTTCTGGTGCTGTTCTCACCACAGCACAGATCTCCCACAAGGCGCACTTTTGTCAGGACAATTCTAATTTTGAGGTATTGTCCTGCTGTCCCGATTACATCTCAGGATTCCTCCATCCTGGGACACCAGGGAACTGTCCTCGCTCGGGCAGCATAGCGAGTGCATCATTAGACATATTAATGCTGTGTAGAAGACACTATGAAAATGCTCAGCAATGCTCTCTGCATGGTCTTGCTAGTAAGGGAAGCAGCCATGAGGTTGTATTGTCAGTCTGGAGTGCTTGGCGCCAAGCTGACATGCCCCTTTCAATGGGCGGGCCAACCAATTGTGACAAGCCCCCTAAAATATGGGAGGTATGCAGCATGCAGTAATGGTTGTGGTTCTAGGGGTTACAGACATAGTCCCCCCCAGTAATCAGTCAAACTATTTACAAATGGTATTGGTATTGGACACCTGCTGTCCTTTGTATCTGAGTTGGTCCAATAAAGCTAAATTTCATACTTTCACATACCAGGTTTAAACAGTATTCATTAACTGAGAGCATCAACTGTAGTGGTTATGGTGTCTACAGAGTGACTTTAACTGAAACGTCAAGCAACAATCTTACTCCTTTCATCCACTGTCACTCTTGTACTTTACTGACTTTTATATATCCTCCGCTGAGTATTTGCCCTCACAAGGCAGTTATTACCTGAATTTCCTAGTCATCTATGCAGCTATTGGATAGCCTAATTATTGTAGTGACACTCCAAATAGCTATACATGTTATGTGCAATGTGGAAGTAACACTTCAGTCTTTTTGCTGTAAACACTGTCTTTTCAGAGAAAATGCAGTGTTTACATTACAGCCTAGTGATAACTTCACTGGCCACTCCTCAGATGGCTGTTAGAGATCCTGCCTGGGTCATGGCTGCCTAAAATGCATCCAAACATTCAGTATCTTCTCCCTCTGCATGCAGACACTGAACTTTCCTCTTAGAGATTCATTGATTCAATTCATCTCTATGAGGAGATGCTGATTGGCCAGGGCTGTGTTTGAATCATGCTGGCTCTGCCCCTGAACTGCCTCTTTGTCAGTCTCAGCCAATCCTATGGGGAAACATTGTGATTGGATCAGGCCACCACTACTGATGATGTCAGCAGACTATTTGTTTTTCTGAGTCTAACAGCATGCAGAGTTACAGCTTCAGGTTTGATTACAGTAAGATTTTTACTATATTTATGAAGGCATGAGGGGCCCAGGGGGGCTAGATGGTGGTTTTAACACCATAGGCTCTGGAAAGCATGTTTGTGTTCCTGACCCTATAGTGATCCTTTTATTATTAAATTAAATTAAATTAAATTAAATTACATTACATTAAAGAGAATGCTTTATGAATTGTTCATTCATTTATTTATTTTATTATGCAATTTTCATGTTCATAGTATGCATTTTTAATACAAGTACAGAAAATAAAAAAGAGAATGCATTTTAAAGGAGCACTACAGGGTCAGGAACACAAACATGTATTCCCGACTCTATAGGGTTAAAAAAAAAACATCTAGCCACCCTGGTCCCCTCATGCCTCCCTAAATATAGTAAAATCTTACTTGTATTCAAACCTGAAGCTGCTGGCTGTATCCCTGTTTCCTTCAGACCTGCCCCACTGCCTGCTGACATCAGCAGAAGTGGTAGCCTGAGCCAATCACAGTGCTTCCCCATAGGATTGGCTGAGACTGACAAAGAGGCAGATCAGGGCCAGAGACAGCACAATTCAAACACAGCTCTGGCCGATCAGCATCTCCTCATAGAGATGAATGGAATCAATAAATCTCTATGAGGAAAGTTCAGTGTCTGCATGCAGAGGGAGGAGATACTGAATGTTTGGATGCATTTTAGGCAGCCATGACCCAGGAAGGATCTCTAACAGCCATCTGGGGAGTGGCCAGTGAAGTTATCACTAGGCTGTAATGTAAACACATTTTCTCTGAAAAGACAGAGTTTACAGCAAAATACCTGAAGGTAATGATTCTATTCACCAGAACAAATTAAATAAGCTGTAGCTGTTCTGGTGACTATAGTGTCCCATTAATCTATACATTGTACTAGTAGAAAATACTGGCACATATATATATATTACAAAATGTGTTTTAAAAAATATCCTATCTTCCTTCATATGCCATTCAATTATCTGCATATCCCAGGCATTGCGTGGTAGAAAAAAGCAGCAGAACTTTCCTACAGGTGGCTCTCCTTCATAACAACTACAGCAGCACATACATTGTAGTTGCTGAAATCACTCCTTGTATTGCATGTCCTGCCAGAGGAATATATGACCATTCTGTTACTACACCGATGCAATAACAATGAAGTCTGCATGTTGAAGTCATGTGCAACCTGCTAAAGGAAGTGTTCCCAAATGTGAAGTAGAGGTATGGAACAGAGAGTGAGTGACACATTAGTGTAGCCTTATGGCTGTGCCTGTGTGTGCCATTCCCTACTTTGTAATGAAACCATGTTAGCAGTGTCCCTTTAAAACATTTTCTTCTGTGTTGTTTCATTGACAAAACATCTAAAACATTATTCAACCACACCTACTGTAAAGATTTGTGTCTGCCCTATAAACATCTATTCTCATAGGAAATCTCAGCCTGACAGAACCTCTTAGACTGTTTCAATATAAAAATTGTTCATGGATCCCAAGGACCAGCTACTAACCAATAGGTGGATAGATCCACTCTTCACTCACAGCATGTGGGTGTAATGGTTAATAACACTCAGTATGTGGCTATACAGCTGCCCATCCACTCCTTCCCCATTCTACACCAAGGGGCTCTTTCCTGTCCTCTCATGAAAAGCATTATGGGATAAATATTATGGATGTTACTCATTTTATTTTTAGTGAAATTAGTACAGTTGGCGAGGCTCATATGTTCAAGTCCTAAGCTATTAGCCAGGTTGCAACAGTTACTTGCCATGGCAAGCCTGTAGGATGTGTGGCACACTAACCAAGGATGAATTCCAACACATCAGGGCTGTATTTTCACTCATCAACAGCGAATTGAAATTAGAAATTTGCATCCCTGCTGTTAGGCCCAAAGAGACCAGGTATTCCCTAGGATTTTATTATTAAATGTCATAGATGGACCATGGGATCGTGGTCCAATTCTGTAACTGGACTGGGCAGGTACATACGGTACTCTGGGGTTTACTCACTTAGAAGAGAATTATGGAGAATTGACAGGGGGATCTTGGGCTCATAAAATCAACATGTAATCAAAGTACATTGGCATGGCTTTCTTTAAATACTAAAAATTGATTTTTCAGTCGGATCAGTTATTAATTTAGAAATTTTCAATGCAGATTCAAATTTAGAGCTTATTAAATAATCCTAACTAAAACATAGAAACATAGAATGTGACAGCAGATAGGAACCATTTGGCCCATCTAGTCTGCCCAATATTTCAAAATACCGTATATACTCGAGTATAAGCCGAGTTTTTCAGCACATTTTTTGTGCTGAAAAACCCCAACTTGGCTTATACTCGAGTCAATGTCTGTATTATGGCAATTTGCATTGCCATAATACAGACAGGGGGCTGTGGGGGCTGCAGAGAGGTTACTTACCTCTCCTGCACAGTGGCGTACACACAACCCATGGGGCCCCGGTGCGAAAACTGATCCGGGGCCCCCCCCTCCCCCCGCGCGAGCGCTTACTCTGCGCAGGCTGGGGCCGCAACACATGGCGGCGGGCACCTGGTCGCAGGGCTGCGACCCGTGCGACTGCGGTATGTATGCCAGTGCATGCATAAACACATACACTTAAAGGACCACTACAGACACCCAGATCACATCAGCTCAATGAAGTGGTCTGGGTGCCAGGTCTCTCTAGTTTTAACCCTGCAGCTAAAAACATAGCAGTTTCAGAGAAACTGCTATGTTTCACTGAGGGTTAATCCAGCCTCTAGTGGCTGTCTCATTGACAGCCGCTAGAGGATTTTCTGCGATTCTCACTGTGAAAATCACAGTGAGAAGACGCTGAACGTCCATAGGAAAGCATTGAGTAATGCTTTCCTATGGGCGGTTTGAATGCGCGCGTGGCTCTTGCCACGCATGTGCATTCGGAGCTGAGAGGCGGATGGGGACGGAGAGATCCCCAGCGTTAAGGGAGTCCGGCGCTGGAGAAAGGTAAGTGCTTAAGACACACACACACTCTCATGAACAGACGCACACATTTACTGACAGACACACACTCAGTGACAGACGCACACAAACATACTCAGTAACAGACACACACACTAACACACACACTCTAACACACACACTAACACACACACACACTCTAACACTAACACACACACTCACTAACACTAACACACTCACTAACACTAACACACTCACTAACACACCCACTCACTAACACACTCACTCACTAACACTAACACACTCACTAACACACACACACTCACTAACACACACACTCACTAACACACACACTCACTAACACTAACACACACACTCACTAACACTAACAAACTCACTAACACTAACACACTCACTAACACACTCTAACACTAACACACACACTCACTAACACTAACACACACACTCTAACACTAACACACACACTCACTAACACACTCACTAACACACACACTAACACACACACTCACTAACACACACACTCTAACACACACTCACTAACACTAACACACTCACTAACACACACACTCACTAACACACTCACTAACACACACACTCACTAACACACTCACTAACACACTCACTAACACACTCACTAACACACACACTCACTAACACTAACACACACTCACTAACACACTCACTAACACACTCACTAACACTAACACACTCACTAACACACACACTCACTAACACTAACACACTCACTAACACACACACTCACTAACACACACACTCACTAACACTAACACACACACTCACTAACACACACACTCACTAACACTAACACACTCACTGTTGCTGGCCAGGCTGTCACCCGGCTGGCTGGCTGGCGGGCGCGCGAGGGAGCACTGTCCCCTGGGTGCTCCCTCTTCAGCTCCCTCGCGCGCCGCGTACTGATGCCGGAGCCTAAAGATGACGTCATCTTCCGGCTCCGGTTTCAGTGCGGTGCGCGAGGGAGCTGAAGAGGGAGCACCCAGGGGACAGTGCTCCCTCGCGCGCCCGCCAGCCAGCCAGCCGGGTGACAGCAGGGCCAGCCTCGGGGGGCCCAGAGGTGGCCGGCTCCTGGGCCCCCCAGCAGAAGAGGCTGGCCCTGTGGGTACATACCTGGGTCGCAGGGCGGCCGGGCCCCCTGGTGGGCCGGGCCCGGTCGCAGCCGCGACCCTGGTATGTACGCCACTGCTCCTGCAGCTCCTGTCAGCTCTCTCCTCCTCCGCGGCGGTCCGTTTAGCACCTCTGTCAGCTCCCAGTGTAAGTCTCGCGAGAGCCGCGGGGTCATAGTGCGGCTCTCGCGAGACTTAGTGTGAGCTGACAGAGAAGCTGCACGAACCGGCACGGAGGAGGAGGGAGCTGACAGGAGCTGCAAGAGAGGTAAGTGCTCTCCCCGCCAGGCCCCCTCCCCCCCACTGAACTGCCAATGCCACTGGACCACCAGGGAAGGAGAGCCCCCCTCCCTGCCATGTATCAAGCAGGGAGGGGGGATGAAAAAGAATTAAAATAAAACATAATAATAATTAAATTAAAAAAAATTATAATAAAAAATTATTAAAATTATTTTAAAAAATTATAAAATTGCCCACCCCCCACCAAGGCTCAGCTACACACACACACACACACACTGCACTCATACACACACTGCACTCGCACACACACGCTGCACTCGATCACACACGCTGCACTCATACACACACGCTGCAAATAAATATTCAATTAATGTACATTTTTAGGATCTAATTTTATTTAGAAATTTACCAGTAGCTACTGCATTTCCCACCCTAGTCTTATACTCGAGTCAATAAGTTTTCCCAGTTTTTTGGGGTAAAATTAGGGGCCTCGGCTTATATTCGGGTCGGCTTATACTCGAGTATATACGGTACTTTTAATTAGCCTTATCTTATAGTTAGGATGGCCTTATGCCTATCCCACGCATGCTTAAACTCCTTTACTGTGTTAACCTCTACCACTTCAGCTGGAAGGCTATTCCATACATCCACTACCCTCTCAGTAAAGTAATACTTCCTGATATTATTTTAAAACCTTTGCCCCTCTAATTTAAGACTATGTCCTCTTGTTGTGGTAGTTTTTCTTCTTTTAAAGATGGTCTCCTCCTTTACTGTGTTAATTCCCTTTATGTATTTAAATGTTTATATCATATCCCCCCTGTCTCGTCTTTCCTCCAAGCTATACATGTTAAGATCCTTTAACCTTTCCTGGTAATATTTATCCTGCAACCCATGAACCAGTTTAGTAGCCCTTCTCTGAACTCTCTCTAAAGTATCAATATCCTTCTGAAGATACGGTCTCCAGTACTGCGTACAATACTCCAAGTGAGGTCTCACCAGTGTTCTGTACAATGGCATGAGCGCTTCCCTCTTTCTACTGCTAATACCTCTACCTATACAACCAAGCATTTTGCTAGCATTTCCTGCTGCTCTATTACATTGTCTGCCTACCTTTAAGTCATCAGAAATAATCTCCCCTAAATCCCTTTCCTCAGATGTTGAGGTTAGGACTCTATCAAATATTCTGTACTCTGCCCTTGGGTTTTTACGTCCAAGATGCATTATCTTGCACTTATCCACATTAAATGTCAGTTTCCACAACTCTGACCATTTTTCTAGTTTACCTAAATCATTTGCCATTTGGCTTATCCCTCCTGGAACATCAACCCTGTTACATATCTTAGTATCATCAGCAAAAAGACATACCTTACCATCACGACCTTCTGCAATATCACTAATAAAAATATTAAAGAGAATGGGTCCAACTACAGATCCCTGAGGTACCCCACTGGTGACAAGACCTTGCTTCGACTATACTCCATTGACTACAACCCTCTGTTGCCTGTCACTCAGCCACTGCCTTACCCATTCAACAATAAACGATATACAACACCACTTGGTTCTGAAAGAAATACCTTTAGAGCGGAATAAGCACTCTTCACATTGAAAACATTTCTTTTTGATCTACTATAAAAATGTAATTAACTAGAATCATACTACTTTACATATTCTCCCACAAGACTAAAAAGTAGGTTATAACTACTTAATCATTAATAACAATATTAATTAACTAACTATCCCTAACCATAATATAACAGATTTCTTTTTTCAATTCTTATTTTAAGCAGCAATGGATTAACACCTCGCAGAAAGAGTTAATCTGCAAATGCCAGCAATTTGAAACTGTACCCTGTTAGAGATTGTGTATCTCTACCGGCACAGATGGGTAATTGTATTAGCAACCAAATTTTTCACTGATATCCATTCCAAGCAGTCATTCACTTGGCTGTTATTTGCCATTCTCTCATTAATATGTAAATTAGAACTAGACCATGTTGTGTGTGTGTGTGTGTGTGTGTGTGTGTGTGTGTGTGTGTGTGTGTGTGTGTGTGTGTGTGTGTGTGTGTGTGTGTGTGTGTGTGTGTGTGTGTGTGTGTGTGTTTCTATATTATTATTGTTTTGAACAATAAATTGATGGCATTGGTTGAAACTACTACACAGGAATTCATTACTATAAATTAAGGGTAAAGTGGATAAGAAAGTGTCATTGGAACACAGTGTAAAATATATATGACTAATCAACATAAAATAAAATAAACAATATTACATACTGCATGGCAACATTTACCATATTGATCAGCGCACCATATTAGGCAAAAAAAAGTATACATATATAGTTTCAAGAACACAATTTATAACACAAATTATAAAGGTAGATGTGTATTTACATGCATATATTATCTAACCTATGTTGTATGTTAAATAACTCAATTGATTAGTGTGATCCTGTTCTATATCGTGATAAGCCCTATATAATGACTAAAGCCCTTACAAAAAAAAAAAAAGATAATTTACTACTTTAGGGGGCAGCTATGAGTGTTTGTGTCAGTCTACCAATGTGGTATTCGTACATTACTACAGATATAGACCATCATAAACAAATACTCTGAACTACTATATAGCACAAATGATTGGTGCTGTGATTTTCTAATGTCACCCCTTCAATGTAAGCTATTCTTCCTAATTTATTAGCAAACAACCAGCAATGCATTTATCAAGAATACAGTCAAGTTATTTATGGACTCATAATGATACAGTATTATTATAAAGATAGAAGGACTGACTGTCAGATAATAAATAATACATCAGGTTTGAAAAAATGTGGAACACCATCATTTATAAAAAGAAAATGCTATCCATATTATGTATGAAATAGATAGATAGATAGATAATACAAAATACAAATACACTGCTCCTCAAGCAATCATATAGCAAATAAGATCAAGTTTTGCCATCGTAGGTGTGTTAACCTTTACGTTGTCCAGTTACAACTACACACACTACATAACTGAGCATTACATTGATGGCACAATCCTTTGCCCCAAGTCAAAAATCTGCCATCAAGCATGATGTGAGTACATGCGTGTGCGTGCCTATGCATATTCAGGGCAGATTGCTGGAGTCACATCTCAAATATGGACACCAAGGGGATTATTCACTAAACGAGGAAATGGAAATTGTGTAAAATTCAACAAAATTGCACAATATAGGTCAGAATAACCAAGATGGAAAAATATTAGCTAGAAGATCTTCAATTTCTTGTCAATTCTCAAAACATTATGAATCAGTGAACAAACCCCTAAATGCATAGAGAGAGAGAGAGAGAGAGAGAGAGATATTTTAAATCTCAATTTGTGATTGATTTCTTTGTGAAAGGATTTTATAGAACTCAAATTTCCATTGGAAATTCACATTCTAACAAAAAATATTTTTACAAAAATACATATATGAGTGTATTTTGTATCCTGCTTGCAAAGAAGTGTGTTTGTTACAAACGTGCAATATTATTCTTTAACCCTGACATAAATGCTTGAACTCAGAAGCACATTGCACGTCTTGTATAAATCAGCAACTCCAAGCAGATGAGATATGGGATAAAATGGTACAGGCTACATTAGCAATTGGTTAGCGTTATAGGAGGTGCACGAGGTTGGCATACTGCTTTGCATTTTACATTTAAGGAGAGAGGAGGATAGAAAATAAAATAGAGGTGGTGGGGGCAAATGGAGTCACAAACCGTGCATCGATGGGGAAGCCATTCACAAAATGTAACCACCCATTTGGGGGGAAAAAAACACAAACATGATTTTAATTGTAACCTATTAAAGGGCAGATTGGCCTACACTGAATGATGGCCAGATGATGGCTTACAATGTCAGTAAAGGTGTGCACATCATATAACCAATTACATGGCTGGTTACAAAACAGACTAGAGAGAACCAGGATGTGGTGACTTTTCCTATGAAACAGATCCTTGACAGGTTATTGTATCCAATGATGCCCTACCCTGGAGTGTGGGCACATTCTAAAAAAGAATGAAAAGGCCTCAGCAGCAATATGTACAGCTTGGCATGGGCATCCTCCGCCCACACCCATACTACATATCTATAGGATGTAATAGAAATACTACTTACCTAGGAGAAGGCAGTGTCACATGACTAAGGGGTGGTCCTTGGTGCCCGAGTGAAGGAGTCTGCAGGAGGATGAGTGCCCTCTGTCTCTGTTGGATGGGTGCTCCTGTATCCTCTCCTCTGGATCTCTATCTGAGTGAGCTTCCTGCACTCTACATGGGCAATGAGAGTCCTCTCTTGTGCTATGTTAGGGTGCTGCTGGACTTGTAGTGAGTGTCCTCTTCCAGTGTTAGCTCAGAGAGTGGCCCTTGTGTGTGTTGGCTCATTGAGTGGCCCCTGGATGTGCTGGATCAGTCAGTAGTCTCTGGTATCCTGGCTCAGTGGCCCCTGGGTATGCTGGCTCAGTGAGTGGCCCCTGGTATGCTGGCTCAGTGAGTGGCCCCTGGTATGCTGGCTCAGTGAGTGGCCCCTTGTATGCTGGCTCAATGAGTGACCCTTGGATGTGTTGTCTCAGTGAGTGGCCCCTGGGTGTGATGGCTCAGTGAGGGGCCCCTGGGTTTGCTGGCTCAGTGAGTGTTACCCCCTCTGCAGCAGTGAGTGTGGCACAGAGCTGGGCTGGAAGCCCCGGTTGCTGCAGGTGGATGCTCCTCCCTGTCTCTGCTCCTCCTGCAGGATGCTGCATCCAGCCCTTTGTGCATCAGCCTGCTCTCTGCATCTCCCTGGAGGAGGAGGAGGGGTTGATGGAGCGCAGGGCGAGCTCAGGGGGGACCTCACTACACCTCACTGCTGGCCGGCCTCTGTCTCCTGAGCATCCCTCCCCCGGGTCCTTCGGATGTGACTCTCCCCCACCCGCTGCCTCCTCACACGGTGCCCGCCGCTGCCATTGTGTTCCTCCGGTATGGGTACTCCTGGTGTCGGGAACGCGCTGCGACCTGCCATAAAGAGCGTGCGCCCGGGGACACGGGGGCGCGCGTGGCAAAGGGGGGGGCTGCTCCCCGTGCACGCGCAAAATGGACCATGTAGCAGCAAAAGGAGGAGCTGCAAGTGGGGATGGATGGGGAGAAATAAAGCTTCTCACCATTAACACTTCCATGGCTTGCTTATTACAGGAGATACTGAATACATGCCAACTCTATTTATAGTGCAGGGAGTGTATTCAAAGGGGAGTATAGCCATGAGGTCTGATATACTATATTTTATATGGGGGCACACAGCCTTCTTACACCTTAATAGCATCATTTATTAGATTATGGTACTCTACTGAACCAGTTCAATGCAAACAAGTATATCAATCTGCTATATGGGAACTATTGCAGTAACATTATCTCTTCTCCTTTAAAGAGGAATGCCAGAATCACTAATTTCCCCTCCAGTTATTGTATATAGCAAAAACGGTAGGCTTGCAAGGCATCATTAGAGTTGTAGTCCTACTTCGGATGGATATCTACCTCTTGCCTCTGTCCTTTTATGCTGCATTATTAATTATATTGACCCCCTCCCTGGCAAATTATTGATTTTAGGAAATGCCAATTGCAAAGTAGTATTGTCCTGTGAAGGAAGTATATGGTACTATCTTAACTTTAACATTCTGTGTGTGAAGGACATGTCAAATCTATCCTCTGAGACCACTCTACGGGACTAGAAGAGGTCAAGGAACCTCGTTATATTATACATAACAGGGTGTCACTTGTTACATATGCAATGTAGACCATAAATATATATATATATATATATATATATATATATATATATATATATATATATATATATATATATATATATATATATATAGAAACAAAACTATATAAATTAAAACACAGACAATCGTAAAAAGATTAACTTCACAAAACGCCCTGGTGTTTTTTTGTTGTTGTTTTTTTTTTAAAATCTTCCACATATAAAGATAAATAAATCAACAATTTTATTAAGAAATAAAACCCATCATAAAAACTCATATACAAGCCAATCAGCCCTATAATAGACAGATCTCCCAGATATTCTTTCATTAAACCTTACAGCTGAAAAGAAAAACACCATGACAAAAAGAAAAAACAAACAAAAGAAAACTATTTTACATATTTGTTTAAAAAAAAATATATTATTTTTTTTATTATTTTATTATTTAAAAAACATGGGAAAGGGAATGGGAGCTTTGTGACTATAGCTGATAGCTACCTTTTATATTTAAATTTTGCTGCATTTCTCTATCTTCACACTACCTGCAGCCAATCAGAACACCAGTTTCTCTTAATTCACACCTGCACATGCCTAATTTGCCCTGCAACACTGTTTTTAACCCTTCCCCAACCTTTTCCTGACCACACTGCGTAAGATGCTTATGAGCTAATGGCTCATATGTTCTCTTACGTATAGGCCATATTCTGTAAATAGCAATCTCACCCATTGAACTTGGAAACCCACAACACCGCAGCCTTATTAAATATATCTTCTATATCCAGATTAAAAATATTTCAACTGATATCAGACAAATATACCCTATCAAAACAATACAAATACAAATCCCAACTTTCTAACATCTGATGCAAACAACAAAAACCTTAAACAATCTTGAACTTTTTAACTTAGTCTTTCTCCCTTTTTTTTCTCCAAGGTTCTGAATTCACGCCTGTGCAGCCATACTAACCTAGACACTATATCTGTGCTGACTAATTGCTAGGAAACATATCTTGAATAGATAAAACACATTTTTTAAATAACAGATTTAACACATCCAATATCATTCTAACCCACCGAACACTTGTAAATCTAATTCATCACCTCAAAAAGTCACTTTCACCTTTCCATTATAAAACAAATCTTCAAGATGAAAACTTAAATTCTAGCCGTAACTGCGCATTATAAACAAATGGCACAAAATCCAAATTATAATAGGAACGCTACCTTCCTATTGTCTTAATTGCTTCATCCATCACAACCACACCAGAAAATTCAGAATAATGTTGACCAATCTTTGTTAACACTAGTCCTAAAACACAATTACATAGATACTTAGTTAAAAAAAAAAAACAGACAAATGTATCAAAAAGGGGCTATCCAACACATTTCTCAATGAAAGATAACTGCACAATTTTAACACGACAAGCTTCATTACCCATCGAACTATATAGATAAATCCACCTTCCTCTACCTCCGTATCTGTTTTTGTCTGCTTCACCCAACGGTACACTTTATTTTTTAATAAACAAACATCTCCAAAGTGGAGCTCAGACATGTGAAACTTAGTAGCTGCTACCAGCTCACCGATATGAAATGATGCAAAAAAGGCCAAATACCTTCTTGAACAGTTCTACCTCATAGGAAGAATAACAAATGACCGTCAACACCTGCAAGATTTGTTGTAAGATATCAAAACTGATTGGCCTTCTACAGTGAACCACTCATTCCTTTTTGATTCTTGTTTTGTTTCATGAACAAGAAAATCTTGGTACACCAAGTTGGTACACCATAACATCTCCTCTGCATCTTGCACCACACTTTTGAACCTACTGAACTGAAATGGAGTGCTGCACACACAATTACCTGTGGCAATTTACAGCCCTGCTCAAAAGTAAATATCCCCCAACGATGTGAGTTGCTCATGTGTGGTCCTATGGTTGGAAATCAAGCAAAAAAGTGTTTAAGCTGGATATCTCAATAGTCACGGGTTCCTATTCTGAAGCAACTCATGCAAAGGGACCTGGGTCACCTACCACAAGGCACATTGTGCCAAACTGAGCCATAAACGACAATCTGTATCGAAGCTGATGCCACATCTTCAGAGCCGCTCCCAAAAAGGGTTGTGTTACATTGTAACATAGCTGAAAAGAGACTAGTGTCCATCAAGTTCAGCCCTCCTCACATTTTTTTTTTTGCTGTTGATCCAAAAAAAAGGCAAAAAAAAAAACAGTTTGAAGCACTTCCAATTTTGCAACAAACTAGGAAAAAATCCTTCTTGACCCCAGAATGGCAATCAGATTAATGCTTGGATCAAGAAGCTATTACCCTACATTGAAAAATTATATCCTTGAATATTCTTTTTTTTGCAAGTATGCATATAGTTGCTGTTTTGCTGTACATCTGTATGGACTCTGATAAAACCACTTCTTCAGGCAGAGAATTCCACATCCTTATTGTTCTTATAGTAAAAAAAAAAAAAAACCTTTCTTTGCCTTAGAAGAAATCTTCTTTCTTCCAGTCTAAACGCATGGCCTTGTGTCCCATGTAAAGTCCGGTTTGTGAATAGATTTCCACACAATGGTTTGTATTGGCCCCCGGATATATTTGTATAATGTTATCATATCCCCTCCGAGGCAAGGTTTTTCTAAACTAAAAAGGTTTAAATTTGTTAACCTCTCTTCATAGCGGATATGTTCATTCCTTTTATTAATTTTGTAGCCCGCCGCTCTGCACTTTTTCTAGTGCCATAATATCCTTCTTTAGAACAGGTGCCCAAAATTGCACAGCACATGTATGTGGTCCAGTGAGTTATAAAGAGGCAAAATTATGTTCTCATCCCGAGAATAAATGCCCTTTTTCATGCATGACAATACCTTACTGGCCTTAGCCACTGCTGATTGACATTGCACGTCGTTACATAGTTTGTTGTCTATAACAATTCCCAAGTCCTTTTCGTGTGTTGTTATCCCTAATTCACTTCCATTAAGGGTACACGTTGCTTGTGCATTCTTTACGCCGAAGTGCATAACTTTGCATTTTTCAACATAAAATTGAATCTGCCATTTGAGTGCCCAGTCCCCCAGTCTATCTAAATCCCTCTGCAGCAACATTGTATTACTTTACAGAGTTTTGTGTCATCTACAAACACTGATACATGACTTTCAATGCTTTTTTAAAGATCATTTATAAATATGTTAAATAGAAAGGGTCCCAGAACAGAACCCTGAGGGATACCACTTGCCACCTCTGTCCAGCTTGAAAATGTACCATTAATGACAACTCGTTGTACTCTATTTTTAAGCCAATGTTCTACCCAAGTGTTGCCATCACCTCCCAGGTAGCATCATCATCAAACCATACCATGACTGGAATACGTTCCATCACCATTGCTCATTCCAAAGCGTGTCTGTGGTGCACCATTCCACTACTTAAGCCACATGCGATGCCTGATAGTATTCCTGAAAACACGGCAGACCCATACTGTCCGACAGTGTAGGGCGGATATTCTGGCCGAACCTAAGCCCCAGTCCACCTCCCCTGCATGCAGCAAACAAGAGCAGAGTCACAAGAGCTGGAAAATGTGCATAGGCAGCAAATTCAATCCAATAGAATCTATGTGACCAAAACATGATGTGAGATCATCCAAACTTTCAAATCTATTTGAAAACGGGTCAGCAAAGTTTAACCGATACAGGCCCTTCATGTCCCAAGGAACCCACACCCCAGGATACTTATAGTATCTTCGGGTGTGGGTCCCATCAAAATGGAAATTGGACATGAAGGCCCCTGAGTGGCATCTGAAACATGCATCTCCTCTGATTCATCAAATTAAACTCAGAATTGCTCAGTTCTCTGTACGTAAGAATCTCACAGAGAATTTTTGGGAGTGAAACCACTGGCTGCTCCATGCAGAAAAGCTAATTGTCTGCACATGCTGAGATCCTGTAGACCCGACATGGCTGAAGTCATGCATATATGGTTTCTCTCAATCACCTGGCTCCAAGGTCAGTACAAACAGAGATAAGATATTCTAAATTATTAAACAGAATTTGCAATAAAGGAAGTGTAAACATTAGATGACATTTACAGGAAGCATTTAGGAAGGCGGTGTAAGTCACGTGCAGGGAGGCGTGACTAGGACTGCAAAAACAAAGTGATATCTATGCTACTTCATTAAGCTAATGTTATTTTGGTGCCTATAGTCTTCCTTTAAAATAATATAATTGGAGTTAAACTAAGAATTGTAAAGTGTAAGTCAGGGATTTTCCTGGTTGGATCCTGACAAATTCTGGGTTAGTGAATAACAGAGTTAGTGTTATGAATACAAACAACTGTTTTCCTTTGACATAATAAAATACATTTCTATGACTGCTTTACCCATACCATTTGCCATGCAACCAAATTAAATTTTCTTTGCATCTGAAATTACAAATACGGTACATATGATTAATTAGCAAATCAGTGTTTGGGATTTCACATACCACACAAATGTTACTGTTACTTTGTGTAGGCCCTACCTTTCAGTATCCTAATAGAGATATTCAGAACACATCTTTGTAGTGCATTGAGAGGGTAAATGATGTAGTCATAACCCTATGATTGACAGTCAGAGAGCAAAACATATTACAAAGAAATGCTTTCCTTCCTCGAAGAAGGATTAAATGATTTTGATGCAAAAAAAATCGCTCCCTAGATTATTGAACTGCCAGCTAGGATTCCGTGCTGTCACTTGACTAGAAATGACCTTTCACATGTTGTATCAAACGGATACACTTAGCCTTTAGGGTATGGAGAGAACATTGTGTTTTAAAAGTCTTGACCTTTAATTTTTTTTCCCCTTTTAAATATATTCTGTTGGATAATGGATGACGAGGATGTTTTCTTAGATCTTTATTTGAACTGGAGCTATTTTTTATTTTATCAGTTCAAAGCAGAGAAGCTCATTTGATACAGTGATTACATTACCAGAGATGCTGCAAAAAATCAAATGCAAATCTTTTGAATCTATGCAAAGTGCCAAGTGCTTCAGTATAGGCAGCGGAACAGGTCTGGTTAACCTGCAGCTCTGTATCAATTCTTGGATAAAAAAAGACTGGTGTGAGCAAGCTTAGAACCGGGGGAACTGCCCATATTTAAATACTAAAGTAGATATCCATCACATCTCTGCGATGTTACACATTTTGGGGCAAAAATACTATTATATGCAATTGGTCTTCATTGTATCCTCATTGTCAAGTTAAAGGTCTCCAATCACTAAGATATGGGTTTTAGCTACGGTTATCATGAACGTAAATCCAGTGCAACTTGCGCGGTTACAGTTGCAAAGATCACCTCATGCAGCTTCAAAATTCCAGGTTTCATCACTGCATGCAGGACTATGCACATGAACTGGCTTCTGAGTTTCTATTTCATTCTGATCCAGCATGGATGTGTCTAAAAATTATATGTCCAGTGAAATAAGTGGTGTCTATCAGCAGTAAGTTATGAAATCACTTAAAGGGACACTATAGTCACCAGAACAACTACAGCTTATTGAATTTGTTCTGGTAAGTAGAATCATTACCTTCAGGCTTTTTGCTGGAAACACTGTCTTTTCAGAGAAAATGCAGTGTTTACATTACAGCTTAATGATAACTTCACTGGCCACTCCTCAGGTGGCTGTTAGAAATCCTTCCTGGGTCATGGCTGCCTAAAATACATCCAAACATTCAGTATCTCCTCCCTCTGCATGCAGACACTGAACTTTCCCCATAGAGATTCATTGATTCAATTCCTCTCTATGAGGAGATGCTGATTGGCCAGGGCTGTGTTTGAATTGTGCTGGCTCTGCCCCTGATCTGCCTCCTTGTCAGTCTCAGCCAATCCTATGGGGAAGCACTGTGATTGCATCAGGCCACCACTTCTGATGATGTCAACAGACAGCCTGCTATTCTGAGGCAAACAGCATGAAGAGCTACAGCTTCAGGCTTGAATACAAGTAAGATTTTGCTATATTTATGGAGGCATGAGGGGCTCAGGGGGGGTGGGGGGAGGCTAGATGGTGTTTTTAACACTATAGGGTCAGGAATACATGTTTGTGTTCCTGACCCTATAGTGTTCCTTTAAAATATTTGGTATTTCCATGCCCCCAGCTATACCTCCTAAGACAGGTGTGCCTCTTTGATTATTTTAATTAAAATTCACTCTCATTGTTTGGTTAAGGCCAACCAATAAGAGTGCTCTGATAGGTAAAAAGTGAGAAAAGAAAAAAAGTAAAAGCTGCGCCAGATAAAACCAATAAGTAAAAAAAAAAAAATCAACAAGTAAAATTAGTCCAGATAAAAGAGAAAGTCCAAATAAAATAAGTCTTAGCTGAATAAGTCTTCCTTGGATAGGGTAGTCAATGCAGTGGTGAATCAGGAACAATGTCCTCGCTGTCCTTCCTCAGGTAGATCCAATGATATAAAAAGATAAAACAAATGACCCAAATAGTGTAATATGTTCACTAGGGTATACCAGATGATATAGAAGAAATAATATTGCGGGGGCGTGGCTTGGCTGCCGACCGAGATGGCCGTGTAGCACAGGAGCTCCGCTTAATCCACAACGAATAAAGCACTTACCAAAGGCAACGAGGCCCAGACAGTAGCCCTGCAAAGCAGCAGGATGCCAGGCTCCTACTCCGGCAACAAACCAGCCAGGAAAAAAAAGGACGACGGCAGAGAAACCCCTAAAACCGTCGCCGAAATGCTGACGGCGCCACGAGGCACACAGGCCGGACAAGATGGCCGACAACAGAGCCCGCGGGGAAATCAGCATCCTGAGACCGGAACGGGAGAGGAAAGTCCCGAAATCACAGCAGGAGGAACATCACACATACTGGCCAAATTAACAGAGGTGAGCAACTACCTGGCTGCAGAAATTTCCAACTGCACAAAAGAAGTGAAGGCAGAGATTCAGGCGCTGGGCTGCAGAACAGCAGACCTAGAAACCAGAATGGAACAGGTCACCCAGGCACATAACAAGGTAGTAGCACACTCCAAAACCATGGAGAGACAACTAACCGACCTCGCACTCACCATAGACGACCTGGCTAACCGGTCCAGGCGTAATAATGTCCGGCTCAGAGGCCTTCCGGAGTCCCCCACTGAAGGGAATCTGGTAGCCGCAATGGAGCACTATTTTAAACACCTCATCCCAGACATACCCGAAGAACAATGGACGATAGACCGCGCACACAGGGCGCTACGAGCCCGCAGGTCAGCAAACCAGCCTCCTAGGGACATTATAATTAAATTCCATTACTACCGGACAAAGGAGGCGGTGATGCAGTATGCCAGGAACAACGAATTATCGTACAAAGACGCAGTGATAACCGTCTATCAAGACCTCTCCCCTACCACTTTACAGCGTAGAAGAGCATGGAGGCCCCTCACCACGCTGCTGCGGGACAGGGACATAAAATACACATGGGGACATCCGTTTAAGCTGGTGGCGTTCAAGGACGGCACGACACACACCCTGATACCGGGCGCTGATCCTCAGAAGTTCCTCCGGGACATGCGGGTGGACCCACCGCGAGACTTCACCTTGCAGCAGGAACCCATACCCGAGCTGGACACCTTGGCTACAGAATGGAGAACCGTGGGAGACACAGAGGGACGCTGAGCTAAAAACCCCTGAGAGGGGAACCAAGAGACCTCTATGAACTCACATGTCAAGCGAACTGGGACTGGGGAATTAGCAAAACCACACGGGCTTAAGCCATGTCAAGGGGACAGGGGGCATGGAGGAGGGAAAAGCAAAAAACTCAAAGCTATTGCCCACGGGCCTAAAAAATACCCAAAGGCGTGGCGGAACCGACGGACACCCGACTCATGGTGTCCCGGTTCCCCCAAACAACTCCCTCAGCCAATACAGAAGGAGACAAACACTTAGGGACGACAACTAGTAGACAAAGAAGGAATACAGGGGACAGGTCTCTACACGCACACTACACACAACACAACATTCAAGGGCTTACTACAGCTAGGCTTCACCCCCTACGAATCAGATCGCACAAAACAGGAATTAGCGCCCAGGGCGGACGCTGAACTAAGAGAAAGGGATGGGATTGACGGAAGCTGAGACCCCTAGGAGCGAATAGAAAGGGACAGGGAAGAGAGGCTTGGGATGACGGGGGAGGGAGGGGCATGGTAAAGGGCAATATTATTAAGGGGCTATACCAGGGACCTCGTAAAGAGGCACGGTGGATCGGAGACAAACCCGACCCTGTAAGGAACACACATTGATGGCCTGCAGGGGGGGGACACGTCCCCGTCCGAATCTGGCAAAAAGTAAGACTAGATTAAAAAAACAATATTATAATGTGTATACCGGTTATGAAATGTTTGAATTGTTACTCATTATGTTTTTATTTTCTTCTTCCAACACGAGTGAGACCGCTACCCAGACCACAAAAGAGAGGACGACAACAAAGACTCCGGAGAGAGAACCCTACGGACCCCTGACAGGTATGGGCCCAACTCTCCGCACAGACACGCCACCCGCCAGACTAGTCACCCCATGGCACTAAAAATACTATCGATTAATGCTAGGGGACTCAATACGCCCATCAAGCGCAGGACCCTCCTACGCGACCTAAAAACTAAAAAGGTCGACATAGCCCTAATTCAGGAGACCCATATTCCTAGGGCCGCTCCGGTCAAATTAGGTGACCACACATACACAGTCACCCATGAGGCGAGAGCGCTGCGCAAGCAAGCGGGCGTTGCCATACTCCTCCACAAACACTGCCCTTTTACCCTACTACATAAGCAAACGGACCCGGCGGGCAGATTCATAGTGCTTTCGGGAACGTACCATAACAGCAAACTACACCTGGTAAATGTATACGCACCCAACGAACCCGACCAAGACTTCTGGAACACCATAGAATCACTACTACTCACCTTACAGGGGGGTATCCTAGCGGTAGGAGGCGACATGAATGCGGTTCCCTGCCCAGCCCTTGATCGCACCACCAAACCAGGAACACAGAGATCCCAGGGCAGAGGGGGACAGGATAAAATCTTCCACTCCTTCATCCAACACACTGGCTTACTAGATGCATGGAGGCTACAACACCCAGATACATCAGACTACACATTCCACTCAGCCCCACACAACACTTACTCTAGGATAGACAATATACTCCTCAACGGAGCGGGAATGGCCAAACTCATCCAATCAGAAATAAACACCATCACATGGTCGGACCACGCAGACATAACAGTCACACTAGGAAACTTGCAACACCACACTACCTGGACGTGGAAACTCAACACTAGCTTACTAGCCGACGAAGACATTCTCAACGCAACAAGAAAAACAATCACCGACTACTTTAACGCTAATGACACAGAAGACATAAACCCGACCACACTATGGGCAGCCCACAAATCAGTGTTAAGGGGACACCTCATACAAGCAGCTACACATAAAAAACGTGCAAAAACAAAACGCATACTGGAGCTACAGGCAACACTGAGGAAAACCGCCCAACAACACAAACAAAACCCCACCGTCACCTTATATAACCAATTACAAAACATTAGACATCTCATTAGGGAACAAACTCTAGCAGAAATAACCCGCTCCGTACTCTGGTCTAAAAGGCTATTCTACGAAAAGGCGAATAAAATGGACACCATGCTAGCACGCACACTTAGACCCAGACAGGAACGTAAACACATCACCAAAATACGCAACTCAGCAAACCAAATAGACAACACACCGAAAGCTATCAACGAAACGTTTACAGAATACTTTAAGGCATTATACAACCACACGCCTAGAGAGGGGGAAGAACAAGCCCAATACCTAAGCCGCATCACCGAATTCCTAGCACACACACGCTTACCCAAAGTAACGACAGGGGACGCCACCGAGTTAAGTGAACCAATCACACAGGAAGAGGTGGGGGTAGCAATCTCCAATCTTCAAAGTAATAAGGCACCAGGACCAGATGGGTACGATATGTCGTATTACAAAAAATGCAGCACAGAGTTACTGCCACACCTCACCAAACTGTTTAACCACTTCCTACAGGGAGGCACCCCGGACCGGGACATGGCCATAGCAAACATAGTTTTACTACCCAAACCCGATAAGGACGCGACCTTAGCCACAAATTACAGGCCTATCTCCCTAATAAATTCGGACCTAAAAATTTTTGCTAAAATCCTGGCACACAGAATGGCTCCATTACTACCCAAGTTAATTCACCCGGATCAGGTAGGCTTCATACCGGGACGCCAGCTGTACGAAAACACCCGCCGGGGGGTAGACCTGCTGTGGCACATGGCAGACACACGAGCACCATCACTGGCCCTCTCGCTGGACGCAGAGAAGGCCTTTGATAGAGTGCAATGGCCCTTCATGCTGCAACTGCTCCACACACTAGGCTTCCCTGACCCCTTCATCACAGCAATACGAGCACTATACACAAACACACGGGCACAAACCATAGTGGCGGGAGCACCTAAGATACCCTTTGACGTAGGAAACGGAACAAGGCAGGGATGTCCATTATCCCCAATGTTATTCGCTCTTGTCCTAGAGCCATTCCTACACGCAGTCCGAAACGACCCAAATATTACAGGGGTACAACTTGGGAACGAACAATTTAAGATAGCAGCGTACGCAGACGACGTACTCCTCACACTTACGAACCCAAGCCACTCACTGACTCACCTGGCGGGACTACTACAAACATACGGGGACGTGTCCGGCTACAAGATCAACCTCACCAAATCCATAGCACTGCCTTTTCACATAGCCGACCAAGACATACAACTGATTAGACACATACACAAAATCAAAATTAACACGGAAGCTCTCACGTACCTAGGAGTGAAGTTAACGGCAGACACCAACACATTATTTAAACTAAACTATACGCCCCTATTCTCAAAAATAAAATCCGACCTGGAAAATTGGACGGAAAAACCCATATCCTGGCTAGGCCGCCTACATTCAATAAAAATGAATATCTTACCCAGACTAATGTTCCTGTTTCAAGCGCTCCCAATTAACGTAACCAAAAATGACTTAAAGGACATACAGAGGGCAGCAGACGGGTTCATATGGCAGCGGAAAAGACCTAGGATAGCCAGAGCCACAATGTACAACCCAAAATGGAGGGGGGGGCTGGGCCTGCCACACCTCCACCACTACTATGTAGCGGCACAGATAGCCCAAATAGCATATTGGCACTGCCCCATAGACCAACGTAGATGGGTGGACATTGAAGCACTGATGACAGGTGCGGACCTACCACAGTTTCACATTTGGACACCAAGGGAACACAGAGCGCTCCTAAGGACCAGGTGTCCGGCCATTCTAAACTCCATTAGCATATGGGACCGATTCACACAAAAATACAAAATAGCGGATATCCCCTCACCAATGACACCCGTGCTGCGCAATAGGGCATTCCCCCCAGGGATAAGGGCACAAGACTTCAAAGGAATAGAAGCAACGGGCTTACAGAGATATACTCACCTTTACGCGGACGACCGCATAGTCTCATATGAGCACTTACAATCCCTCGCCCCGCTACAAACCCGCGACTTCTTTAGGTACATACAGCTGCGGGATTTCGCACAAACGCAAGAGGTTAAAACAGCCGCGGCGAAACCCCTAACCTTTTTCGAACAAATATGTCTAAAAGAAAAAATGCCAGAGAAACTAATCTCGCGGCTATATAGCCACATATGCACGACATCAGGAATATGGGGTGCGCAAACCTACACGGATAGATGGGAGGAGGACTTGGGGGAAACATTGGAGGGAACAGACTGGCAGGACATATGGGAGGCAAACGCAAAGGTGTCCATCTGCACAACACTACAAGAACAAGCTTACAAAATAATGTTACGGTGGCATACCACCCCAGTGAAACAATATCATATGAAACTGAGCCCTACAGACACATGCTGGCGACTGTGCGGAGAGAGGGGCACATACATCCATATGTGGTGGCAATGCCCAAAGATACAGGAATACTGGGGAAAGATAGTAGACTTATGCTCACAAATTTTAGAACGACGACTGACGCTAGACCCATGGGCCTGCCTCCTCTCAAGACCCACAGAGGGGCTCCACAAACATGACCAAAAACTTCTAAATATGCTCTACCTAGCCGCTCGAAGAGCGATAGCGCAACATTGGATAAACACAGACACACCCCCACTCACCCTGGTCAAAGCAAAAATTAGGGACAACTACCTAATGGATAAGATGACAGCTCAGGTGAGAAATACCACCAACACATTCCGGAAAGTCTGGGCCACATGGGAACAATACGACATCTAAAACAAATAGAAATGACAGATCAGGGACGGCGAAATCTCACTCGTGTAATGGAACTATTTCGTTTTATTTAAGTTAATTTTCATATGGTTTAATATGTACTGAACTGTTACAACATATGTTAAAAGAGTCAAAAGGAAAACGCTGACAGACACTGTAGCAAACGACACCTTAATAGGCCTCTGCGCAGGCCACAGGCTACGGAACCAAAAAAGGCACCAACATCGCTATGATGCGTGCAATCATACCTACCGCTTAAATACAAAACAGGCTTCTGCGCAAGCCACACATGTCTTTTTGAATCTGCTCAGCACGAAAAATAAAGAATATATAAAAAAAAGAAGAAATAATATTGCACTCACATTTAATAGAGCTATAGCTAGCTCTAGTATGGAAAGCGTACAGCGGTTTTGATCCCCGCTTGTAGGATATGATGCAGCTTTCTTTTCTTCAAGGGTAAATGCCACTCAAAGAGAATAAAAAGACACAACAAATAGTGCTCTCTGTATAAAATAATGTAGAAATAAAAATAGATAAAATGGTACTCACAAGGATGGAGCAGGCTGACTGCTCCTTGATGGTAGCGTAGGTGGAATAATCCCCACCAAGGAGTGCTTGGAGTCCAGAGGTAGAAAATGCCAGGTAAAAGTAAAGAGTATATAAAGATAATTGGCACAACCGAAAAAGTGACCAAAAAATCTTTAATAAGTAAAATATACAATATAAATGTCCATAAACGCGTTTCGCCTATAATGGCTTTATCAATATGGAACCATAAACAAGTTTCGCCTATAATGGCTTTATCAGTATGGATTGGTTACCTGTAAGGCTCACTATTTACCTACAGATCACTCTTATTGTTTGGCTTAAACCAACCAATCAGAGCGTTCTGAGTCAAATTGCAGGGAGTGGGAAGGCTTTATTTTTTGTGCGCTTGGGTCTTTTTTTGTTTTATTATAATTTTATTTATTTTTACGTTCGACGGGCTTCACAGATTTTAATTTGTCCTTTCTTGGGACTGAAAAATGAAGGTTTTAGAAAAAAGAAGACATCAAATGGTAAGGTTTTTTTTTAATTTACAGGTATTTTTTTTTTTATTTACAGGTATTTTTTTTTTATTTACAGGTATTTAGTTTTATTGTCCCCCCCTCGCTATTTTTAAGGTGAGGGGGGTAGGTAGGGATTTAGTTTATTTTTTTGGGTGGGGGCTGATTAGGGGCTTGGGGACCTCTAGTCACCAGGGAGGAGTATTTTTTCATTTAGCCCCCACCTGTCACCCGCAGCTCATGGGTAAGGGCCAGGGGGAGGACAATTGGTCCTTCACCCCATTATCTTTTAGGGCCCTCACCTGACGCTAATGGGTGGGGGCCGGGGGGGGGGCAATAGGTCACACCCTTTATCTTTTAGGGCTCAGTGTGTGTGTATAGAAGGGCAGTGTATGTGTATGGGGACAGTGTGTGGGGGGGCAGTATGTGTGTATGGGAGAGCATTATTGGGGATCTGTGGGGTTGGAGGGTAGATTAATAAATTACAATGAACAAAATTATAAACACGACACTTGTTTTTGCCTCCATTTTTCATTAGATGAACTCAAAGATCTAAGACTTTTTCTATGTACACAAAAGGCATATTTCTCTCAAATATTGTTCACAAATCTGTCTAAATCTGTGTTAGTGAGCACTTCTCCTATGCTGAGATAATCCATCCACCTCAGATATGTGGCATATCAAGATGCTGATTAGACAGCATGATTATTGCAAAGGTGTGCCTTAGGCTAGCCACAATTAAAGGCCACTCTAAAATGTACTGTTTTACTGTATTGGGGGTCCGAGAACCAGTCAGTATCTGGTGTGACCACCATTTGCCTCACGCAGTGCAACACATCTCCTTTGTATAGAGTTGATCAGGTTGTTGATTGTGGCCTGTGGAATGTTGGTCCACTCCTCTTCAATGACTGCGCGAATTTGCTGTATATTGGCAGGACTTGGAACACGCTGTCTATACGCCAATCCAGAGCATCCCAAACATGCTTAATGGGTGACATGTCCTGTGAGTATGCTGGCCATCAGGGCCATTTGAAGGAATTTGGGGGCCCCAAGCAAAATGGACATGGAGGCCCCCCCAACCCCACCCCCCGCAGGCATCCAAAGCCTACAGGAACCACAGCATAGCCATACAGTTTAAGTTCACCCACACTTTATATAAATAAAAAAGGTTTACAGTGCAAATACTGATGTTGCATATAATATGCATAAAATTTGAACATTTTCAACAATTGAACATTTGCAAAAAACACCACTGTACCATAAAATCAAATATACATAAAAAAAATGCACAATAACTAAATACAACATACTTAAAACACACACACACACACACTAACAGACACACACACTCACTAACAGATACACACACACTCACTAACAGACACACACACTCACTAACAGACACACACACACTCACTAACAGACAAGCACACACTCACTAACAGACACACACACACTCACTAACAGACAAGCACACACTCACTAACAGACAGACACACACTAACAGACAAAAACTCACTCACCAACAGACACACACAGACACACACTAACAGACACACACACTCACATTAACACACTCACTTTTTTTTTTAATTTAACCCCCCCAGCCTCCTTACCTTTGGGAATGCTGGGGGGGACTTCTCCCTCTCCCTGTGGTCTAGTGGGGCTGTTGGGCGGTCGGGCGGCGCTGACGAGGGAACACTTTCCCCTGAGCGCTCTGCTCAGCTCCCTCACGCGCCAAAGAAGGAAGCTGGGAGCTGGAATATGACATCATATTCCGGCTCCTGGCATCACTCTGCGGCGCGCGAGGGAGCTGAGCAGAGCGCTCAGGGGAAAGTGCTCCCTCGCCAGCGCCGCCCGCCCAACCGGATTGTTAGTTAGCCGCAAGGATAACAAGACATTTGCCCTGAGCATTTGGGGGGAAAAGTGCCTGGAAAATGCCACCCAAGGCAAATGCCTTGTTTGCCTCATGGCTAATACGTCCCTGGTCGTTGTCTTGGGACCCCAAGCCAGCTCGGGGGCCCCAAGCAGTTGCTTGGTTTGCTTGCCTTGTCGCGATGAGCCTGCTGGCCATGTAAGAACTGGGATGTTCTCAGCTTCCAGGAATTGTGTACAGATCCTTGCAACATGGGGCGGTGCATTATCATGCTGCAACATGAGGTGATGGTCGTGGATGAATGTCACAACAATGGGCCTCAGGATCTCATAACGGTATCTCATGCAGGTGAGACAGTTTGTGAGGAAATTATTTGGTTATGCAAACTGATTGTTGCAGCAGCTGTCCGGATGGCTGGTCTCAGACGATCTTGGAGGTGAAGATGCTGGATGTGAAGGCCAGTTGGATGTACTGCCAAATTCTCTGAAATGCCTTTGGAGATGGCTTATTGTAGAGAAATGAACATTCAATTCACGGGCAACAGCTCTGGTGGACATTCCTGCAGTCAGCATGCCAATTGCACGCTCCCTCAAAACTTGCAACATCTGTAGCATTGTGCTGTATGATAAAACTGCACATTTTAGAGTGGTCTTTTATTGTGGCCAGCCTAAGGCACGCCTTTGCAATAACCATGCTGTCTTATCAGCATCTTGATATGCCACACCTGTGAGGTGGATGGATTATCTCGGCAAAGGAGAAGTGCTCACTATCTCGGCAAAGGAGAAGTAAACACAGATTTAGACAGATTTGTGAACAATATTTGAGAGAAATAGGCCTTTTGTGTACTTAGAAAATGTCTTTTCTTTGAGTTCAGCTCATGAAAAATGGGGGCAAAAACAAAAGTGTTGCGTTTATAATTTTGTTCAGTGTATAAAAAATGTTTTAATTAATAAAATTATTAATTTTATATCCCCCCTACCTGCTTACAGTACTAATCCCTGGTGGTCCGTGAGGAAACTCTGGTAGTCCAAGTGGTGAGAGTGAACTCTAGCAGCTCAGGCTAGTGTTCACTCTCGCGAGATTCGGAGCATTGCCATGGTAACCACTGCAATGTTCTGAGCTCGCGAGAGGAGAACCCGATGGAGCTGCAAGTTCAAGTGCTAGCGGGCTAGAGAGGGAGATCTCTGATCTTCCATCTGGTACTGCAGAGCCTACAGGGGAGAGGGAGGCACTGTTCCCGGTGCTATGATCGTATGATCACAGCACATGTGAAATATTTAGCGGCAATTTAAAGACCAATGTCCTAAAATACTGTTTTATGACCACGGGGATGGCGCATAAAATGGGTCTCCAGTGGCAAGAACACATGATTCATCATGCTACTGTAATCTGACCACAATACCTTTTGTACTATAGTGGCGCTGCCTTTCCAATTCTTTGGAGACCAGTTGGTAACTAGGAACAACAGGGAGTGTTTTTCAGGGTATTTATTATACATGATATTACAATTAATAATAAGTCCCAAAGCTAATGTCACATTTCAAATAAGGGTTTATGATAATAAAGGTTAAGAACCCCTGATATTGAAGGCCATATTCTGCTATCAAGTTTTACAATAAATTCTATTCTATAGATTCACATTTTGGTCTGGCAGAAATGTATTGAAATCTGGCACTATTCCACACAGTTCTATAATAAGATTTAATTTACTTTAGTCACTGTTTACACAGACATTTTCTCATTGAGTAATAGTAAAAAAAATATATCTTTAGTGTTTGAACAGACGTTATTTTTCTTCTGCTAAATATGTCCCTGTATATATGCAAATGAAAGCCTATTTGTGGATCGTTAGGGACTAATGCTTGGAGAATTAGTGCTTCTCATTAAGCAGACCTTTATCTATTTGTGGAGATATGTCTTGATTCTAACTGTATTTATTTTAAATGTGCTTGGCTACTCCTGTCCTCATATAAATTCTGATTTAGAAAAATATTTCTGTGTTTTCTGTTTCCTATATCAGCAGCTTGAGAATAAAACTTAAGCAGATGGAATCTTGCCTGGAGGTACTTGGAACGGTATCAGAAAGTTCTTGCAGCCAGTAGATGGACTAATTTGAACCAACATATGCCAAGGTGGACAGTCATGTTGACTTTCATGTGGTTCTACCCGGAATGGCGCCAATAATTAGAGTAAAACAACAGTGAACTGGTAAACTATCGTCGATAGCATATAAACCCCACCAATGTCAGACGTTTGATTTATGTGTTACTTTTCTGGCAGAAAGCAGTGGGATCATATAGGACGTATATCTGTATACTAGAAATTGGCTAAACTAGGACTTGTGGAGAATTAAAAAGGGAAGTGCAAATTTCAAGGTCTCCGACTTGTGGAGAATTAAAAAGGGAAGTGCAAATTTCAAGGTCTCCGACTCAACTAGTTTTCCATTTCAGCTATATTGACATGAAATTTGACATACTGTTGCACATGCTCCACAGTCGCCTCTTTAGTTTAACCCCGAAGATGTGAATCATCTGTTTTTCTACCGTAAAGTTCCCAGGCTAATTAAAATATGTCAACAAAGTTAAAAAAAAGAACTGTATGTTATAGGCGCTTCACAAAGATATTAAATACAGTGCCGCTACAACACTCTAGTGGGGATCCCTCTCACCCACCTTAAATACAGAACACCAAAAAACAGGAAAAAAAGCCAGAAGCAATTCACCTAAAGAGTGGAGCGTTAGATAAATGGATTGGACACCTACCCCTAACAAGGGTCGTCTGGTCCTTTCCTTACAATGGTTTATTTGTTACATCCAATTCATATGAATATATGGATGAAAGAAAACAAGAAAAGCAATAGTGTGAATCAGTATTTGTAATTAATATTTGAAAATAAGTTTATAGATTTTCGACTCACATGATTCAGAGCCCTAATTAGGATAGGCTCAAATCTTTTGCGCTTGTGTGCTGTCTGGTGGCACCTTCCCCTTTAAATGGGCACAGTAATTTTCCTCAGTGGAAGGAGGTTTCATAATATACTACACTAGATTGTCCTCTTTTGTGTCCAATCCATTTATCTAACGCTCCACTCTTAAGGTGAATTGCTTCTGGCTTTTTCCCTGTTTTTTGGTGTTCTGTAATTAAAATATGTGTAGTGATCTCTTTGCAGTATATACTTTTTTGTCAGAACCTGGAAAACAAGCTGTGGTTAAACTAGTGCAAAATACCTAGTGGCTTATTCGCTAATCAGTGAATATAGGCAAAATGTAGAATTTACGCAGTAGCTGATTTGCAAATATATTGCAACTTAAATATGTTTCCAGTCATTGCGTAACAGCAAGATTTGTCAAATTTACCAAATCAGGGCACACATGGTATATGTCCACATAACATGCAGTTACACCCACACTCTTATTCTCTCCAGTACACAATCCTGTCTCTCTGCATTACAATCGTTTTGACCTTTAAATCCTCCATTTTTACTGCACACAGGAATAAGCTCTGACTCAGAGGACATCCAAATATCTCACTCAGTTTGGTAAGATGAAGGTAAAGCCTCTTGCTCTAGCACAATTTGCTTTTTAAGCCAAAGTGAGGTTCGTACATCATGTTTCTAGACATCTTGTTCAATAAACGTCTCTATTTTTAACAATTTCTTGGCTGGATACTTTCTGGACAGACCTCGTATTACTTGCATATAAGTTGCAAATGGAATGGCATGGGACAGATGTTGGTGTCCTTGCAGGAGTGATTCTTAAGCTGGATAGTTATACCGATTGGTTATCTGAACCAGTACACACACTGGATGTGAGAGGACAAAATGTATGAAGGAGAACACAAACATACATATTTATATAAACATAGTTCAGTTTAAAAAAAATAAATACATAATTAATAGAATTTTAATTACCAGGAACTTTTTGTTTGAAAAACTATTAGGCTAAATTTATATGAAACATGAGATGCATAGCTTACACATAAATATATGATAAAACCAGAGCTGGATGTATCAACCATTAGGTGAACAAGATCTCTGCCTAGGATCCAGGATGAGACAGGGCCAGGTGGGCCGCTGTCTGGGCCTAGAAATCTGCCTGGGTTTGATGGGTCAATCCTTGAGCTGGCAGGAAAATCAAAAAGATCTTTCAGCTTAAACTTGAGCCCCCTCAAGTAAGTCATTAACTGAGCGCCGGACCTTGAGGGAGCTATTAAAGTGGTCTGCACCTGGTATTGGTGCAGGCCAGAATGCTCCCCCACCAAACCAGGGATGACTCTCCACTACTACCACGTGGACTACCATGCAAAGATAAGCAAAAGGGGGCAAACACGCACATTCAGACAATCCCAATCAACACCATCACAGAGGCCACCAAGCTCATACATGACATATCAGTGCACCTCAGCAGTGGAGTGCAAAACATGTCACCAAAATGTGAACTATATTGTTTTGTAAATTCAAATGATGTATCCCCTTTAAGGAATCATTTTGATATTCGTACAAAGTTTACAATTTGTGTTTTAATTTACTGCTTTTTGGCGTTTAGAGAATAAACTCTATTATAGATGCTGATGTGAAAATCTTGTATTATCAATATCCAGAACTGGAAACAATCATGTTTGAGACCATCACTATAAATTAGCTCACCTCCTTACACTATGACACACAAATCCTTCCTTACAATCTGAAATCCTTGGTTGAGTGATCCCACACTAAATTAAATGTTCTTTTCAAGCTGAGTCACTTTGATTCATACTGTTATTGCACACTTAACACCCACTTTTATTTTCCATTATTTTCTTCCTCTTTGTATTTATCCCATTGTGGTTTGTTTACAACATTGGTTTAAAACCTTATTTGAAGTAGGGTGCAGTTCGGAGAAAGCTTTCCAGGGAATGTCTATTTTTTCTGTTTACCTTGCTCACCAGATTGTACATGTGCTGTACCAAACAGATATGTATACTACCATCCATGACATGTTGATTAGATTTATTTTAAACCACTTTATCTCATTGAAGTGACTGGAGTCCCATGGCCCCATCCGTCTGTTCCAGACACCACTTCAATGAGACGGTGTGGTTATATATCCTAGAGAAGGGGTGCCCAAAAGGTAGATCTCAAGATGTTGTAGAACTACAACTCTAGACTGGCAAAGCATCATAGAAGCTGTAATTTTAAAACATCTGTGGATCTACCTTTTGGGCGCCCCTGTCCTAGAGTGTTCCTTTAATTATCAGATGGTATGTCCGGCATTCAGTCTAAATTTTCTAAAGTCACTAAGGGAAATTTATCAAAGTGTCCTGTTCTAAAAAGTGGTCCGAAGTAGAGCAATCAGCACGAGAACCAGTAGAAACAGCAGTCACATTCCATTGGTGACTCCCCTTTTAATTTCTTCACCACTTTTTGGAACAGAACACTTTGATAAACATCCTCCGATGTGTTTTTGCACTGTGTAGTGGCATGAGGCACATTGGTTGAAAATCACTGGCCTAGAATCGCATTTTTTTTCTATCGTTTCATTTATGGATGGTTGATGGCGTATAAGTGTATATATAAATAGCTTCTAATATTGTACTACGGAATCGGCACTATTGCTGAGATGATTGCTCCTCTTAATTTTTTTAATTTTTGTAAAATTCTTTATTTTTGTTGTGCGATAGTAACAAACAAGAATATATTGACATTATCACATAATTATTTGAGACAAAAAAGTGGCAGGTATATTACATCGTATGTCGTGAAAGTCGCACATTTTATAAGAAATTATGGCTCCTCTTGATATCTCTCAGCACTCCATCCATTAACCACCTGATGTTCCATATACCGGTACTTATTGTTTGTTAAATATATCATGTAGCACTATGCTTAAGACTCCAAGATTCCTATAGTTAATCATGTGATGACCCTCATATTATTGTTTAGCATTTCATCCTTTACCTTTAACTTGCTTGTTTATTGCTTGATAACATTATATAGACACAGATATAGAGATATGGACTCACTCACTAAATACCAGTTTGAATCTCACAAAATATTATAGTTTTTTTTAGCCCCTTAAGGATGGAGGCAATTGGTCAGACCAAAACAAAAACTAGAATTAAGCTATATGTCTATTCAGGATCAAATATAGGGCTTGCAAATAAAATTATCTGGAATATATATATAAATATATTTGCATTTTCATTCATAACACAGGCATACCCCTCTAGACTGGCCACTCTAGACTGGCAAAGCATCATAGAAGCTGTAATTTTAAAACATCTGTGGATCTACCTTTTGGGCGCCCCTGTCCTAGAGTGTTCCTTTAACCCCTTAAGGACACATGACATGTGTGACATGTCATGATTCCCTTTTATTCCAGAAGTTTGGTCCTTAAGGGGTTAATTATCAGATGGTATGTCCGGCATTCAGTCTAAATTTTCTAAAGTCACTAAGGGAAATTTATCAAAGTGTCCTGTTCTAAAAAGTGGTCCGAAGTAGAGCAATCAGCACGAGAACCAGTAGAAACAGCAGTCACATTCCATTGGTGACTCCCCTTTTAATTTCTTCACCACTTTTTGGAACAGAACACTTTGATAAACATCCTCCGATGTGTTTTTGCACTGTGTAGTGGCATGAGGCACATTGGTTGAAAATCACTGGCCTAGAATCGCATTTTTTTTCTATCGTTTCATTTATGGATGGTTGATGGCGTATAAGTGTATATATAAATAGCTTCTAATATTGTACTACGGAATCGGCACTATTGCTGAGATGATTGCTCCTCTTAATTTTTTTAATTTTTGTAAAATTCTTTATTTTTGTTGTGCGATAGTAACAAACAAGAATATATTGACATTATCACATAATTATTTGAGACAAAAAAGTGGCAGGTATATTACATCGTATGTCGTGAAAGTCGCACATTTTATAAGAAATTATGGCTCCTCTTGATATCTCTCAGCACTCCATCCATTAACCACCTGATGTTCCATATACCGGTACTTATTGTTTGTTAAATATATCATGTAGCACTATGCTTAAGACTCCAAGATTCTTATAGTTAATCATGTGATGACCCTCATATTATTGTTTAGCATTTCATCCTTTACCTTTAACTTGCTTGTTTATTGCTTGATAACATTATATAGACACAGATATAGAGATATGGACTCACTCACTAAATACCAGTTTGAATCTCACAAAATATTATAGTTTTTTTTAGCCCCTTAAGGATGGAGGCAATTGGTCAGACCAAAACAAAAACTAGAATTAAGCTATATGTCTATTCAGGATCAAATATAGGGCTTGCAAATAAAATTATCTGGAATATATATATATATATATTTGCATTTTCATTCATAACACAGGCATACCCCTCTAGACTGGCCACTCTAGACTGGCAAAGCATCATAGAAGCTGTAATTTTAAAACATCTGTGGATCTACCTTTTGGGCGCCCCTGTCCTAGAGTGTTCCTTTAATTATCAGATGGTATGTCCGGCATTCAGTCTAAATTTTCTAAAGTCACTAAGGGAAATTTATCAAAGTGTCCTGTTCTAAAAAGTGGTCCGAAGTAGAGCAATCAGCACGAGAACCAGTAGAAACAGCAGTCACATTCCATTGGTGACTCCCCTTTTAATTTCTTCACCACTTTTTGGAACAGAACACTTTGATAAACATCCTCCGATGTGTTTTTGCACTGTGTAGTGGCATGAGGCACATTGGTTGAAAATCACTGGCCTAGAATCGCATTTTTTTCTATCGTTTCATTTATGGATGGTTGATGGCGTATAAGTGTATATATAAATAGCTTCTAATATTGTACTACGGAATCGGCACTATTGCTGAGATGATTGCTCCTCTTAATTTTTTTAATTTTTGTAAAATTCTTTATTTTTGTTGTGCGATAGTAACAAACAAGAATATATTGACATTATCACATAATTATTTGAGACAAAAAAGTGGCAGGTATATTACATCGTATGTCGTGAAAGTCGCACATTTTATAAGAAATTATGGCTCCTCTTGATATCTCTCAGCACTCCATCCATTAACCACCTGATGTTCCATATACCGGTACTTATTGTTTGTTAAATATATCATGTAGCACTATGCTTAAGACTCCAAGATTCCTATAGTTAATCATGTGATGACCCTCATATTATTGTTTAGCATTTCATCCTTTACCTTTAACTTGCTTGTTTATTGCTTGATAACATTATATAGACACAGATATAGAGATATGGACTCACTCACTAAATACCAGTTTGAATCTCACAAAATATTATAGTTTTTTTTAGCCCCTTAAGGATGGAGGCAATTGGTCAGACCAAAACAAAAACTAGAATTAAGCTATATGTCTATTCAGGATCAAATATAGGGCTTGCAAATAAAATTATCTGGAATATATATATATATATATTTGCATTTTCATTCATAACACAGGCATACCCCTCTAGACTGGCCACTCTAGACTGGCAAAGCATCATAGAAGCTGTAATTTTAAAACATCTGTGGATCTACCTTTTGGGCGCCCCTGTCCTAGAGTGTTCCTTTAATTATCAGATGGTATGTCCGGCATTCAGTCTAAATTTTCTAAAGTCACTAAGGGAAATTTATCAAAGTGTCCTGTTCTAAAAAGTGGTCCGAAGTAGAGCAATCAGCACGAGAACCAGTAGAAACAGCAGTCACATTCCATTGGTGACTCCCCTTTTAATTTCTTCACCACTTTTTGGAACAGAACACTTTGATAAACATCCTCCGATGTGTTTTTGCACTGTGTAGTGGCATGAGGCACATTGGTTGAAAATCACTGGCCTAGAATCGCATTTTTTTTCTATCGTTTCATTTATGGATGGTTGATGGCGTATAAGTGTATATATAAATAGCTTCTAATATTGTACTACGGAATCGGCACTATTGCTGAGATGATTGCTCCTCTTAATTTTTTTAATTTTTGTAAAATTCTTTATTTTTGTTGTGCGATAGTAACAAACAAGAATATATTGACATTATCACATAATTATTTGAGACAAAAAAGTGGCAGGTATATTACATCGTATGTCGTGAAAGTCGCACATTTTATAAGAAATTATGGCTCCTCTTGATATCTCTCAGCACTCCATCCATTAACCACCTGATGTTCCATATACCGGTACTTATTGTTTGTTAAATATATCATGTAGCACTATGCTTAAGACTCCAAGATTCCTATAGTTAATCATGTGATGACCCTCATATTATTGTTTAGCATTTCATCCTTTACCTTTAACTTGCTTGTTTATTGCTTGATAACATTATATAGACACAGATATAGAGATATGGACTCACTCACTAAATACCAGTTTGAATCTCACAAAATATTATAGTTTTTTTTAGCCCCTTAAGGATGGAGGCAATTGGTCAGACCAAAACAAAAACTAGAATTAAGCTATATGTCTATTCAGGATCAAATATAGGGCTTGCAAATAAAATTATCTGGAATATATATATAAATATATTTGCATTTTCATTCATAACACAGGCATACCCCTCTAGACTGGCCACTCTAGACTGGCAAAGCATCATAGAAGCTGTAATTTTAAAACATCTGTGGATCTACCTTTTGGGCGCCCCTGTCCTAGAGTGTTCCTTTAACCCCTTAAGGACACATGACATGTGTGACATGTCATGATTCCCTTTTATTCCAGAAGTTTGGTCCTTAAGGGGTTAATTATCAGATGGTATGTCCGGCATTCAGTCTAAATTTTCTAAAGTCACTAAGGGAAATTTATCAAAGTGTCCTGTTCTAAAAAGTGGTCCGAAGTAGAGCAATCAGCACGAGAACCAGTAGAAACAGCAGTCACATTCCATTGGTGACTCCCCTTTTAATTTCTTCACCACTTTTTGGAACAGAACACTTTGATAAACATCCTCCGATGTGTTTTTGCACTGTGTAGTGGCATGAGGCACATTGGTTGAAAATCACTGGCCTAGAATCGCATTTTTTTCTATCGTTTCATTTATGGATGGTTGATGGCGTATAAGTGTATATATAAATAGCTTCTAATATTGTACTACGGAATCGGCACTATTGCTGAGATGATTGCTCCTCTTAATTTTTTTAATTTTTGTAAAATTCTTTATTTTTGTTGTGCGATAGTAACAAACAAGAATATATTGACATTATCACATAATTATTTGAGACAAAAAAGTGGCAGGTATATTACATCGTATGTCGTGAAAGTCGCACATTTTATAAGAAATTATGGCTCCTCTTGATATCTCTCAGCACTCCATCCATTAACCACCTGATGTTCCATATACCGGTACTTATTGTTTGTTAAATATATCATGTAGCACTATGCTTAAGACTCCAAGATTCCTATAGTTAATCATGTGATGACCCTCATATTATTGTTTAGCATTTCATCCTTTACCTTTAACTTGCTTGTTTATTGCTTGATAACATTATATAGACACAGATATAGAGATATGGACTCACTCACTAAATACCAGTTTGAATCTCACAAAATATTATAGTTTTTTTTAGCCCCTTAAGGATGGAGGCAATTGGTCAGACCAAAACAAAAACTAGAATTAAGCTATATGTCTATTCAGGATCAAATATAGGGCTTGCAAATAAAATTATCTGGAATATATATATATATATATTTGCATTTTCATTCATAACACAGGCATACCCCTCTAGACTGGCCACTCTAGACTGGCAAAGCATCATAGAAGCTGTAATTTTAAAACATCTGTGGATCTACCTTTTGGGCGCCCCTGTCCTAGAGTGTTCCTTTAATTATCAGATGGTATGTCCGGCATTCAGTCTAAATTTTCTAAAGTCACTAAGGGAAATTTATCAAAGTGTCCTGTTCTAAAAAGTGGTCCGAAGTAGAGCAATCAGCACGAGAACCAGTAGAAACAGCAGTCACATTCCATTGGTGACTCCCCTTTTAATTTCTTCACCACTTTTTGGAACAGAACACTTTGATAAACATCCTCCGATGTGTTTTTGCACTGTGTAGTGGCATGAGGCACATTGGTTGAAAATCACTGGCCTAGAATCGCATTTTTTTTCTATCGTTTCATTTATGGATGGTTGATGGCGTATAAGTGTATATATAAATAGCTTCTAATATTGTACTACAGAATCGGCACTATTGCTGAGATGATTGCTCCTCTTAATTTTTTTAATTTTTGTAAAATTCTTTATTTTTGTTGTGCGATAGTAACAAACAAGAATATATTGACATTATCACATAATTATTTGAGACAAAAAAGTGGCAGGTATATTACATCGTATGTCGTGAAAGTCGCACATTTTATAAGAAATTATGGCTCCTCTTGATATCTCTCAGCACTCCATCCATTAACCACCTGATGTTCCATATACCGGTACTTATTGTTTGTTAAATATATCATGTAGCACTATGCTTAAGACTCCAAGATTCCTATAGTTAATCATGTGATGACCCTCATATTATTGTTTAGCATTTCATCCTTTACCTTTAACTTGCTTGTTTATTGCTTGATAACATTATATAGACACAGATATAGAGATATGGACTCACTCACTAAATACCAGTTTGAATCTCACAAAATATTATAGTTTTTTTTTAGCCCCTTAAGGATGGAGGCAATTGGTCAGACCAAAACAAAAACTAGAATTAAGCTATATGTCTATTCAGGATCAAATATAGGGCTTGCAAATAAAATTATCTGGAATAAATATATATATATTTGCATTTTCATTCATAACACAGGCATACCCCTCTAGACTGGCCACTCTAGACTGGCAAAGCATCATAGAAGCTGTAATTTTAAAACATCTGTGGATCTACCTTTTGGGCGCCCCTGTCCTAGAGTGTTCCTTTAATTATCAGATGGTATGTCCGGCATTCAGTCTAAATTTTCTAAAGTCACTAAGGGAAATTTATCAAAGTGTCCTGTTCTAAAAAGTGGTCCGAAGTAGAGCAATCAGCACGAGAACCAGTAGAAACAGCAGTCACATTCCATTGGTGACTCCCCTTTTAATTTCTTCACCACTTTTTGGAACAGAACACTTTGATAAACATCCTCCGATGTGTTTTTGCACTGTGTAGTGGCATGAGGCACATTGGTTGAAAATCACTGGCCTAGAATCGCATTTTTTTTCTATCGTTTCATTTATGGATGGTTGATGGCGTATAAGTGTATATATAAATAGCTTCTAATATTGTACTACGGAATCGGCACTATTGCTGAGATGATTGCTCCTCTTAATTTTTTTAATTTTTGTAAAATTCTTTATTTTTGTTGTGCGATAGTAACAAACAAGAATATATTGACATTATCACATAATTATTTGAGACAAAAAAGTGGCAGGTATATTACATCGTATGTCGTGAAAGTCGCACATTTTATAAGAAATTATGGCTCCTCTTGATATCTCTCAGCACTCCATCCATTAACCACCTGATGTTCCATATACCGGTACTTATTGTTTGTTAAATATATCATGTAGCACTATGCTTAAGACTCCAAGATTCCTATAGTTAATCATGTGATGACCCTCATATTATTGTTTAGCATTTCATCCTTTACCTTTAACTTGCTTGTTTATTGCTTGATAACATTATATAGACACAGATATAGAGATATGGACTCACTCACTAAATACCAGTTTGAATCTCACAAAATATTATAGTTTTTTTTAGCCCCTTAAGGATGGAGGCAATTGGTCAGACCAAAACAAAAACTAGAATTAAGCTATATGTCTATTCAGGATCAAATATAGGGCTTGCAAATAAAATTATCTGGAATATATATATATATATATTTGCATTTTCATTCATAACACAGGCATACCCCTAATGGCATTTAAGCCCACATTGCGAAGGACGGCAAAGTACGCCGTAACAGCGTTATGGGGTTAAAAATACCTATGGGGATTTGGTTACAGTATATGATCATACATTGCATATCCTGGCACAATGCCAATGTATCTCATTCTTAGCAAGTCTTATTCTATGGAGAGTTTAACACACTTACTTGGAATCCATCCTTCTGTTTGGTCCAGGTCAACTAGGGATTGTTAAGAACGCTGGTATGTAAGATACCCGTTTGCTTACAGTTCCTCCTGAACTGCTAAAAGCTGAGTGATTATAGCTTGCAGTTCGGGTATTGATTCAAATGTTCTCCAGAAGAAAATGCAGCATTCAAGTAATTTCTCCCAGCATTTAGACACATACCCAAACATCAGCCTAAACTAGATGAAGGGTACAACAGGAATTAATTTATTCAGGCCAACTGGCCGGTTTATATGCAAGTCCCCATACAAGGGGCGCTCCCCCCTGGACTTGAGAGTAGACTATAGTAAAAACATGCACAAGATTACATTGGCTTTCAGGTCCAGGACACTCCCCTACAAAATAGGTCAATCCCTCCCCTGTGCCTGGAAGATAATTGAGTCAGCACTGTATTAAACTCAATTATCTCCAGACACAGAAAACATACATTTTACAAAAAAAAACAAATACCTTTAAACACAAACTCCCCACAAAAGTTACATCCCCTGATAACCCCAATCTGGGTGCCCAACATATCCAAAAATCACTCAGATCGGTTCAGGGGTTCAGGAATTTCCTGGAAGTCATAATTTGAACGTCCGCATGCATGGTACCAATTCGCAAAACAGTATAGCAGTTTCAGAGGTAGCGGTCGGTCCATTTTGGGAAGTCTAAAAACCAAATAATTTCACAAACTGTTCCCCTGGCTCATGGGTAGCATTTGTTCCCCTAATTCATGGGAACAAAACTACAAAATAGCGCTCTCCTGGCTGGTCGGTGAAAAGAAGCAGGCGTTCACAAATTTGACTGGCGTTCGGGGAGTCGAGTGTCCGATTTTAGTTCCGCTGCCTCTTTTCATGCAAACAAGATGGCCACCATTTTCTACAACACGTGGCGTTCGACCAAACAGGGAGAGCACTTCATCTGCGGTTTCCTTTGTAGCTAACCAAACGAGAAAAATCAAATTTAACGAACAAAACAGGGTAGTTTCTTCACAGTGATTAACCAACCAAACAATTAAAATACAAAATCTAATGCTCAAAAATAAATAAATGCTGAAAATCCAAATATTCATTCAATATGAACCAAAGTTGAATGGTAATAAAAACCATTAAATTTGATCACAGTTAGCTTCTGTCAAAGGGGTTGAAAATGAGCCTATCACTGTTCTGCAAAATATGCAAGCATATGAAAATATCTATTTTGCAGTACAGTGATAGTAAGAGCTCATTTGTGAACCTTTTTTTTTTGTTAGCCCAAAACAGTTTTCTCGAATCGAATGCATGGTCAAAATTCAGATGTGCCAAAACTGTGCATAGATGAAATTTGGTTGTCCAAACCCACATTTTTTATTTTTTATAATTCTTTATTTTTGTAGTGCTTGTGAATAACAAAGGTTGCACATTATACACGAAATAGGTAGCAAAGGATAGCGCAACCAAACATAGTAAGTGTACATAAACATCAGCACATATTTTTTTATAAAAGGTGTAAGTCAAGAGAGATATAGCGCATATTGAAGTAGTCGTCTTATGAGTCAGATAGGTTGTATGCACAAGGAGTAAGTAAATCGTGAATGACTATAGAGTAACAGGAAGGGAGAGTCATGTCGTAATCGTAATATGGTTAACTAGCTGAGATGTCTGACTTAACTTGTGATAGTTAGTACAAATTAGGAAAATGAAACTAAAAATAACAACAAGCTTGATCATGCAGTAAGTACCAAATAGATAGTTACCACTGGGTTAATATACTATAGTACCACAAGCAGTGTGGGATTTTATATCTGCTACCTCTTATATAGACTTTGCTATATAGGGCTGCAATTGCTACAGTGATTATGTATATTAACTGGAGGGTGTTGCTTAAGAATTGAAATCAATTGAAAGTTAAGACAACAGGTCGAAACATAACAAATTAATAAAAGACATTAGGCATTTTCACGTGTCACATGAACTCAGCTGGGTAGCAGCAGAACATTCTTATTCAAGGCTTGGTTCTCAGCCAACTCCTATGCTTGGCAGGCTTGGCAGATATTCGTATAGTTCACCGGGTAGATCTGCGTTACGGCAGCAAGTCAAGGCTCCCCTCCAGCCCCAAGCCACATCAGAGGTCCTCCTCTCAAAACTTTGGACCCAGTGGTTTCACAGTCTGAGTCAATCCTTGAAGGGAGTAAGCAGTAGACTCTTGTGGCTTGTCGTTGGTCTTGATTGGTGGTCCTCTGTTTAAGGGGTTGAGATGTCGGGTGCCGACCCCGAGGTTTCTTCAGCACGCGCTGGCTCTTCTTGAGAGGAACCTGAGCTCGGCAACTTGTGTTGTCAAGCAGGGGGCACTCGACCCGCATATCTCGGCTCTTTGATCTGTTCCCAGAGGAAACATGCGCTCTTCTAGTCAGGCCCAAAAGTCTGCAAATGTCGCCTCAAGCTTTAGCAAGACGCACCTAGTGGAGTCAGGCTGCTCACCGATTGCAGCAGCACGTCTCACTCCTCTGTAATAGGCCCATCTGTCATCTTAGTAAGCGTTGCGTCCAGTCAGGTAGTGCGAGCTATCCTGAATAGAAGGTGCAGCGTAGGTCAGTCCAGTAGGGACCTGAAAAACCCCCACCGGTCCAAAGGGGGGGGATAGCAGGATACTGATTCCACACAGCCGGCTGTAGAACTTGAAGAGTGGCCGCCTCTCCTCTGTCCTATCTTGCATAGGCCTCAAAGCCTCCGCTCAAGCAATCCCAGAAGCTCAAGTGTTTTATCTCTGGGTTCACCGTTGCCCCTGTTACAAGAAGATCGCTATACTGCAGTCAAAAAAGCAAGTTGGCTGGGAATCATCCTTGATTATTGAAGTCAGACGCAGGAGCTCTCGCAACACGAGTCTGGTCCGCTTTGCAGTCAGGCTCCGCCCCATAACCAACATTTTTTATTGACTGACACCTCATTTTCCTTCAAAACATGGGCAACCACTCAATTTAGTAACTAGACTCCTTTATGGGCCTTGACTTTTTTTACAGGGGCTAAAATAATACACATGAACAAATTGGCTCAGTGGCTCGTTAGTTATACTATATTGCAATAAGTTAAAACAACCCTCATTACACTCTACCCACTGTCAAAGGCATCTCTCTGCATTGGAATAAGGAGGCAGTGCTGTGACAGGTAACCGTTTAACTGCCTGTTCCCATTACTTCTGCCTGTTCCCCAGACCCAATGTTGGGTCTGTATCTTACATTATTAGCGTATTAGCCCCCTTTATGGAATTATGATAGTTTTCTGAAAAATCTGCTTTTTTTTTTTTTTTTAGAAAAGAGGAGTGGCCACAAGTCCTGGGAACACTACAATTGATATATTGCTTGTAGGAGACAAGTCATGGTTCCTTACTAGTTAAACAAAGGCCGGAAGACAGGATTTGACACTCCCTACTGCAGTACTGAATGGTTCATTAAATCAGTACTGGACAACATGCCCATACTTAGTAGGGGTTTAGGGCCTAGAAAATTGGTTTTAGTTGCCATTAAGGTTTTACCCCATACTTTGTAGCTTTCTTCTTTTTGCATTGTCGTGGTAGCACAGCACTAATAATGGTTGTTTGTCCTATAGTATCTTTGTTAGTTGTTGTTTTTTCTGCCTATTGCCTGCATAGATCTTGCCCTTACTATGATAACAATATGCAATCTAAAATGGCGGTAGGAACCAACAATATGGCTGACCTGTGCTTAGTTAGTGGCTTAATTTGATGGAAATTGCTACTAAAATAAAACTGAATAAAGTTAGGTGACCTAAAGCTAATTATTCTACATTTAATTAGGTTATCAAGGTACTATTCTAGTACTTACAGAGAGTTACCGTAGAGATGATTAAAGTTGATTAGCTTGTGTAATTGGTTATTCATGCATTCATTTGCAAAATCTTGGAAATCTGCTCTGTTACTGACCTTTTTTTACTAACTAAGCTTTGACCAAGCTGCCCTAAAATATGTGTGGGGGTTGCTCAGGATGAGTGCCTCAAATGTGAGAATTAATGAGTGACAAATATCCACGTCTTTGTATTGATTAATGCCAAATATGATTTATCTCCTGCAGTACCAGAAGAATGCGGTTTCTCTCAAGAATATTGAATTAAAGATTTAGTCTGAGATTAAGGTGTTGATGAAAAATATGTATTTTTTTTTCTCTCAAATAGATAAAGAGTAAATTAAAACATGAATAATGTATGCTAAAATGTTCTATGTATCTGACTCATGCATCATGGTTTATTTTAGATATGTTGGTGAATCAAGTTCAACATATAGGATAATCTGTAGTGTTATTTTTATCAAACGAGAAGCAGAAATTGATGTCTAAAGATTGCCAGAGCAGTTTTTATTATTATATTGATTATTTTACGGAACACCAACAGATTAAGCAGTGCTGTAAGTAATAATAGGGCCTACAGGCATGTTGACTTTTAACCAACAATACGAAAAGTTTAACATAACATACAATACTTGCCGGTATAGCAAGGGGCTTCTCTCCTTGGGTGTATTTGACAGACAGAAAAAAAGTTTTGTGCATGGAAAAGGAAGTTACATTGTGATGGAAAATATGTGGTAGGATCCTGGAGGGTGGATGAGAGACTTGGATATTTTAGTAATCTCTATGGTACAACAGAAGGGAAACCTCACAAAAATTCTGCATTCAGCATGACATTTCTGACATGTGGGTCCTGTGTCGTTGCCCCACTTTGGGTCTTTCATGTATAACTCCTGGTGTCACCAGAAATGAAAGCCTCAGGAAGCAAAACAAAGGTTTGTTTCATATTGCTCTCAATCTGTGTTGTGATACAACATGGTATTTTCATATGTGAAAGTATTTTGGTTGTGCTTGGCATAAATATTGGGGAGAGCCTGAAATTGTTAGATCCAGAATTCCAGAAGATGGATTAACATAGGACAAGTCCTAGAGACAGAAGAAATGAGAGGTGCAATTCTGGAAAGAACAAGAAATTTATTTATTTTTTTTGTTCCTTGACTAGTCATTGGACAAGACTTGAGGCCTATGGACACCCTATTGAAAGTTCTAGTGAGTGCTGGCCTATCTATTATCTACTTAATAATGATTGTGGCTTGTCTTGACTTCTTTACCATGTGTAATCCATGGCCTTGCTTTTTGTCTAACTGTGAGGGTTTGTGCTTGGGCCGATGGTCCATAAACTGAATACCTTCTGTACTTGGAGGGTCTCACTGGTTCTGGTATCTGAGAGTTTCACATGTAAAATAAGGCTGTTGTTTGTATTTTCCTATCAGGCCAAAGGTTTCCTGCCGTCCCTGAGGAGCATGATAGGACTATAGTTTAGGAAAATGTGGACACAAAGTGGGGCAGGATGACTAGGAAATTTAGATACTGCACAGAGATAGGGAAAGCTGTTTTCATGATTAAACAAACTAAATACAATTGTGATGCATTCCTAGGGCATCATACAGCCATAGGAAGTCATCTATACGTCATATAATCCCTGGCTACCCTCTATATGATAATTAAACTGCTTTTTGTACTTGTGTCTGTTACAATGGTTTCCATACCATAAGCAGGTTTCGGGTACTGGTTTGGTTCAAGCTGAACCCAATCAGCATAATTTAAAGGGACAGTGTAGTGGTTATAGTACCAGGAGCGCATGGAACATCTTCTATGGTAATCTGTCAGACGATTTTAGAATGATTTGACAACCCACCTAAGAACCCAAAAGTTTAGCATCCAGAATCTTCTTGCAGGGAAATCCAGTTAACTCCACTGTGCTAAGCAGGACTGAGATCATCAGTTGAGTGTCAGCTGAACTCTCTCAGCCAAGTGTTATATTACTGCCATAGGCTGTCTGTACAACTCTCATAGGCTCTATGTAAGTCATTACTAAGATTATTAAGCCTGTTTATTTTAGCAAGCCTTGGTCACTCTTTCTGTACAATGTTTGCATTATGGTAATGGTTATTGTATATATGTGTGATGTTTCTTTGAGTAATAAAGATTGGTATTTTGATTTAATTATTTTAGTTTGGTGTGCATTCTCTGCTCTTATTTACTTGTAGTTTGACATTTTAGGGAATGCCTCTTTAGGATAGCACCCACTGTATTTTATTTTTCAATGACAGATTCTCTCTATGTATTGTTGTTTGTGGATATGGTGCAGGCACCCAGGGAACCCAGGTAAGTTGTCAAACCTGGCTGAACCACTACAATGAACTTTTTATGGTATTGGTGTTTGAAGTGCTCCTTTAATGCAGGGGTTCACAACCCAATCCAGGATTTAGGGATTACCAAGTTGTGTCTAAGGTGTTTTTAGAAAAAGAAAAGAAAAACTCTTAAGATAAAACAGGGTAATCCCTAAATCATGGACTGGTAGGGGTTACTTGAGGACTGGGTTGGGAACCCTTACTTTAATGTCTGGTCAATAAACCCATAATTTACAAGAAGTTCATAAGATTTAAATCAATGCTAAGGGCCAGCAACCAATTTAAACACATTTCATAATATTCTCTATCAAAAATAAAACTATGAAGGAAACCAAAATATAAAAGAGACATAATATACACAGGAATGTGGCAGCCGTATGCATTTCACTCAAGAGAGTGTAAGTACAGGCATTAAGAAAATAGATCCAGACAATCTATTAAAATGTAGACATTGACAGTCTTGGAGAATAGAGAAAAGACTCTAACGAACATGTCAATTCCATGAGTCTCCTTCACGAACATTTTGGTAACACTTATAACTGAAAATGGGGGACAAACCCTTCTAGAGTAACAAATGCCAGTTGCTCGTTCTTGCGGCAGAACACTTGGAATATTTTCCCCACATGTCCTGCGCAAGGCATGAACTAGTAATGCTTATAGATGGGGAATTATGCTTAGAGCAAGGTAACTGACATATTTATTTTCGCTAGATTGTTTCTGACAGCATCCTCTCATGCAAATTTCTTCCATAAACAATGATAGTGAAGTGCATGATAAACCACCCTAATATAAACACAACCAGGTACCATCAGGTGAAGAAGAGGGATCTGTCAAACAGTAAAATTGTAGCAAGACTTGATAGCTAGCAATATTGCCCTAAATGTTGTTATTCCCTTGAATTGTTCAGAATCTCTGGTTAAAGGGACACTATAGTCACCAGAACAACTACAGCTTATTGAATTTGTTCTGGTGAGTAGAATCATTCACTTCAGGCTTTTTGCTGTAAACACTGTCTTTTCAGAGAAAATGCAGTGTTTACATTACAGCATCCAAACATTCAGTATCTCCTCCCTCTGCATGCAGACACTGAACTTTCCTCTTAGAGATTCATTGATTCAATTAATCTCTATGAGGAGATGCTGATTGGCCAGGGCTGTGTTTGAATCATGCTGGCTCTGCCCCTGAACTGCCTCTTTGTCAGTCTCAGACAATCCTATGGTGAAGTATTGTGATTGGATCAGGCCACCACTTCTAATGATGTCAGCAGACTGTTTGTTTTCTGAGTATAACAGCATGCAGAGTTACAGCTTGAATACAGTAAGATATTTACTATATTTTTAAGGCATGAGGGGCCCAGGGGGGGCTAGATGGTGGTTTTAACACTATATGGTCAGGAATACATGTTTGTGTTCCTGACCCTATAGTGATCCTTTAAGATTCTACCCCCTTTGAAGCTGTCATGTAACCTTCTGAAACCTAAAAGGTTACTCCAAGCGCCAAGACAACTTTAGTCAAATTACGTCGTTTTGGTGTATAGATCATGCCCCTGATGTGTCATTGATTAATTATTTGTTGTTTAGGAATTAAATCACTTTGCTTATGCAACCCTAGTTACACCTCCCCTGGCTGTGATTCACACAGCCATTAAATACCGTGATCCAATGGTCTTATTATTGCAAGGCATATATATTTTAAATTGGGATTGCTTACCCTGAACTCCACAAAGTCACTGGGCAAAAAGAGACTCAGTTCAACAATGAAAAAGTATCTAGTTAATAGAAAACCGCCACTGCCAACTGCATCTGGAGCAAAATTAACATTATTTACATTGACAAATCAGGCATATGGAACTGATGTAGAATTATTAAAAACCTGTATTGAACCTGTGTTGAATTTTTGCACTAACTCCATTTTAACCCACATTACCTGACAGAATCCTCCATTTTAAACTACATTACATGACAGAATTTCCCAACAGCATTTAGTGTAATGAATAGAGACTGTATTTTCTATAAAGACATGACTAACCCCGGAATTATTGAATCTCCTGTAACATGCAACAAAGTATAACCAAGGCCATAGCCAAGGCCATGAGAAGCTGGCCTAATGAAATGTTCTATTCATAAAAGAACCCTGCACCTGACCACGAGTCTGACATCACTAACTACCCAAAATGACGCTCAAGCCCCCCTTCCCACCGAGTAAGCCTCGTGCTGGGTAAGATGGCGCTTGAGCCATCTGTCCACACCCGTGTCCAGAACAATACCACCTCCTGGTGGGAGGACACCTAGCTAACCACTTAGTTCTTGAGCCAATTAATAATATTGATGGGTGGACATTGACATAGCCCAGGGGTAGGCAACCTTTTAGCAGCACTGTGCCGATATAGGTTTGTGATGTCCTGTAGCGTGCCGATCCTATTTTTTTAAATTGAGGCATGTATGCTGCCGTATTCTGCTTGTGTTATTTAACTGTAATTGCTTTGTATCGTTGTATTTGTGTGTAAATGAGCTATTATATTGTATATGTTCATTAGTAGTTTATGGTATTGTGTATGATACATATGAATGTGGGCTGTGTATGAGGGCTGCTTGTGGAATTGTGTGTAGATGGATATGTCACATTGTGTGTTTGGTAGTGTGTGTGGGCTGTTTGAGGTATTGCCTGTGAGAGGCTGCATGTGGGATTGTGTGCATGTATGTGGATTGTTAGTGGTGTTGCGTTTGTGGGGATTATGTGTATGTTTGTGTGTGGGCTGTTCGTATTATTTGTATGAGGGGAGGCTTATTCTGCAGGTCTGTGTATATCTAGCAGTGTGGGTGGCTTCCCTGGGTTCCAGTGGGGACCAGGCTGGCCAGGTACAGGTCAAGGACAGGAGCTGCAACAGCAGCTGCAGGCTGCTCTACTACAGTGTGGATTCTCATTCATAAGTGCTGGGAGGAACTGATCTGAGATCACTTCCTCTACGTTCTGCAATGCATAAATTGAGGATTTTCCTTCACCACCTTTTCGTATTAGCAGATATCTGAAGTTTTACTGAGACTCCTGATAGGCCAGAGCCTGTTTGGCTCTAGCAGCCTTGAGTGCCGTGGAAAGACACCTCGAGTGCCGTGCATGGCACTAGTGCCGTAGGTTGCCTACCCCTGACATAGCCACTTAACATTTAATCCAATTAATGATGTTTATTTACTGAAATCTCGATAATCAATGATGATGTAATTTCGCTCTTATAAGGGTCTGCGAGCCCGCTTTTCTTCAGATGCTAATACATTTTCTCGAAGTTATTTTAACCTGAACTCCGTGTGTCAGTGTGAATTTACTTCTGCGTATACACAATTTAATCATCTCAGATTTGGACAGGAACAGATAGATATTTAAACATATTTGTTTATTTCTAAATTAATCTACATCAATTTGGCGCATCCAACGTGGGGCACCGGGCTATGGCCTCTGGCCGGTAAGCCGTCCTAAGGAAGACGCTGTTGGACGGAGGAATCCGGGGGGAAGGAAAGGAGATTGATCACCTCCCTGTACACAGTAGAGACTACTGTAGAGTTTATCCGGTATGTTCCAGCCCCTTTGATTGACCCGTCCACGTGTCTGTGACTGCTACCGGGAGGACATCAAAGACAGGTAATATCTTGCCCGGTGTCTTGTTGTTACCCACCTGTTTACCTGCATTTAGTCTATCTGTTGCCTGGGAGTGTTTGTACTGGCTTGTTTAGCTTAAGTGCCCGGGTGGAGTGTTTGACTGTGTGCCCCTTTTGGGAAAAAGGGGGGTGGACCTGTGGTGTTTGCCTGGGGGTCCTCTGTTGCCTGTTTACCTCTTTTAGGAGCCACGTGGCTGTGGCTGTAGGGAAAAAGGGGGGTGGACCTGTGGAAGTTTTCCTGGGGGTCTTCTTTGCCTGTTTACCTCTTTTAGGAGCCTCGTGGCTGTGGCTGTAGGGAAAAAGAGGGTGTTGGATCTATGGAGGTTGTGTAGACTCATAGCTTCCTGGGGGTCCTTCTGGTGTCACTTTGATAGCCTAGCTAGCCTCATTGTGCACATAGCTCTGCTTGCAGAGAGGTGGTACCCTCCAGCTTCGAGCGCTGAGGCTGGTGGCATTCCAATTGTTATTTGTGGTGCGTGGATTCGGGCAGGCATTGCTGTCTCCATCACCACGGGGTAGTGAGACTTATGAGTGGGTTCATAGGGGCGCTACAAGGGTGAGGATAGTGGTGGCCACACTTAGTGGACTGCTGTAACGAAGGAGGCATATGGATTTCGGACCGGTGTTAGCTGTTATCCTTGGCCGCTGGTAGTGAGACTTGAGGAAGTCATTCTCTGAGCGGGGACACTATGAGGTTGAGGGAGGTGACTTTGGTCACATGAGTAAAGGAAAGGGATTACTGTTGATTTTATTTGAACTGTGATGCATGCACTGTATTTCAATTGAATTGTTGTTTTTTGTTTAATTGGGAGTCATTCAAACTCCTGTGTCTGTCTCTAAATTTCACTTTACTTTTACTTTTACTCTACTTCCTGTATTATTTACACTATCCACTCCTATTTCTCTTGTGAGAGAAGTGATTGGTCACACACTTCTCACCTCGCTCCTAGGCGGGATTAGTGACTAGTCTACGTTTTGGGAAGACGCACTTGAGGGGGACCCACCCTTCTTGAGTGGCAGTCGAGCATTGTAGACGTTCTGTTTAATTTTCCTTTCCCTATATCTGGGACGCCTTTTATAGGGGGATACGGGACAGGAATTGAGTAAGCCCGGTAAGGGCTGGCTAGCGTGTGATTTAGTTGAGGATAGAGAGGGTGAAGAGATGGTTAAAGGGGTTGAGAAGATTGCTAAAGTGTGTAAAATTGCTGTGCCTTCATGTGGTAGATTGCAGCCAGAAAGCTGGCGTAGATTACTGACAGAGAAGAAAGGCAAGCTTACAGATAATGATTTATTGCGTACTGCTGAAGCATGGTACAGAGTAGCGAAGGCTATTCAGCAGGAAGGTTGGGTTGAGGAAGAAATAGATCACAAAGGTGTAAAATTGTTTGTGTATCATAATAATTGTGTTGCTGGGGCATTCCCTCAGCCAGCGCCCCAAAATGGCGCCCAAGGGATGTCCATCCCCAAGGTTCAGTCAGCAATAAGTGACAGCCAGCTGACCATGTTCCCCACTCCCAATCCTCCCATCACCCATCCCGTCATTTCCCCTGTTTGTCCGGTCCTGAATTCTGATGGATCATTATTTTCCCCATCATCATCCCTAACATTCCCATCATCCTCATCCATCCCTGCACTACCTTCTCTGCCTAATCCAAGCATTTCATCCGCCATTCCTTCTCTACGCTCTCTCTCCATCAATAATCCTACCCTCCCGTCTGCATCCACCCAGTTCACTAACCCCTCCTCCCTTGCTACTGTCAATCCTACTACACCTGCTCCGGCTCCTCCTACTACACCTGCCTCTGCTAATCCCTCTCCGCTCTCTCCCCTTCCCATTCCTCCCACAGCCCAGGTTCCCACCCCTTCAGTTTCATATCCATATCCCGGATGTCCCACCTCCTTTCCTAATCCCTGCCCAACTAACCCACCCTCCCCAGGTTCCGCCCAAAACCCTACCCAGTTGTCTTGGCCCTACCCCTTCCCTTACCCCTTGGCCCTGCCCTATCCAAACCAAGCCTACTTCCTTTCCCAAGCCACTCCCCAGACCCCGGTCATGCCCAGTCCGGCACAGTCTGTCCCGGATGTGCCCACATCCAACATTGCCGCCACTTCTTCCCTTAACCCTAACGCAGCTTCCTTTCACGCCTCCAATATGGCGGCCCCCAGTCATCCAGCACCCTTAATGCCGGTACTTCCCGGTGATTACTCACCCCAAGCTCATAATCCACTGGCCACTCCAGCTTCTGGGATTCCCTCATTTCCCCCGGTTCTGACACCTCAAGTGGCCCCATTACTCAGAGGGGTCCGGGTCACAGATGAAGATGAGTATGAGGAGGGATCCCAGAGCTCACAGGATGCCACGGGGCCCCCGCCCCACCGTTCCCTCGATGATCCTTTCGGACATACGGGCCGGGGGGATCGGGCCCCTCCTAAATATGTAGCTTTTAATCCTACCCAGGCTAGTGCCCTGATGAAATCACTCCCTGACCCAGAAAAACAACCTATGCCTTTTTACCGAGGAATAGTTCAGATTCAAAAGACTTATTCTGCAGCATGGCGTGATTTACTGAGCATTTGTGCTATTAAAGCCGGGGATGCATACTGGCCCAGCATGGCCCGCCACCTCAGTACAGATCTGCTAATAAGTGACATTGATTACCCCTCCGGAGTAACTTTTTGCAACCAACTAAAAGAATGGGCTAAGGACAAACTTGCAGATCAGGCTGCTGGCCTTACTGATATTGTGCAAGACAAAGGAGAATCAGTGGAAAGGTTTCATGCAAGACTGTTTCAATTGTTTACAGATTTGGGATTTGATCTTACAGACAAGATCCATTCTCAAATGCTGTCTGGTGCATTTGTCCAAGGTGTTAAAGACTCCATACGCAAGGGAATCATAGCTGCACGCCCTGAATATAAGGTAGTCCCTCTGGATACCTTACTCCTAGTTGCTAGGGGTCTGGAATCTGCCCAGACTCCTAGAAGGCCCAATTCAGTTCCTCTCATGGTGTCCCGCACCGGACCTGTCCCTAAAGGCACCAAACCCGAGGATGGATATTGTTTCAATTGCAAAGCCAAAGGACATTTCAAAAATGACTGCCCTGAACCAAAAAAGGTGTCCAAGCCTGCCCCTAGCCCCAAGGCCTCAAAAACAGTTCCAATAGTTGAGGAACCTGATGATTAGGAAATTGGCAAGCCTTTGTCATTAACCCCTGTCATGGCAGTGTCTTCAGGGGATAAAGGGGGGCCACTTGCCACTGTGACTCTACCAATTGAAGGACAACCTACTACATTTCTTGTTGACACAGGTGCAGCCCGAAGTGTTCTACGAGAACAAGACCTGCCAGACCCATCATTTCTGTCAAATATCGATGTCCTTCCAGAATAGAATGGCCTTAGACATGATTCTAGCTGAAAAAGGGGGTGTATGTAAAATTTTGCCCGACACCATGACATGTTGTACTTACATCCCAGAAAACACAGGCCCTAATGGTAAAGTCACCTTAGCCATAGAAAAATTAAATGAGCTCTCTGAAGAGTTAAAAAGAAATGCTGGGATAAAAGATCCCTGGGAAAGATGGTTTGGTTGGATGACAGGATGGCAAAAAGCTTTAATGCATATTGGTATGGCAATACTAATTTCTCTTTTTATCTTTGCTCTTCTCGTTTGTTGTGTCCTCCCTTGTCTGAGAAAATTCCTACAGAAGACTGTAGACCAAGCAACACCAACTTTTGCACATCTGGCAGTTAATGACCAAGATTTTCAGGAATCTCAACTCACCCTGTATACCGCTGCAAACTATCCCTTTTGTTGATAAAGTGCAAGAGTTCTAGGAAGGGACCAGCTTAGGGACAGCATCCGTCTGTAATGGGTAAAGTCTCCGTGTGGAGAAGTGGTGGACAAGCCACCATGGGCCACCCATGGGAGTGAAGTGTTCGAGAGCCATGCTGACGGATGAGTTAGCCTACTAGGGTCAGATTAAGGGACAGAATTGCACTTTGCATTAACACCTAGCTAGCGGCCACGGGGTTTCTGTGCCTTTGGGCTAACACGTCTTCTGGTATTAACAAATAAAGTTTATCTTTTTAGAATCTAACATTTCATAGGGGGGACTGATGTAGAATTATTAAAAACCTGTATTGAACCTGTGTTGAATTTTTGCACTAACTCCATTTTAACCCACATTACCTGACAGAATCCTCAATTTTAAACTACATTACATGACAGAATTTCCCAACAGCATTTAGTGTAATGAATAGAGACTGTATTTTCTATAAAGACATGACTAACCCCGGAATTATTGAATCTCCTGTAACATGCAACAAAGTATAACCAAGGCCATAGCCAAGGCCATGAGAAGCTGGCCTAATGAAATGTTCTATTCATAAAAGAACCCTGCACCTGACCACGAGTCTGACATCACTAACTACCCAAAATGACGCTCAAGCCCCCCTTCCCACCGAGTAAGCCTCGTGCTGGGTAAGATGGCGCTTGAGCCATCTGTCCACACCCGTGTCCAGAACAATACCACCTCCCGGTGGGAGGACACCTAGCTAACCACTTAGTTCTTGAGCCAATTAATAATATTGATGGGTGGACATTGACATAGCCACTTAACATTTAATCCAATTAATGATGTTTATTTACTGAAATCTCGATAATCAATGATGATGTAATTTCGCTCTTATAAGGGTCTGCGAGCCCGCTTTTCTTCAGATGCTAATAAATTTTCTCGAAGTTATTTTAACCTGAACTCCGTGTGTCAGTGTGAATTTACTGGGAAAACTGGGAAAACTTATTGACTCGAGTATAAGACTAGGGTGGGAAATGCAGCAGCTACTGGTAAATTTCTAAATAAAATTTGATCCTAAAAAAATTATATTAATTGAATATTTATTTAAAGTGTGTGTATATAATGAATGCAGTGTTTGTGTATGAGAATGCAGTGTGTGTGTATGAGAATGCAGTGTGTGTATGAGTGCAGTGTCTGTGTATGAGTGCAGTGTGTATGAATGCAGTGTGTGTGTGTGTGTGATGCAGAGCCTTGTTGGGGGTTATTTTTTAATTATTATTTTAATATTGTTTTTGTTTCATTAATATTTTTTTTTTATTATTATTTTTTATTTTATTATTTTTATTTTTATTTTTTTATTATTTTATTATTATTATTATTATTATTTATATATATTAATTTTTTCGTCCAGTGGTCCAATTTTTTCGTCCAGTGGTCCAGTGGCATTGGTAGTTCAGTGGGGGGAAGAGAGGGGCTGGCAGAGAGCACTTACCTCTCCTGCAGCTCCTGTCAGCTCCCTTCTCCTCCGCGCCGGTCCGGTCAGCTCCCCTGTCAGCTCACAGTGTAAGTCTTGCGAGAGCCGCACTATGACCCCGCGGCTCTCGCAAGACTTACACTGGGAGCTGACAGAGGTGCTGAACGGACCGGCGCAGAGGAGAAGGGAGCTGACGGGGGCTGCAGGAGAGGTAAGCGCTCGCTGCCAGCCCCTTGTCTGTATTACGGCAATGTAAATTGCCATAATACAGACACTGACTCGAGTATAAGACGAGTTGGGGTTTTTCAGCACAAAAAAATGTGCTGAAAAACTCGGCTTATACTCGAGTATATACGGTAAGTTAAGAGGGTCACGGAGTCCAAAAATGATTGAGAGGGATTCAGGGGTGAAAGATTAATGGATCAATAGATCCCAATCATGACAGATCAGCTTTAATGGTATAAAGGTACAGACAATAGTTAATGCCTAATAAGAAATTCCAGACAATTTATATTATTAAACAACATCTTTAAATAATTAAAATGAAAGGAGTTTAATATATGTAGGCAACTAAATCTTGGAATATTACTACCATTCATTATCCTGTATTTATTCACCTAACAGCCCCTAATTAACAATGTCTTCTGGTTTTATTAAAAAGAATCTGGTTAGCTTAGTTTAGATATTTCACTTGGAGTGGAAACAATAAACTGAGATTTGTATGTTGTCCCATGGAATCACCAAACTATTCCATTGATCTTTACAGACGTAGAGGTGGGGGTAGACTATAATAATTACAAACGTAAATGGCATTTAGATGACAACTAAAAAGAACACAATAGATGGTAAGGGTCCTGAAAATTCAAAAGATTTCCGTCTGCAGCACTAGGATAATGACAATGAGGAAAACGCCAATTTATCAACATGGCAGAGAAAGCTGTGGGGGTTATGATAAATCTGATGCTGCATATTTAACCAGCCTCGCCATACGTTGAGACTTTATGATTAAAGAGTGTGACCGTGTTTAGGAAAGTTTGTGGTCTTGGTAGCTGCATTAATAATGAAGAGATGGGGAAGACAGGAAGTCGGTCACCAATATGACCGGTAATTAACACAGTAAATCACAACGCACATTATCATACATCACAACATTGCGGATTGTTTTTTTTTTTTTCCAATTAAGATTTTTTATTAAATATATTTCAAGATATTGGGTAGAAAAAAATAAAACATTTGTAATACAGAATTGGCATTTTGAATTGGATTCTATGTTTAGTGTCGATATTAAAGAAGCTAAAAATAAACAGATGACAATAGCACTAATAAGATTAATACAATAAATTGAATATAAAAATTAAAACTCATTACAAGAGAAATAAAAAAGAGAGAAAGAGAGAAAAGATTAATAGACAGGAAAGTAAGAATAAAAAAGCACGAGAAAATAATTAAAGGAGATTCCTTTTTTAATATTAGGAACTAAAAGCCTTTTAGACCAGTGGTTCTTTTTTGAAAGTGACCCAAACTATTATCATGCCTTTAACTTGGCAACTAATTTTCACTTCTATAGTTAGCTCACCAATCCATTCTTCAGTTGTATATATGGTAAATGAAACCTTTGCAGAACACCTAAACTTGCAAGGTGTTCCGCGGGCCACGGGCTACCACAGCAATGCTCTGACACTTCAGATGCTGGAGTTCACAAGATCTCTGTTACATGGTCTGCAGCTCTGTACTCAGTCGTGCTGCAGACTGGATAGCACATACTGTTACCCTTCCCACACACTCAGGGGCGGGCTGGGCCGGGGGGCAGGGAGGCAATTGCCCCCCAGGCCACCCTAAATCGTTTGCAAAACAGCCGCTGCAGTGCTGTTCTGGGCGCCAGGAGGAGGGGGGGTGCCGCGCGGAGCAGGCTGATGGCCTGTTACAGGGAGCCCAGCAGGTGGTCAGCTGGCCACCTAGGGCGCCCCGGTAGCAAGGCAGAGTAGGCACCTTCTTGTCCCAGACAGCAGGTGCCTACTCTGCAGGAATATACCGGCCGCGTGAGGAAGGAGGCAGGCAGCGAGGGAGCACTGCCTCTGCTGATGATCTTCCTGCTCCCTCGCGCGCCCTCTCTGGTGATGCCGGGAGCCGGAATATGATGTAATTCCGGCCCCGCATCACTAACTGCGCGAGGGAGCAGAGAAGAGCAGGAAGTCACTGGACCCCGGGGAAAGGACCCAGACGACTCCTAAAGGTAGGAGCAACAAGGAATTTGTGTGTGTGTGTCTGGAAGTGTGTGTGTGTGTCTGGAAGTGTGAGTGTGTGTCTGGAAGTGTGTGCGTGTGTGTCTGGAAGTGAATGTGTGTTTGGAAGTGTGAGTGTGTGTCTGGAAGTGTGAGCGTGTGTCTGGAAGTGTGTGTGTGTGTCTGGAAGTGTGAGTGTGTGTCTGGAAGTGTGAGTGTGTGTCTGGAAGTGTTTGTTTGTGTGTGTGTGTCTGAAAGTGAGTGTGTGTCTGGAAGTGTGAGTGTGTGTCTGGAATTGTGAGTGTGTGTCTGGACGTGTGTGTGCGTCTGGAAGTGTGAGTGTGTGTCTGGAAGTGTGTGTGTGTCTGGAAGTGTGTGTGTGTCTGGAAGTGTGTGTGTATCTGGAAGTGTGAGTGTGTGAGTGTGTGTGTCTGGAAGTGAGTGTGTGTGTGTCTGGAAGTGAGTGTGTGTGTGTGTGTGTCTGAGAGTTAGTGTGTGTGTCTGGAAGTGTGAGTGTGTGTGTCTGGAAGTGAGTGTGTGTGTCTGGAAGTGAGTGTGTGTGTCTGGAAGTGAGTGTGTGTGTGTGTGTGTGGAAGTGTGAGTGTGTGTCTGGAAGTGTGTGTGTGTGTGTGTGTGTGTGTGTGTCTGGAAGTGAGTGTGTGTGTGTCTGGAAGTGAGTGTGTGTCTGGAAGTGTGAGTGTGTGTCTGGAAGTGTGTGTGTGTGTCTGGAAGTGTGTGTGTGTGTCTGGAAGTGTGAGTGTGTGTCTGGAAGTGTGAGTGTGTGTGAGTGTGTGTGTGTGTGTGTCTGGGAGTTAGTGTGTGTGAGTGTGTGTCTGGAAGTGTGAGTGTGTGTGTCTGGAAGTGCGTGTGTCTGTCAGTAAGTGTGTGTGTGTGTCTGTCAGTGTGTGTGTCTGCCTGTCAGTGAGTGTTTGTCTGTCAGTGAGTGTTTGTCTGTCAGGGTTTGTGTGTGTGTGTGTGTGTGTTATTGAGAGTGAGTGCCAGTGTGCCTGTCAGCAGGGCCAGCCTTTGGGATGTGCAAGCTGTGGTGTCACATAGGGTGCCATGACAACAGAGGCGCCCGGTGGCCAACACAGCTCACAAGTGTGAGTGTGTGTGTCTGGAAGTGTGTGTGTGTGTGTGTGTCTGGAAGTGAGTGTGTGTCTGCCTGTCAGTGTTTGTGTGTGTGTGTGTTTGTGTGTGTGTGTCTGCCTGTCAGTGAGTGTTTGTCTTTCAGGGTTTGTGTGTGTGTGTTATTGAGAGTGAGTGTCAGTGTGTCTGTCAGCAGGCCAGCCTTTGAGGTGTGCAAGCTGTGGGGTCACGTAGGGTGCCATGACAACAGAGGCGCCCGGTGGCCAACACAGCTCACAAGTTTAGGACACCAGCACATTGAAGGGACACTCCAGGCACCCAGATCCATTCTGCCCATTGGAGTGGTCTGGGTGCCAACTCCCACTACCCTTAACCCTGCAACTGTGAATATTGCAGTTTTCATAAACTGCAATAAGTACATTGCAGGGTTAACTCCTCCTCTAGTGGCTGTCTACTAGAGGAGGAGTTCTACGTCCTGGTTTATAGCACATGTTTTCAATGCTTTCCTATGGAGAGGTCTCCCCCGCCGGGGGCCGCGCATGTGCAACGGGTCTCCCCTGCCGGTTGATGTCATAGGGGGAGGAGCGGAGAGGGGACCTGCAGTGCCAGGAAGCCGATTTGTTTTCCTGACACTCGATTGTCCCTTTAATTTAAATGATTCCCTAGTGGTCCACTGGTGCACACCAGCAGTAGGTGCCTTAGATCATATCCTCTCCCTCGTGGTTCCGGTGCTCAGTTAGTGAGTCAGAGCACAGGCTCAGAGATTCTCAGCTTGCGCTCTAACAACATTGAAAGTCTGAGCCGCAAAGGAGTGGGTATGGAAAAGAGCTACTGATTAGCATAACATCAATATCCGTTATAAAACCAGGAAAAGGTGGGCATGGATGGTGAGCTGATTCGGGGGTGCAATGGGCCACTTGACTGGATTTGCCCCCCAGGCCTGAGGCTGCCAGCCCTCCCCTGCACACACTGTCACCCACATCCACGCACACAGTCACCCCGCCCCTCCCTTCAATTAGCCACACTTACACTTACCCATCCTAATCCTGTTACACTTACCCCCTCCAACCATGCCACACTCACACCCCTTCCCTGTCTCACTCATCCTCTATCACACTCACCTGATGAAAGTTTGGGTTACAAACTGAAACGTCGATCTCACTATTTTTCAATAATATAAATATACAAATACATGGGTGGAAAAAACATAGGATAATATTATTCATTATATAGGGAAAATGTCTATGACACTGTTTATTTATCTTTATCATTTGGTATATGATTTTTAAAAAACTTTTTTTCCCAACCAAAATTTTCATTTTTGTTTCCAATAATCCCTTCACACTGGAACTTATATATACATGACTGCCAGGCTATGTAACCATACATCGCAATCGTGCAGCTTTACCGGTATATTTTGCGGATGGCAAGCAGTTAGCAGCCTGTGCAGTGAGGGGGAGGCAGGCAGCATGGTGCCTGTGCACTGGGTATGTGCACAGACATCCTGTCTATCTACCTCTCGCGCTCACCGTGTGTCTCAGGAAGTCAGATGTCCAGAGTCACGCCAGACCAGCAAACGGGAGCAGAGCATGAGAGGCAGTCACACAGGATCTCTGTGCACATACCCAGTGCACAGACAACGCGCTGCCTCCCACTAGACACCAGGGAGGGCCTGAGGATGCCATCTGTGTCCCTGGGTAAGTGCAGGGGACAGGGGCGGGCTGGGAAGGGGGGCAGGGGGGCAATTGCCCCCCAGGCCGCCCTAAACCCAGGGCTGCCCACACCCAGCAAAAAAAGGAAAATCTGAATCCCCTGCTTCTGGCTGAGGAGTCAGATTTTTCAACTTACCTCACTCTTCCTGCAGTCTGCAGTCAGTGGAGTCAACGGCCTCTCCTGATGATGTCAGGAGGAGGGGGCATGACTTCCACTGCTCTTCTCACAAGACCGCTGGGGAGTCTGGGAGAAGAGCAGAGGAAGTCACGGCTCCTCCTCCTGACATCATCAGGAGAGGACAACTTCACTGGCTGCTGCTGGTTGCTGTTCCTGTTGGCTGCTGTCTACCCCTCCCTGGCCTAAGGTAAGACTCAGGGAGGGGGGAAATACACTTTAGTGGTTTTTTTTATTCCCCTCCTCAGCCCTGTCCCCTCCGCAGTCCCTGTCCACTTAGTCAGCCCCTGCCCCCTCCTCAGCCCCTGTCCTCGTGTCAGCCCCTGTCCCCCTTCCTCAGCCCTGTCCCCCCTCCTCAGCCCTGTCCCCTCCTCAGCCCCTGTCCCCATCTCAGCCCCTGTCCCCACCTCAACCCTGTCCCCTCCTCAGTCCCTGTCCCCTTAGTCAGCCCCTGCCCCCTCCTCAGCCCCTGTCCTCTCCTCAGCCCCTGTCCTTACCTCAGCCCCTGTCACCCTTCCTCAGCCCTGTCCCCCCTCCTCAGCCCCTGTCCCCCCTCCTCAGCCCCTGTACCCGCTCCTCAGCCCCTGTCCCCTTAGTCAGCCCCTGTCCCCTTAGTCAGCCCTGTCCCCTCCTCAGCCCCTGTCCCCATCTCAGCCCCTGTCCCCACCTCAGCCCTGTCCCCTCCTCACCCCTGTCCCCATCTCAGCCCCTGTCCCCATCTCAGCCCCTGTCCCCACCTCACCCCCTGTCCCCACCTCAGCCCCTGTCCCTATCTCAGCCCCTGTCCCCACCTCAGCCCCTGTCCCCAACTCAGCCCCTGTCCCCACCTCAGCCTTAGACAGCCCCTGTCCCCACCTCAGCCCCTGTCCACACCTCAGCGCCTGTCCCCACCTCACCTTAGTCAGCCCCTGTCCCCTTAGTCAGCTCCTACCTCAGCCCCTGTCCCCTACCTCAGCTCCTGCCCCCCTCAGCCCCTGTCCCCCTAGTCAGCCCCTGACCCCCTAGTCAGCCCCTGTCCCCTTAGTCAGCCCCTGTCCCCTACCTCAGCCCCTGTCCCCTACCTCAGCCCCTGTCCCACCCTTTCCCTGCTCCTTTCCCCCTCTCAGCTCCTGCCCCCTTCCTCAGCCCCATGCCCCCACCACAGCCCCATAGCATCCCCACTACAGCTCCTCTCCCCCAATTGCAACCCATATTAACCACACCACAGCCCCTTTCCCAAATTGTAGCCATCAACTTGCTTCAGCCCCTATCCCCCCGTACATGTCTGTGTGCAAGTATGTCTCTGTGTGTGTGTGCCAATTTGTCTGTGTCAGCCAGTATGCTTGTGTGTGTCAGTATGTCTGTCTGTCTGAGTCAATGTGTGCCAAATCAGCAAGTGTGTGTGCCTGTCATTGATTGTCTGTTTAGGTGACTGCTCTCCCCCCCCCCCCCCCCCCCCCCCCCCACACACACACACACACTTTCAATCACATGGGAAAGGTGCTTTTACTCTCCTCTTGGTGCAATGGGCCACTTAACTGGATTTGCCCCCCAGGCCTAAGGCTGCCAGCCCTCCCCTGGCAGGGGATGCCATCTGGGTGCAGAGCAAGTGCTATGGATGTTATCAGTGTGCAGAGCAGGGGATGCCATCTCGGTGCCTAAGCAAGTGGCATCATTGGCATGATATATATATATATATTTATATACTGGTAAATGCCCAAGTACATAGCACTTTATTTCTTTCTCTTCAATTATCTTGTATGTCTATCAAAACATCTTGACATGCGCACAGTTGTTATTCGGCATGTGTACAATTTTTTCCCACACCCCAATAACCACAGACATCATATTTCTGTTGGAAATATAAAAAGTCCACAGCTTTATTTATTATAATAAACAAGATAACAAATTGGGGTCATTGCCACATAGTGTTAATTTACTAACATCCCCCACCGTACATAATTACCCCTGGCAATGACCCCGTACCAATAACAATATATAACATCATAAATAACAAATAATACATAACACATGGCCTATCAAAGAGGCCCCATATCCATAAGTTTTTTTAACTGTAGGGGTGTACCGAGACACCACTACACCACCAGGTTCGGAGCCACCGATGAGCTCGAACCTACAGACCACTTAACACTCCAGTCTAATCCAGCCTTACTTTAGCCTAACCACTTGATACTCCTCCTACATCCCAATTACCCAAGCCCTATCCCGCCGCTGTGACCAAACGGGAACTCCTAAACCACAGGGAGGGTGGGGGGGACAATTAACAGGTAAGTGAAGGTTCTGTTAAAATGGCCACTTTTCTAAAATGGCTGCTTAATATACCCCTTATTCCTCCACCCCCCTTACAAATTAAATCCACCCTTTTTTATTAATAACTCCCCTGCCTACTCCTTGGCTCTGTCAAGGCCCACTCCCCTGACTACGCTGTTCCATGGGCTTCAATTTTGTTCGTACACTTGTGTCTATTGCTGATGTTATCGAGTGGGTTGGTAAAATTACACTATGGGCTAATAAGTAAAGGGGCATACCTCAGTTGACAATAAAATTTTAACCAGCAATCAAACACTTTTAAACAAATATACAAACCAAAAGAAAGTAAGAAAAGCATTACAAAGTATGTAATAAATGTTTAGAAACCTACTATAAAATTGGTCAGATAGCATTAATAGTTACGCCTCTCAGCTAGAGGACTTTCTTCAGCCCCACCACCAATCTACCTAGCTCAGTTTTAGACAGACCCACTAAGGAAAGAAACAGTGCATTATTGTACAACAATGGCATAGAGATACCCAACCACACTGATCAGACTCCCTCTCTTCTACTCCTGTCAGGATGTTACAAGATGAAAGTAACTTCCTGTTGTACATGTGTAAATTTGTCCGGCATTACCAATGAGCTTTTCCAACATTCCTAGGGATAGGACACTGACTGGTTAGATCAGTGTCTCCCTGGAGTGGGTGTGGAAATCATAAGAAAGAAGGAGCGGGTAAACATCATATTTGCCTGCTTTTTTAAGTCTGCAGAGTGACGCAACTGTCTCTTTGAAAGCTATAGCTTTTGAATGAGACAGTTGTCTCAAAGTGATGCATATCCTTACGGTTGGACCTGCCATAAATGGGGTATATCAGAGCAGTGGCCGTTTAATACAGTGCATGACCATATTTTGTAACTCCTTTTTATTTTACCAAAGATAGGAGGGTTTTTATAAAGTTCATAAGGTTTAGAGACAGTTTGGAGTGATCTATGTATACTTCTTTTTGTGCAATTTATATTTTACTGTGTAGGTAAAATATAAATATTAACACAAGGTAATTTCAGGACAGTAAATCATAAAAGTAGGATTTTTGTCATAGAAAACCACATTTGATACAATTTTCTTAAAGTCTAACATAAATTGCTAAATCTGTTAATAGTCAGAACACGTACTAATGTCATGCTTTAGAGGTAGGAAATCGGGAGTATGAAGACAGGAAAAATGCTGTTAATAATCTAAAATGTACATAATAGAAACCTTAGCCGTAATAAAAGAAAAAATACAGAACAACTCAGCTGTGCACCGCAAAAAAGACAGTCTATTGCAAGGCTAATAAATGAAATAAAAAACTACTATATAATCTTATAAAAAATATATATACAAGGTATTCGAAGTCACAAACTATGTTCCAGGTAAACCATTAAACCATTACTCTAGGAGTTAAAGGGAAATGCATAATAATGTTCTGACAGCTGCAGGTCCAACCTATTCAATAAAAAATATAGACAAGTGTTTGCACTGCAGAGAAGCTAACACAGCCTGACAAAAGCACCATGTGGACACCCTAAAGACATCTACAGTCAAGTAACCAGAGTTTCTGAAGTCTCTTTGAGGATGCTGCAAGCACAAAAGGGGAGCTTGGAATTCTCACTGAAGTTTCAGGGCTCCCCCCAAAAAAGCCAAAATGATGTGGATGGAGTCATTATTTGTCACATTATTTGTTATGATGAATCATCAGATGAATGGTGCTCCCAATAATACTGCATTTTGCTGGTCATTAGTCATTACGTGAATGGGTAAAGACACCTATGCCAACCAATAACTTTGGAGCGACAAGTTGTGGGAATAATAATTACAGAATCTTCTCTTGGCAGTAGCCAAAAAAGAAGTCTTCTCTTGACTACTATGAAATCTCACAATCAACTCCTTTGTCAGCATGGCATGGGCCTTTTTAGCTTTGGGGAGATGGAGAAGCCATCCACTTGTATAGTTTTGGCATGTATAGGGCTTATGAAGCTCATGAGAAACCATGAATCAGATGGGGCTCATAGCCATTTCAACATCATCATCTAAGTCTCAAATCTTCATATATACCTACCTCGGCTAATTTCAGCTTTAATGTCTATATGCTAATGGTAGAGTCTAGGTCTATACAAAACATAGACGTAATTTTGTGACTAATATCAATTGCCCTCTGCAAACTGTCCCCTCCTGTTACCTCAAACATGTAGGGCTGCCAAGTGACACAACACGCAAAATACTCCTTACCATACCATCATAAGGACATCCTACGCACATACTGTTGTTATAGTCTTTACTTTAGTTATCTCAGTACATCTAGTTAATATAATAAGTCTAGTTAATATCACTTACTAGTTTTAATATTCTAACAGTCTCTTAACAACACTCATCCTGCTCAATAACGACTATTTATAACCCTATATTCACCTGGATTTATATGCCACAAGTACTTAGTCTTACTCATCACACTTTCAAAATCAGCCCCTATCTTGCATGCTAATAAAGTACAGGACATTTCGGAATTCTTGTTATTACTTTACAAATTCTTTGCTACGATTATTACAATGGACACCTAGTTTCATTTGTCCCCAACTCCCATAACCAGTTGTGATGCGTTTCATTGAACAGAACCCACCCTATCGGTTTATCGCTAGAGACCCAATTTATTTTCACCCATTCTTCTTAAGAAAAGTATAGCGTAAGAACAGAATTATAAACTTAAAGCAGCATTTTTATGCAACAGTAGCTGAGGGGCCATGCTCAGGCACTTGATGTCCAGTATCTGACAACAACCAGAAAAAAAATCTGTATGGAGTTAGATTTACTCAATAATTATGAGAACAAAACCCATCTTATTTTTCTAGTTGTTTGCATTTCCTAGGATGAATAAAAAAAAATAAAAAAAATAAGAAGATATAAAGCACACAGGAATATATTTCAAATAAATAAATAATAATAAATATATATATATATATATATATACACACAAACAGTTGTCACGCATTTAATTTTTCCCATCTTCAGTTAGTCCTTCAAGGCAATTTACGAGTCTTGGGTTACTCTATGAAACCACTAGCATGTAATTGGTATCCTCATAAAGTTAAAGCTATATCTAGATTTAACAGCGCAAAAACAATTAATGATCCATAAAAACGAAAGAATACGAGATCATATTTGCATCCTGGACACACTGCAAAACCTAGCATGTATTAGTTGCCGGTTCTAGAATCTCCAGCTAGTGCAATAATTTATTCATCATAATTATGTGTCAAATCAACATAAGCTACATAATGATGTGACCTGTGAACGTCTTAATAATGAGATTGATATTCCATGTAACCCCCTGTCAGCAGGAAAACCCACTGCGCCCTTTTGCTGTCTTATTGTCTAAGTCGTAGAGGGAGTGAATGGGTTAAGCCTTGATGGATTAAGGGCAGAATCTCAGCAAAATATCTCTCTTGTCCTTTCATTATCAGCCGACTGCATTTCTCAAATAGCTATGGGATAAGTATTTCAAAGTAAAGATGTGACAAAATTAACATTTATGTAGACAGAGAAACAGAAGTATGTCACTATGAAGCTAAATGAGGAATACGCTCCCACGCAGGTCAAAGCTCATTCGTCTCATGTCTTTGGCACAACAGGGTTTTATAATATTTGTTTATTGCAGCCAGATGTTAAAATGCTGAAATCAGTCACCTGTCTTGGTACAAACCTCACTGAGAAATATATCCCAGCATTATTTTTGAGGACTGAATCCACGTTCGGTACATATAAAGCGGTAAAAATAAACGAAAGCGCTTAGATACAGAATTCCGTAATGAGATCTGTTATGGAGCCCTCAAAGGGTCACTGTATTGGATGCAGTAATGAGTCTTTGGGGAGAAAAATCCTGCAGCTATTTACTAACCATATTTACTTATCAGAAACGCACTATATTTCTCCGTTTCTATGGATATGCTATATCAGGGGAGCTGTTACTAAACAGATTTCGCGAAGAAAGGAGGGGTCAGGTGGGAAATAGTTATCTTCAGTTATCACATATTACACAGGAACGTGATGGTATCTTAGGAAGATATATAACAAAAGACGTAATAATTACCCTGTAATACATACACGCACACACACACATATGCCCAGGGCAGCTGGCAAGGTCTTTTTGACAGGGCTTAGATTTTATGCCAAATCATTTTTTTATATGTAGGTATCTATGTAAAAATTATATAGTTTGCTGAACTCTGCAATGGAGAGTTTTAATTAATTTATCTAATTTTAATTCCTTTCCCCCCTCAGTTACTAACTTTACATTAACAATAGTTCAAAAGCTCAAACAGTTCAAAATACTATCCTTACCTTTTGTGTCACATGACCCCACTTCCTCTAGCATGTAAGCTCATTGAGCAGGGCCCTTAACCCCTCTGTTCCTGTGTGTCCAACTTGTCTGGTTACAATTACATGTCTGTTCGTCCACCCACTGTAAAGCGCTACGGAATTTGTTGGCGCTATATAAATAATAACATAATAATAATAATAATAAAAAATAAAAGCTTAACTAGCATGAACCAGTAAAGTCCTAATGTTTTCTTTTTACTGTATAGGGATTATATATATATGTCTCCTTGGGTTTTTAATTTCTATTTGCTTTTTTTTTTTCTATAGAAGAATCCAGATGTTTACAAGTCTGTATAGAATCTGATAAAACAACATCTTTACAATTCCACATATTAATTGTTCTTACTTTAAAGAACTCTTTCCCCCTGCAGTATGCAAAATCTGCTTTTTTAAATGAGTGACCCCTTATGCTTTGTAGAATTATTATTATTATTAATATTGCCATTTATATCCAATAGTCATTTAATAGTAATCATCATGGTTTATGAAAGAAAGAGAATGTAGAACTTATATTGTTCACAACAAATTCTCGAATATGAACCCTTAATAACTCGTCCAGTGCTTTAAGATTCCTGAGAGCAGAAAATGCTGGAAGATTAAACCCAGTGCGATTTCTATACGAAGCTCTACATGTACTTTATTTAAAGGGACATTGTAGACTCTTTAACAACTTCATCTTATTGAAGTTGTTATAGTGCCTGCAGTCTTCTCCTAAAACCCAATATTAAATTATACAGAAGGCTTGGAAGCGTGGCTCCAAGTGCTGTGAGTTTGAAAGCCGGGAATCTAACTTCTCTATGGAGGAATTGTAGGCACATGTGTGGGGAGCATTGCGTTGGCCATCAAGCAACCCAATGAGGAGGTCTGCAGCACCGAAGGAGACTTGGCGCGGGAGAAAAGATGAGTATTTTGTTTTACTTTTTTAAAATTTTTTTATTGTGGATAGGTGTAAGGGGACAAATTGAAAAGGGGCATCAAGACTGTAGCTTTAGATATACATATATATATTCCTAACACTACAGTAATTCTATAATTGCTGTAAATCAAGGTTTGGACCTTGTGGAATGTAGGCCTCTATCCAGGGGTCCATATTTTATTTATTTTTTAAATATACCAGTGATTTCCCTGATAACTGCTGTCCAGTTTTCCATGTTGATTTAAATACCAGATGATGGCAGATCAGCCTTCCAAGTCCTGGGCAAAAATGTCTGTCTTTTGACTATTCTCATTTCTGAACGCACCCATCTCTTTCTTTCTGAACACACCCTTATATTTGACTTATTTGACTTATAAAGAATCATACATGTTTTTTTTGTTTTTTAAAATGTTCAAATTTTTATTATTGTTCTTCAAAAATCAACAGGGAGCGGGGTGCAGAAGGTAAGAAGGGAAGGAGAAGGGGGGAGTAATTACTGTCAAGAATATAATGATAATGACAAATACCAGTAGATTAGTGGTTACATATTTCCAAAGCACACATTGACATTTGGACCAGGGTACAATGTTTACATCATAACGTTGACATATTTCCCTATCTGGGGTGTGCCAATCTTAATGTGCCCCATGTTTCTCAAGTTGCTAGAACAACCCATGGGGGGGCAGTAGTTACTAAAACAATGTTCGTATATCCATCTGGTTATCCAGCTCTAAGTGTTAGGTTAATACAGAGGGAGTGCTTTGGGATTTCAAGGCCCATGCTATTAAGCGTTGAGCTGTCAGGACAACATGATATATACATTTTTGTGCGTCTTTGGGCACTTCAGGTGGTAGGTGCAGTAGCAGATAAGTGAGTGGGCAATGGGGCAGCGTACATTATGTACGTTTCTGTATAAGGGTTTGTACGGAGTTTGTACGGAGTCCCAAAAAGGCTTAATCGATATGCATTGACGCCACACGTGTAGCATGGAGCCGGTGGATGAGTTACATCTCCAGCAAATCGGGGGACTCTTGGGGAATAATTTATGGATTCTCTCAGGCACCATATACTATTGGTATACCATTTTCCACTGTTGTTCCAAAAGGGTGGCGGATTTAATAAACTTCTTATGGGTATTAAATATTTTATCCCACTCTCTCTGTGTGATTTTGCAGTTCAGGTCACTAGTTCAGCGGCGTGTGGCTGTAGCTTTCGAGAATGGCAAGTAGTCTAATAGTAACTTGTAACACATAGAGATTGGTTTACAGGAAGGAGGTAACTTTTTGTTAATACAGATAGTGTCCCAGGCAGTAAGAGTATGTACATCCGATTGCTGTAGGGGATCATTTACAGTATTACATTGTAAGAAGGATTGCAATTGCCTATACGAAAACTGTGATGCCAGAGGTACACCATGGGCTGACATTAGTGAGGGTAAGTCAAGCAACTGTGATTGCGAGTAGAGGTGGTAGAGGTGGTAGAGGTGCGTAAGATGTCTCTCGTGCCACGGCCTGGTGTGGAAGGTGGGAATGCAGTGCCGGAGGGTTAAAGGGATCGCCTTGGAGATTTGGGTATTATTGTTCAATTTGGCTCTATGCATGTCCCACACCCACATTGTCAACACTACCTGAGCAGAAACTGGCTACAGGGATGGCCTAAATGGTTTAGGTAGCCACAATATATTATGGAGTTTGTATGGACGTAACAATGTCCTCTCCATTGTCATCCATTGGGGGGAGGGGTTTCAAGGAAGTGTGGCAGAACAGATACTAGCCACACAGTAGTAAGTACACACAACTGGGACTGCCAGCCCTCCTGCAGCAACAGGTGCCTGCAACAGCCTTCTGGACATTTAACAAAAAAAATCTTTATTTTTGTAGTGCAGTGTAAATTAGAAGTTTAAGTCATGACACAATAAAGCAAGAGAACAAAATACAGGTATGTATAGTCAAGTGTGTGTCTGTCAGTGAGTGTCTGTGTGTGATGGTGTGCATGTGTCTGTCTGTCAGTGTATGTCTGTCAGTGAATGTGTGTGTGTCTGTCAGTGTGTGTGTATATGCTGGTCAGTAAGTGTGTGTGTATGTGTGTGTCAGTGAGTGAATATCTGTCAGTGAGTGTGTGTGTGTCTGTCAGTGAGTGTCTGAGTGAGTGAGTGTATGTGTGTGTGTGTGTGTGTCAGTGAGTGAATGTCTGTCAGTGAATTTCTGTGTGTGTGTCAGGGAGTGAGTGAGTGTATGTGTGTGTGTGTGTCTGTCAGTAAGTGAGTGACATGAAGGGGCGGCAAAATGGATCTTTGCCTAGGGCGGCAGAAATCCTTGCACCGGCCCTGCCTGTGAATAGCACGTTCTCTCTCTTTTGAATTCACTCTCCTTATCCTCTTTCCCTCTTTCTCTCTCTCTCTCTCTCTCTCTCTCTCTCTCTCTCTCTATTCCCTCTTCCCACTATACAAACCCTCTTCTCTTACTCTCAGCAGATGATCAATGGAGTGGTAACTGTATCACGAATCTATGCCTGTTTCACTATGTTAATTTAGTTCACTTTCCATTTAATCAATGACAACATTTACTTGCCTATTTCAAATGTATATGCATGATTTATTTGTTTGATTAGCCTCAATTAATAAATATTATTGAATTTGCAAAAGCAAGGAGTGTGGACTTTAACTTTACACTCGGTTTTTAAGTTATTATGTTTAGTTATTAATTTTATTATTAATTCCAAGTTTACTCCAACTAGCTATGAAAGTTTACTTCAGTCTCCCAGCTCAATCTCAGAGCCCTGGTCAGCCGATGCCTTGCAAGGGAAGGACATACCACCCAGGTGTAGTCAGGTAGGTTGTATCTGCTTTCATGTTGGGGGTTCTCAACAGCATCTTTGGCGTCTGCAGTGGTCTTGCTTTTGGCCGCTTGGGTACCTCCTTTTGTGCCACCTTGCACCTATGTGGAGTGCTCACCGGGTGCAGCAGTGTGGGTTTGCATGCCAGCGGGAAGTTTCGCCTTCTGCGGCGGCATTTTCTGGCTCGCTTCGTTTAGCAAGATAAGCTTTTAAGCCGGGAGAGTGAGGGTAACATCAGTGGTAAGTACGCATCTGAAATGTGTCGCTCTCTGAGTTTTTCCAGAAGGCCTTGAATACTGCATTCTGCTGCGCCAAAACATCCGGCTCCCGTGCTGTTTCGGATGGCCCAGTCCTGGTCGCCGCCATTTCAGCCATGGCTGAGGATGCTGCCACAGCTTCTGGAGGGGCTTTCCTGGGACCGGGATAACCCCCACCGGTCCATGGGGGGAATGAGGGCCCATGTTCAAGATTTCAGCTGTTGATGGCTGCAGGGGAGCAGCCACCTCACCCACACCTACTATGCTTGTGGGCCGTGGTTTTTGCTCTGGTGATTGTGGCAGGGTATGCTGCATATTTGGTACCAGCGTGTGCCCCATGCTATCGCCTCTTAGTTGGTGGCCCATTTAAGTCATTTAAGATGTGTTTAAGGTTTTTATTCAACAGAATTTGCATTGAGGAGCAGGAGCAACTCTATCCAGCTTATGCTCAGCTCAGGCCACACGGAAGGAGCCAAGAAAAGCCAGGAGTGGAGCCAAACCGGCAGCGGGGCCATTACACGGCCCTTACCCGCTGCTGTTACTGCTGCACATGGAGGTGAAGCAAGAAGGAATCCATGCCTCTCCAACTAACAGGCTCCAGGTAAGGACTTCAGTGAATCCACTCCTCCTCCAGCCCACATTGTCTGTAAGTAAGAGTGTGTGTGTGTGTCTGCCTGTAACTGTGTATGTCTGTGTGTGTATGACTGCCTGTGGCTATGTGTGTGTGTGTGTGTGTGTGTGTGACTGTCTGCCTGCCTGTAACTGTGTGTGTGTGTCTGTGTGTGAATGACTGCCTGTGGCTGTGTGTGTGTGTGAGAGAGACTGTCTGCCTGCCTGTAACTTTGTGTGTGTGTGCATGACTGCCTGTGGCTATGTGTGTGTGTGTGACTGTCTGCCTGCCTGTAACTGTGTGTGTGTGTGTGTGAATGACTGCCTGTGGCTCTGTGTGTGTGTGTGTGTGTGTATGTGAGAGAGAGACTGTCTGCCTGTCTGTAGCTGTGTGTGTGTGTGTGTGTGTGTAACTGTCTGCCTGTAACTGTATGTTTGTGTGAGAAGACTGTCTGCCTGCCTGTAATTGTGTGTGTGTGTGTGACTGTCTCCGGTAACCATGTGTGTGTGACTGCCTGTGACTGTGTGCAGAGGCGGCTCTAGACTTTATGAGGCCTTAGGCGAAACTCAAACATGAGGCCCCACTAACAAAAAAGTGTCACATACACATTGATGCACAGCTTACCTGTGTATGTGCCTGAGAGTGTGTCTGACAGAGTATCCTTGTGTGTGAATGTATGTTTTTGTCTGCGACCCTATGTGTATGGGGAAGCTGCTTGAAGTGTGTTGTGTGTATGGGGGGGGTGATGGTGAGAAGGAGAGGCGGGTGAGGGTGACAGGGAGGTGATGGTGTGGGGGGTGATGTGAGAGAGGTGATGGTAATGTGAGAAGGGGGGGGTAATGTGAGAAGGGGGGTGATGTGAGAAGGGGGTGTGGTGGAATCTCGGTAAAAATAAATTTAGTAGGCCGAGATTACCACGTGGCATGTGTACGTGCATATGCTGACGTATCGATCAGTTGGTTGCACGTGGCAAGATACGATCAGTAGTGTACGGAGCATGTGCGAGACTACAGGATGTAGTATTCCCCTCCTCCATTGTGCTGGGCAGGCCATGCGGTCAAGCAGGAAGTTAATTCTTATTTGTATTGATTGGTCAAGAGAATGTGCGGGTGGAGCTTAATATGGGAGGAGTTATGTGCCTATATAAGGAGCCTGCACTATTGTCCGGGGCTCAGAACTTGTTGTATTTTGGTGACATTAGTCCCTCTGAGTCCCGATCGGTGATCCGAATAAAGAATCTCTTCCTTCCTGAAGAAACCTGTGTCCATCTCTCTGTGCTTGGCTTCCGTCAGTTTCTCCGGTATCAGGGGGTGATGTGAGAAGGGGGGTGATGTGAGAAGGGGGGGTGATGTGAGAAGGGGTGGTGATGTGAGAAGGGGGGGTGATGTGAGAAGGAGGGGGAGTTGATGGTGAGGGGGGGTAGATGGTGAGGGGGGGTAGATGGTGGGGGGGTAGATGCTGAGGGTGGTGGGGGTGGTGAGGCAGAGGGTGGTGGGGTGGTGAGGCAGAGGGTGGTGGGGTGGTGAGGCAGAGGGTGGTGGGGTGGTGAGGCTGTGGGTGGTGGTGAGGATGAGGGTGGTGGGGGTGAGGCTTAGGAGGGTGGTGAGGCTGATGTTGAGGGTGGTGAGGCTGATGTTGAGGGTGGTGGGGGGGCTGATGTTGAGGGTGGTGGGGGGGTGATGTTGAGGGTGATGCTGGGGGATGGTGAGGCAGAGGGTGGTGGGGGATGGTGAGGCAGAGGGTGGTGGGGTGGTGAGGCTGAGGGTGGTGGGGTGGTGAGGCTGAGGGTGGTGGGGTGGTGAGGCTGAGGGTGGTGGGGGTGGTGGTGAGGATGAGGGTGGTGGGGGTGAGGCTTAGGAGGGTGGTGAGGCTGATGTTGAGGGTGGTGGGGGGGTGATGTTGAGGGTGATGCTGGGGGTGGTGAGGCTGAGGGTGGTGGGGGTGATGCTGGAGGTGGTGCTGAGAGTGGTGGGGGTGATGCTGAGGGTGGTGGGGTGGTGAGGCTGAGGGGGTGGGGGTGATGTTGAGGGTGGGGGGGGGCGGTGAGGCTGAGGGTGGTGGTGAGGCTGAGGGTGGTGGGGGGTGATGTTGAGGGTGATGCTGGGGGTGGTGAGGCTGAGGGTGGTGGTGGTGATGCTGGAGGTGGTGCTGAGAGTGGTGGGGGTGATGCTGAGGGTGGTGGGGTGGTGAGGCTGAGGGGGTGGGGGTGATGTTGAGGGTGGGGGGGCGGTGAGGCTGAGGGTGGTGGTGAGGCAGAGGGTGGTGGGGGTGATGTTGAGGGTGGTGGTGGGGTGAGGCTAAGGGTGGGGGGTGGTGAGGCTGAGGGTGGTGGGGGGTGGTGAGGCTGAGGGTGGTGGGGGGTGGTGATGCTGAGGGTGGTGTGGGGGGTGGTGATGCTGAGGGTGGTGTGGTGATGCTGAGGGTGGTGTGGGGGGTAGTGAGGCTGAGGGTGGTGTGGGGGGTAGTGAGGCTGAGGGTGGTGTGGGGGGTAGTGAGGCTGAGGGTGGTTGGGGGTGGTGATGCTGAGGGTGGTGTGGGGGGTAGTGAGGCTGAGGGTGGTGGGGGGGTAGTGAGGCTGAGGGTGGTAGTGAGGCTGAGGGTGGTGGGGGGTATTGAGGCTGAGGGTGGTGAGGCAGAGGGTGGTGGGGGATGGTGAGGCAGAGGCTGGTGGGGGATGGTGAGGCAGAGGCTGGTGGGGGATGGTGAGGCAGAGGGTGGTGGGGGATGGTGAGGCAGAGGGTGGTGAGGCTGAGGGTGGTGGGGGTGGTGTTGAGGGTGAGGCTGAGGGTGGTGGAGGTGAGGCTGAGGAGGGTGATGTTGAGGGTGGTGGGGGGGTGATGTTGAGGGTGATGCTGGGGGTGGTGGTGAGGCTGGGGGTGGTGGTGAGGCTGAGGGTGGTGGGGGTGATGCTGAGGGTGGTGGGGGTGATGCTGGGGGTGGTGCGGAGAGTGGTGGGGGTGATGCTGAGGGTGGTGGTGTGGTGAGGCTGAGGGGGTGGGGTGATGTTGAGGGTGGGGGGGCGGTGAGGATGAGGGTGGTAGTGAGGCTGAGGGTGGTTGGGGGTGGTGAGGCTGAGGGTGGTGTGGGGGGTATTGAGGCTGAGGGTGGTGTGGGGGGTATTGAGGCTGAGGGTGGTGTGGGGGGTATTGAGGCTGAGCGTGGTGGGGGGTAGTGAGGCTGAGGGTAGTGGGGGTGAGGCTGAGGGTGGTTGGGGTAGTGAGGCTGAGGGTGGTGTGGGGGTAGTGAGGCTGAGGGTGGTGTGGGGGTAGTGAGGCTGAGGGTGGTGTGGGGGTAGTGAGGCTGAGGGTGGTGTGGGGGTAGTGAGGCTGAGGGTGGTGTGGGGGTAGTGAGGCTGAGGGTGGTGTGGGGGTAGTGAGGCTGAGGGTGGTGTGGGGGTAGTGAGGCTGAGGGTGGTGTGGGGGTATTGAGGCTGAGGGTAGTGGGGGTGAGGCTGAGGGTGGTGTGGGGGTATTGAGGCTGAGGGTGGTGTGGGGGTAGTGAGGCTGAGGGTGGTGTGGGGGGTATCGAGGCTGAGGGTGGTGTGGGGGGTAGTGGGGCTGAGGGTGGTGGGGGGTGAGGCTGAGGGTGGTGTGGGGAGTAGTGAGGCGGGGGGGGTGAGGCTGAGGGTGGTGTGGGGGGTAGTGGGGCTGAGGGTGGTGGGGGGTGAGGCTGAGGGTGGTGTGGGGAGTAGTGAGGCGGGGGGGTGAGGCTGAGGGTGGTGGGGGGTGAGGCTGAGGGTGGTGTGGGGAGTAGTGAGGCGGGGGGGGTGAGGCTGAGGGTGGTGTGGGGGGTAGTGGGGCTGAGGGTGGTGGGGGTGAGGCTGAGGGTGGTGTGGGGGGTAGTGAGGCTGGTGGGAGAGTGAGGCTGAACCTACCTTAATTTCCCTGGTGGTCCAGTGGGCTCCCTGGTGGTCCGGTGGCCACTGCTTCCGGTCTGCAGCTCTGCTGAGCTGCAGACCATGTAATCTCGCGAGTGAATCAGAGCGTTGCCGTGGTAACCCGCGGCAACGCTCTGATTGGCCGGTTCTCGCGAGACACATGGTCTGCAGCTCTGCTCACTGCGAGCATACCGGGCAAGCCGCCGGGCCCCCTCCTGGTGTCAGGTCCTCGGTCAGTGACCGAGGACCTGACACACTCTGCCCACAGGCGGTTTAGGCGGCCGCGAGGCCCCAGCCAGCGCGAGGCCTTAGGCGGCCGCCTAAACCGCCTAATTAGAGAGCCGCCTCTGACTGTGTGTACCTATCTGCCTGTGACTGTGTGATGCTGCCTGTAACTGTGTGCGTGACTGTATATGTGACTGTCTGCCTGTAACTGTGTGCGTGACTGTCTGGCTACGACTGTGTGTGACTGCCTGTAACTGATTTATGCTCCTAGGCACCTGAATGTCAGGAGCTTCACAAGTGGGCGTGGTTTCAGTTCAGGCACCAGATCATACATGTTTTAAATCTCTTTATTTTTTTTCTGAACATGAATAATGTTCCTACTAAACCACATTGACTTTAAATTCCTTTACATTTATTACATATTGTTATGTGCTGGGCATTACAATTAGTAGAATATTTACCAAAAATGTTTCAGTTGTTGTCACATCTAACAACAGCCTCAGCCTGGAGAGACAACTTATCTCAAACATCTGTCATGGGTTCTGTGAAATAACATGGTTACCACACGTGTACACAGATAAAGTGAGAGCAAGTGAACACATTCCCATTGCATTCATCCCGAGTTGGAGTCTCGAATAGGACCTATCCAATACTCCAGGGGTGGGCAACCTTCAGAACTCCAGATGTAGACTACAAGGACTGCATTGAAGCTAGTCAAGCAGGCTTTCTAAAAAGCCAATGGGATACAGAGAACCCAAAGACTAAGAAACATTTCTATCGGATACATTTAAATAGATGTAAGAAAAAATATATAAAATAGATTTTTGCTAGATCTATTAGTAAATCTACTAATAGTAAATAGTGGTTAACACTGCAGCGCATTTCCAATTAATTCATTACATTTCTTTGATGACCCTATTTTTATTATATATGTAGATCTTGTTTACGTCACCTATACGCTCTGAATCACTCGATATAAAGCACAAGGGGAAAAATAAAAACACGTCTCTTCCCAATAGAATATCTATGGCTTAATACATAGGAGGAGGATGGAAACTGTTCATATGGGTACAGTTACTGGACGGTGAATTATCCACAAGCTTTGGAATTATTGCTTTCCTCTGTAATTTTGATGCAACAAATCTGCTATTCAGTAGAATCTAACCCAAAAGGGTAATTAAACCACAGTGCTATAGTACATAAAATTGAAGTTGAATATCCATTGAACTGGGTAGTTTCAAGATCAAGTAAATTGGCAACTCTATGCTAAAATAGTTTGCAAGAGCAGTTTGGCAAATGCAATTGCATATCTATGGAGAATACATCTAAACTGTTAATTGGGTTACCAGATTGACACATTCTTGCAAAATATCAGGCTATGACAACCCCTACATACAGAGAATAGGTAAACAGTAGCTAAAATGAAGGAGATAGACAGAGCGAGATTCGTATACTGGACTTTAGAGTGGCCGCTGATAGGTCAGGGTCAAGGATGCCAGAGGTACTCTAAACAGGATATTCCTCCATTTCTTTGGGTGCTGTGTGTGCTGTGGGTGAGTGTGCTGTGTATGATGTGTGTGAGGGTGCTGTGGGTGATGTGTGTCAATGTTAGAAGGAATTGTGTTTTGGGGGTAAAAAATAAAATAAAATAAGCAGGCATTATATCCCCCCTCCCTTCTTACCTTTAGCCTGGGAGGGGGGGACTGGTACGCTGGTACCTGGGAGGGGGCAGCACTCTTACACCATCCCTGGAGGTCCTAGTGGTGAGTGAACTCTAGCCTGGCAACGCTCGGGAGCTCGCGAGAGGAACCCGGCTGAGCTGCACGATAGAGCTCCGCCGGGTCCTCCTCTCCCTCTCCAGCCGCATGTCTATGCAAGTGGGCCGGTGAGGGAGATATTTGATCTCCTCACCGGCCCGTCATTGAAAACAGCGGGGCCGGCGCTCGGATAGTGTCGGCCCTGCACAGACCGGCAGGCAGGGCTCGAGTCCTGCAGGAACGCATGGGAACGGCGTTCCTGCACTTTTTCCAAAGCAGGAACGCCGTTCCCAGTCCTGCAGGACCTGCCCGCTGCCCTGCTAACTGAACACAGGGACCATCACACGCGGCGTTCTTCTCCAGCTCTAACTCTCGCGAGACCCGCGGCTGTGAGAGCGTTGCCACGGGTTACCATGGCAACGCTCCGCACAGGCGAGTCTCGCGAGAGTTGAAGCTGAGAGAGCTGGAGAAGAATGCCGCGTGTGATGGCCCCTGTATGCAGCGGCTGCTACCCTCCACCGGACCACCAGGCGATCTCCCCCCTCCCTGACAAGGTAAGAAGCAGGGAGGGGGGAGAGTAAAGTAAAAAAAACATAAAAACAAAGGTTAAAAAGCAAATGCATCCCCTCCCCATCATCCAGCACACACACACACATAATCACACACACACACACACACACATAATCCAGCACACACACACACACATAATCCAGCACACACACACACACACACACAATCCAGCACACACAAACACACACACACACACACACATAATCCAGCACACACACACACATAATCCAGCACACACACACACACATAATCCAGCACACACACACACACATAATCCAGCACACACACACACATAATCCAGCACACACACACATAATCCAGCACACACACACATAATCCAGCACACACACACATAATCCAGCACACACACACACACATAATCCAGCACACACACACATAATCCAGCACACACACGCATCATCCAGCACACACACGCATCATCCAGCACACACACGCATCATCCAGCACACACACACATCATCCAGCACACACACACATCATCCAGCACACACACACATAATCCAGCACACACACACACATAATCCAGCACACACACACACATAATCCAGCACACACACACATAATCCAGCACACACATAATCCAGCACACACACACACACACACACTGCACTTACTACAAACACACTACATTCATTATACACACTCTACACTCGTTACAAACACACTAAATTCACTGTACACACTGCACTCACTACACACACTACATTCACTATACACACTCTGCATTCACCACACACACACTACATACACTGCATTCATTATACACACTGCATTCATTATACACACTCTGCACTCACTACAAACACACTACATTCACTATACACACTCTGCATTCATTATATAGACTCTGCATTCATTATACACACTCTGCACTCACTGCACACTACATTCACTATACACACTCTGCATTCGCTACAAACAAACTACATACACTGCATTCACTACACACTACATTCACTATACACACTCTGCATTCACTATACACACTCTGCATTCACTACAAACACACTACATACACTGCATTCCTTATACGCACTCTGCACTCACTACAAACACACTGCATTCATTATACACACTTTGCACTCACTACAAATACACTGCATTCATTATACACACTCTGCACTCACTACAAACACACTACATTTATTATTCACACTGCAATCACTAAAAAAACACACTCCACAGTCACTACAAACACACTGCATTCATTATACACACTCTGTACTCACTAGAAACACACTGCATTCATTAAACACACTCTGCACTCACTACAAACACACTGCATTCATTATACACACTCTGCACTCACTACAAACACACTACATTCATTATACACACTGCACTCACTACAAACACACTACATTCATTATACACACTCTGCACTCACTACAGACACACTACATTCACTATACACACTTTGCACTCACTACAAACACACTACATTCACTATACACACTTTGCACTCACTACACACTACATTCATTATACACACTGCATTCACTACACACACTACATTCATTATACACACTCTGCACTCACTACAAACACACTGCATTCATTATACACACTCTGCACTCACTACAAACACACTACATTCATTATACACACTCTGCACTCACTACAAACACACTACATTCATTATACACACTCTGCACTCACTACAAACACACTACATTCACTATACACACTTTGCACTCACTACAAACACACTACATTCACTATACACACTTTGCATTCACTACACACTACATTCATTATACACACTGCATTCACTACACACACTACATTCATTATACACACTCTGCACTCACTACAAACACACTAGATTTATTATTCACACTGCAATCACTAAAAAAACACTCTACACTCACTACAAACACACTACATTCATTATACACACTCTACACTTACTACAAACACACTACATTCATTATACACACTCTACACTTACTACAAACACACTACATTCATTATACACACTCTACACTTACTACAAACACACTACATTCATTATACACACACTGCACTCACAACAAACACATTACATTCATTATACACACTCTGCACTCACTACAAACACACTAAATTTATTATACACACTGCACTCACTACAAACACACTACATTCATTATACACACTGCACTGAATACAAACACACTACATTCATTATCCATACTCTGCATTCACTACAAACACACTACATTCATTATACACACTGCACTGACTACAAACACACTACATTCATTATCCATACTCTGCATTCACTACAAACACACTACATTAATAATACACATCCTGCACTGCACTATATGCATAGGAGTGTAATTTTTTTTTTTTTTAGGGGGGGGGGGGGGAGGCGGAATCTTGGGTGAGTTCCCACACTTTTTTCCCCAGGACTTGACCCCTGCCGGCAGGAGATGTCCTGTAACCTCCCCTGCCGGCCATGGCCTATGGCCACCGCGGCCTGCCAGGGACTAATGAAAGTATTTAGAAAATTGGGCAGACTAGATGGGCCGAATGGTTCTTATCTGCCGTCACATTCTATGTTTCTATATAACAAGCCAGGGCCAAGGATGCAGAAAATCAGGATAGTCAATATGAAGCAGGGTCAGAAATGAGAAAACACCAAGTTATCAGTATGCACTCTCAGGCTTTAATAAACCATGATAGGGCAATGATCCTCAGAAAGAGTAGCGTATATATAGAAACAACCAAAATTCTATTTCTCACCACCCTGCACCAATTTACATAAAGGGGTTTGGACTTGTGAAGGGTAGATGATGTGTCTCACAATTATGACCTGTATGACTTTTATTATAAAAATACCTAAAACCTACATTGTATTGTAACTTTAAGGACTCCTGGATCCAGCAACTTCACAAGAGTGACATGAAGCATCAGAACACCGCACGGCCTCTGACTTGGAGGTGTCCCCCTGGAAAAGGGCATGCGCCACATGGCAGCCTGAGGTATGACAGTACCAGTACCACCAGGCCTATCAGGATGGGCAGAATGAAAACAATGCAGTAACCAAAGGAGCATGGAGGTTAGAAATGCCCACCAAGGAACGCTCCTCAGACCCATAGCCTTTCCAACTGACCAGGTATTGCCCCTAAAGAAACAGGTATCAATGATTTGTTGCACCTTATACTCCTTTTCCCCATGCACCAGAGAAGGTGGAGTAAAGAGGGGTACAAGGCCCAGAGGTAAACCTATTACAGACCAGAAGTTTCAAAAGGGAGGTGGTATAGACATTACTCATAGGAAAGTTGTAAGGCAAAGAAAAAGCCTGGCTGTGAAGAGGAAGCCTTGTTCAAAAAGAACTTGACCTGCTCCCGATAGTGGACAGGTTCGCAAGAGGTTGTCCAGGACAGGCATACCCACATCAGAAAAGACAGCCAAAAGGAAAGTGGGATGGTATAAGGCAAAACATGGAGAATGCCCAGAGGACTTGTGATCAGCATTGTTTCTTGCAAACCTGGTCCACGTAAGCAGATCAGTCCAACAGTGACCCTAAGAAACAAAGCAACATAAGAAATGTTCCATGGACTGACTGGTTCGTTCAGCAGCTCAGTTGGTCTAAACATGATAGGCAGAGGAGAAAGCTAGATTAATTCCTAGTTCTAAACAAAATTTATGCCAGAATCTGGAAATAAATTGACTACCACGATCAGATATTATTTGAGTAGGTATCCCATGCAACCTAATCAACTCTCTAGGAAATATGACAGCAAATTCAGAGGAAGAAGATAATTAAGATAGCTGTACAAAAATAACACATTTTGGTAAATCTATCAACTATGGTCAAAATAGTGGTGCTTCCTTTGGATGGTGGCACGTCAACCTTGAGAAATATGGGACCATGGCCTATCAGGAACGGGTAGATGGAACTCCTTGTCTTGTGCATGCTATAATGTAGTCTCTTAGGTCTCGTCTTATGGAAGGCCACCAGAAATATTGCAATATAGCAGATGTAGGGTTTTTTTTTTTTTTTTTACACCTGGATGAACTATTTTAGTATCATGGGATAGGTGAAATATTTCCTAATTCAGATGCATCTACTTCCATGACACACAGGTAGGAAGAATTGGGATGTGCCAGAACAGGAGCTGTAGAAAAGGATTGTTTAAGAACCTCAAATGCTTGAAGGGTTTCTTGTGGCCAAACAATGGGGACACCTTACTTAAGGCAGTGATAGGAGCTATGACTGAGGAAAAACTGTAAATTAACCTCCTATAATAATTTGCAAAGCCAATGAATCTCAGGATGGCTTTAAGGCCACGAGGTAAGGGGCACTCAGCTGAAAACAGCTGAAACCTTGTTAGGATCCATTTGTAAACCTTTGGTGCTAATGACGTAACTCAGGTAGTCTCTCTTGGTCAAAAATACACTTTTACAGTTTACAAAATAAACCGTTGTTAAGGAGCCTTTGTAACACTTTACAGACATGTATATGACGTGTCTTGATATCTTAAGAATGTGTGAGTAGGTCATCCAGATAGACGGGGACAAAACTGTTTAAATGGCATGGTTGTGTATTTATAATGCCCACTTCTAGTGTTCATCACCATGGCGAGTTCTGACCAAATTGCACGACCCCCTGAGGTCTAGTTTTATAAACAAAGTAGAACCTTGCAGTTTATCGAATAATTCTGTTACAAGAGGAATTGGATAAGCATTCTTTACCGTAATACGATTTAAGCCTCTGTAGTCAATACAGATCCCCCTCTTTCTTGGACACAAAGAAAAAGCTTGCCGCAGCAGGTGAGGAGATTCTTGGATGTATTCCTCCATTACCTTGTTCTCCTCAGGATAGATACTGCCCTTAGGAGGCTTAGAACTGGGTAATAACTATATGGCATAGTAGTAGTATGATTGATGGGGTGGTAGCTTCTCTGCCTCTTTTTTTATGAAACTCCTCTCTAAGATTTTTTCATAAATTTCATACTGAGCAGGTACACTGGTACACGAAGGATCAGCTGTGGGTACAATAAGGGTATGAAGAGGTATGACCATTTCTTAATGAAGACATACCAGGGTATTTCAAAAGACATATTTTGAACCTTTGCGTGGGATAATTTTTCCGCTAGCTTGTACCAAGTGTATAATACTACATATGTTGCTCAGCGTCTGAGTCGTCTGAGTACAGCAATACCCCCGTATGTACCTTTGCCAGGTATATGTGGATGTTGAAGGGGCACATTTGAGTCGCAGCCATTCAGTATTTTTTCTAACTTTGTGAAGTTTTACACTGTGTCCATGATCCATTTTGGAGTAGTTTAGCTGGTTGGTTATTCAAACTTCCCAACAAACACATACTATGTATTAAAGAATACACCCTGGGGTAATTCAAAAGCCATATTTTGAACCTTAGCGTGGGATCATTTTTTCTCTAGTTTGTTCCAGGTGTAGTGGTAATGAGCATTTAAAAAAATAAATAAATAAAAAAATAGTACTTTTTTAAAACTTTTTTACTTTTTAAAACTAATTTTTAAACTTTTTTTTGCTTATTACATTTTTAAAATTTTCTTAAAACTTTTTTTTACACATTTAACATTTTTATGAAACTTTTCTTACCGTTAACCCCTAACAAGCAGTAAGCAGCACTAACAGTAAATTCCCCAATTTCCTATTACTCCCACCAACCCCAGCTAGTAAAATATATCATTTTAAAATATTTAAATTCATTGATTAAATAAACTGAACCCTGAGGGTTAAAAAATTAAATAAAAAGTTAACCCTAAGGGGTTAAAAAAAAAAAATCGCATCACAGCATAATACTGTGATCTGTATTTAGATCACTGAAGGTAGTGATCAGCTGGCAGGGAAGGGGTTAATTGTTATTAGGACTGGGTAAAGGGGGGTGGGGTTTTTGAAAACTTTTTAAAAAAACGTTAAAACTTTTTTTAACTTTTTAACATTAAACCCCGAGCTAGCCTAACACCAAATTCACCAATTCCCCACTAACTTCCACCCACCCCAGCTAGCTATGTATATAATTTTAATATATTTAAATAAAATAATAAAATAAAATTAACCCCTGAGGGTTACAAAAAATACAAGTTGACCATCAGGGGTTAAAAAAAAAAAAAAATCAGATCACAGTAAAATGTAGTCCCTGCCAATTTATCACTATAGTCAGTGATCTATTGGAAGGGAAGGGTTAATTTTTATTTAAAATGGTTAAAGGGGCGGTGGGATTTGAAACAAACTATTTTTTACAAAGGGGGATGATCATCATGAGCCGTCTCCCTGCACTTCACACAGAACGCAGAAGAGCAGGGAGGCGGATCAGATTTTCCTGCAGCATGTGCTGTCAGAGCGATCACTGCTGCAGGAACAGCGCGACCGGGTGCTTCCGGTCTGTCTCGAATACTGAGGCAGAACGGAGGAGCGTTAACCCCGCGATCTGGGGTTAATTGTAGCGCATGACGGACCCAGTCCGTCAACCGGCATTAACTGTTTCCCCGGCATGACGGACCGTGTCCGTCATTCGTCACTAAGGGGTTTAGGGGTATGTTTAGCTGAGTAATGAAAGCTAAATCAATAAAATTCTCGGCAGCACCTACGTCTGAGTGGCAAAAGAACCCCAATACAAGGTGATAAACAGAAGGAAGCGTGTGAGGTGTTTTAAGGGAAAACATCATAACACCTAAGTTCCCGTAATCGGACTTGGGTATGAGAGTTTTGCGGACTGTTTCGGAAGTCTTTCCTGAGTTGTCTTTTTTACCTGCAGTAAACACCCCTTTCTTCAACCTCTCACTTCTTCTGTATGATTTCTCCACCTCTGATAACCTCATGGAACCGAATTGCTCGTAAAGTGAGTGGCACAGGGTTACTAAACCTGGGAGCGAACCTGGAAACACTTCTGGGTTGTCTCCTCTCCCTAATCCTCTTATCAAGAGAAGTGTATGAAATTAGCTCCTCTAACAGGGAGGTCCTTGGCTGCTAATTCATCAAGCAATGTATCAGATAGGCCTTGCGTAAAAAAGGCAAATTCCACGAGACCTCAGAAGAAAGTGTGCGGAATTCAATGGCGTAGTCAGCCGTGGATCTAGTTCCCTGTTTGATTCTCATGAGTGCTTTGCTATCACTTCTTTCTCTTCCAGGAGGACCCTTGTAAAAGAACCAAGAAACTCAGGGAAATTGGATACAAGGGGATCATTATTTTCACATAAAGGATTAATACAGGCAAATGTTTTGTCCATCAGAAGGTTCATGGAGAATGCTATTTTAGACCCATTCTTGAATAGCTTTTCTATTGACTCTGAATTTTCGCCTATGTAAGGCACATGTTAAACCCAGCCACTCTATAAGATCTGGTATACGTATCTTGTTCTTTCATTTTAGCTACGGTTTCCCAATTCTCTGTGGGTACGGGTTACCCTATCCTAAAATAATGACAGGACCATGGACTCTACAGGGTTGGGACAACTGCCCATAATGAAGCCCGCTTGGAGGAAATAGACCACAGGCTGAACAAGTTTTCCCAAGCGTTGCAAACTTTATGGAGGGCCCAGTTCTTCCATACACCTTACCCCTCCTCCTATTGGGGAGATCCGGTACATTGCCGCCGCATGGCCTCCAACTTGGAGGTGTACAGGCGCGTGGAGTTCACCATGGTCGGAGTGGACCGGCTTCCCCTTGAACCTTTATGTGAGAAAAAGATTGTGGGTGATAATTCATAAAGGACCATTACCTGGTTTAGAAAACCCTTGCAATGTGCCTTCAGTTACTTCTGCAGGTGAAGTGAGGATCTGGCCTCGTACGAGTGATAGAGTGCTGAACACGTTCTGCATCTGGAGCATCATAAAGCCGTGCAGTTTCCAACCTGGAGGTGTCCATGCATGCATCTTTCATCTTGGTTGGAGCAGCGTGGCTGCCTCCTCAACCTGCATAAGACACGCGGAAGCTAGAGGTATGACACAAAGTTCCTCTGATATCATCAAATATCTTTACATTTGGCAGTAAATAAATATGAAAATCTGTCAAAATAAATCTGCAAAATTCAGAATCCCAATACTAGCATGGATTGTTTTCTTTTTTCGTTTTTAAATCTTTCCATATGTTGCGATACAGACACGTGGCTCCCCAAAAGACAAACTGTGATAAATACAAAATGCTTTTGAACACCATAACTCTGTATTTGTAAAAGAACAGCTCCTACTATAGTGTAGCTGTATGAGTGTGTAAGGTTCCATTGTATTTAACAATTGATTAGGATATCTCATATTGGTAGTGTTTATAAATTAGTTTAGGACATTCCTGTAATGAAGAAAGTTACATTTGTCCCTCTACATTAGGACTGGAAGTACCTTGGACGAGATGAAAAGGCTTTGTTGAATTTTAGTGGTCTCACTCTAGTGACATCAGCAGGCAATGGCAGTGACTTAGCTAGGAGCCACTAGGTCCCAGTGCAAGATTTAAAGAAGGAGTTCCTCATTGCTCTCAGCCAATGCAGGGCTTAGCGCAAATTATCCAATGGAAAGTTCTGTCTCTCCGGTGTGAGTTAAAGGTTAGGGAGTGTCACTTGATAGACCACAGCAAAGAAGTCAAATTGCAAAAAACAAAACAAAAAAACAAACAAAAAAAAACTGTTTTGATAATTACAATCGGGGTGCACCAGGGCTTTCCTGGTAGCATAATCACAAGCGGCAGTGGTAATGGTGGTTTGAGTTTTTCTTTAAATTTCCCATTTAAGCAGCTCTGTCCACTGCAGGAGGTATCTTTTGTCTGCAGCTCCTGGTGCTTCATCCTCTTCTAAGAGTTGCCCCACAGAAGCCTCCATAGACTAAACCTTGCTATCCGCTTGATTTTCACAGCCATTGCTATGGACAGAAGATTAGTCCCTACTTTCTTTTACAATATTGTTTTGACTGTTAGAAATTTAATGGAATTCCGGTACAGTCAATGTGAGGATTTTTTACAAGGATTCTGCTTTTACAAAATACTCACAATCTTTGTGAATATTTTTGTAATTTTTACCCTCCCTCCCCCCCCACACATTCCCAAGACTTCCAGTCTTCCCTCTTAAAGGACCACTATAGTTCCAGGAAAACACTCGTTTTCCTGGCACTATAGTGCCCTGAGGGTGCCCCCACCCTCAGGGTCCCCCTCCCGCCGGGCTGGATGGAGAGGAAGGGGTTAAACGTACCTCTTATTCCAGCGCCGGGCGGGGAGCTCTCCTCCTCCTCTCCGGCTGAATGCGCATGCGCGGCAAGAGCCGCACGCGCATTCAGCCAGTCTCATAGGAAAGCATTATCAATGCTTTCCTATGGACGCTGGCGTCTTCTCACTGTGATTTTCACAGTGAGAAGCGCGGAAGCCCTCTAGCGGCTGTCAATGAGACAGCCTCTAGAGGCTGGATTAACCCATTTATAAACATAGCAGTTTCTCTGAAACTGCTATGTTTATAGAAAAAAGGGTTAATCCTAGCTGAAGTGGTCTGGGTGCCTATAGTTGTCCTTTAACTGAGATTACAATCTGTCAGTGCTCCCTTGTTCCCCTTGTATACTCTGTCCTATCTGTGCCCAGGATGGCAATGATTTTCAGTGGGACCCTCTAAATGGAGACCAGGAATCGATCCTCAATGAAATCAAGACACTAGATGTAGGATACTCTTCCCATCTCCTGGAAGCCAGCACCAGCACTCTCATTGCCCAGGAGTCTATTTATGGCTGCTTAAACCTCCATCAACCGTCGCCATGTGCAGCTTTAGCTGTGAAGGTGGCCACATTCATGTTAGGGCAGGGAAAGCTATATAAAGGGCCCAGCACTTGGGGGCACATTGAGCAAGCTGCTGGACCCCTCCCAGTATTGACTCTTTGGTCTGGGTCCAAATGCCAGAATGGTCAGTCCACCCCTGAACTTACTTCGTATAATGCCTAATTGGCAATATGCTCAATAACAATTTAGTGAAGTGGGTCTTCTGGAAATGCAGAAGTACAATAGAGACCATTTCAACACTTAGTTCAGCCACTGGGCAATGGGGAGATATTACTTTGCTCCTCTTGCCACTATAAAGTTTTGTTCTCCCAAATATGAACTTTGCAGACCTATAACACTGAAACATGAAAACATGGTATACAATAATGAGGCTGTGACAATGCACACAATTTGTTTGCCATCTTTTGTTGTTAGCTGGCATACCTCACTCACTTCTTTCACTGCCTGTTATCTGTTTCTAAGGGACTTATTAACTAAACTGACTTGTAGAAAGATGACCAGTGTTCCAATATTTTGGTTATACTGTTTGATAAGTGAAACACTTATTGTCTTCTTACTTTGGTTTATTTATACAAAGCTGCGCAGCATAGTTTACAAAACTACAAAGAGGTATAAGTTTTCACTAAGTGTACCAAGTGGGGGTGCAATGTATTTAATATAAGTGTTAACATGGATTATTTGCTGTATGAATGACTAATATTTGGGGTAGTTTGGCAAGAAAAAACATTGTTAGTGATCTGATTAGATAAAAAGTTAAAGGGACACTATGGTCATTAAAAGAAGTTTAGCTTAATGAAGCAGTTTTGGTGTATAGAACATGCCCCTGCAGCCTCACTACTCAACTCTCTGCCATTTAGGAGTTAAATCACTTTGTTTATGCTGCCCTAGCCACACGTACCCTGCATGTGACTTACAGAGCTTTTCTAAACACTCCCTGTAAAAAGTAATTTAATGTTTACACTTTTATTGAAAATTCTGTTTAAAGGACCACTCTAGTGCCAGGAAAACATACTCGTTTTCCTGGCACTAGAGTGCCCTGAGGGTGCCCCCACCCTCAGGGACCCCCTCCCGCCCGGCTCTGGAAAGGGGAAAGGGGTTAAATCTTACCTTTTTCCAGCGCTGGGCGGAGAGCTCTCCTCCTCCGATCCGCCTCTTCTCCTCCCCGTCGGCTGAATGCGCACACGCGGCAAGAGCTGCGCGCGCATTCAGCCGGTCACATAGGAAAGCATTCATAATGCTTTCCTATGGACGCTTGCGTGCTCTCACTGTGATTTTCACAGTGAGAATCACGCAAGCGCCTCTAGCGGCTGTCAATGAGACAGCCACTAGAGGAAATAGGGGAAGGCTTAACCCATTCACAAACATAGCAGTTTCTCTGAAACTGCTATGTTTATGAAAAAATGGGTTAACCCTAGAAGGACCTGGCACCCAGACCACCTCATTAAGCTGAAGTGGTCTGGGTGCCTAGAGTGGTCCTTTAATTTAGAATTCCTTATCTCCTGTCCAGTTTATAGCTTGCTAGAGAGCCTATATGGCTCCTGTATGTAATTAAAGTTCAATTTACAGAGCAGGAGATAACTTTTAAAATAAGTAACATCTGATTGAAAAATAAACCATTTTGCCAGGGAAGGTGTGGCTAGGGCTGCATAAACAGAAACAAAAGTGTTTTAACGCCTAAATTGCAGAGAATTGAGCAGTGAGACTTTAGAGGCATGATCTATACACAAAAAAAAAAAGCTTCATTAAACTAAAGTTGTTTTGGGGAGTATAGTGTCCCTTTAAGAAGCACTGAACTATATACCACATATACATAGTTATTCGCTAAAGTGGGAATTGCAATACTCACTTTAGTGAATAGCCCTGTTAATGATGGTGTGTCATCTTTTGAAAAAAAATAAAATAACAAAAAATAGCTCACCGTTTCAGTTATATATCCCACTGTACAAAATATCTGGGTAGAACCTCCGGATTACATAGACTACGTGTTAAACATTAAAGACACATGCATCACTTTTAGACAGTTGTCTTATTTAAAAGCTTTAGTTTTGACTTAGACAGCTGCTCACACAGCAGGCTGAAAAAAACACAACAAGTATATAGGATTTCTTTTCATATTCACTTGCTTCTTCTTTCTTTAACTTTCGAACCCCACTGCAGGGTGACACACTTCCCTAACCAGTGTCCTATCCCTATGAATGCTGGAAAAGTGCATGCCAGATTTACACATGGTCACATGTAACTTGCAACATCCTGAGAGAGGGAGAAGGAGGGTGATTTATGCAGAGCAGGCTATTGTCCGGTTTCTCTCTTTGGTGGACTGGTCTGAAACGAATATGACGGATAAGAGGGAGGGATAAGAGGGAGGGATAAGAGGGAGGGGAGGCTGAAGTAAATCCCCTAGCTGAGAGGTGTGCCCAACAATGCAATCTGACCAAGTTTATAGAAAGTTTATAAACATTTTCTTACTTTATATTGGTTTGTATATTTGTTAAAAAGTGCTTGCGCGCTGGTTTAAAAAAGGCCGTATAGAGTGATAGTGAGAAAGTTAGGAATAGCATAACACAGAATGGAAAAAGTCAGTTGTGGTGTGCCGGAAGTGACGATGCGGTAGGTAGGTCTCTAAATAAAGAGGGCCCACCCTTAAGGTGTATAAAGGTATATTGAGTGAATAGAGGGAGAGGACATGCAAATCGCTAGACCAGAGATGGTACAGAAGAAGGTGAGGAGTACCTTTAAAAAGATAATTAAACCCCTTCCACAACTCCAGGCAAAGTCTTAATATTTGTGTATGGGGCACAAAAGGCCATATACAGTGATAGTGAGAAAATTAGAAATAGCATATTACAGAATGGAAAAAGTCAGTTGTAGTGTGCCAGGCCTGTAAATAAAGAGGACAAAAAGGAGAGATAGAATTGGATTGTAATATTCATTCTATATATACACAGGGGTTAAGCCCCCAGACACTACCGGAGTGTCTCTCTGGTGTTCTACATTCTGAGAAGGAGATCTGGTGAGTACAGATCACCTCAAACTGAACATCGTTATACAAAAAGGAGAGATAAATGCCAAAATATGTAATAGAATCAACAATCAATATAAATACTTATTCACAATGTCATTTTGATAAAGGCTTGACGGAGTTCTTGTACCGGTTGCAGAATGTACTCTGAATAGGCTGAGGACTATTAACAAAACTGATGATCTTTATATACATAACATTTTAAAACCCTCTTGTTTTACCGTAACCACACGCTCAGAGAGGTGCCCGAGCACTTGAACAATGGACACCACCATTGTACATTTAGGTAAAGATTCTCACGTAAACGAATGAGCAACACCGGAGAGAAAAAACATCTTAGACACAATTAAATAATTCCTAAATCCTGCACTGCTAGGGGGTACTTTAGGACTGGGTTGGGAACCAGAGACCTAGAGAATAGTAACAAAGTATCACTTATATAAGTATGTGTCTAAAAGTAAAGGAGGGAATATTAGCTGAACTGCTAAGTGGTCGATGCAGCTAGGGATATGGATAAAAAGGAAGGAAAACACCATGTGCACTGTACTATGCTGCTGTGCCTTCAAGGGCACCCCTTAAAAAAAGCTAGCCCCCCCAGAAATATCCTGTCATGAAGTGACTTAATTGAACACTCAATCAAGTATCAAGAAAGATAATCCCAACTCCATAGGAAAAGTACCAAACCTTAGCAGCACTAATAGAATATTAACACAAAATAATAAGCTAAATGCAATACTATAAGGAACCAAAAGAAAAGAAAGAAAAAATAGACATCAAAGTGTGTGCTGCAGCATCAGCCCTTATCGTTAACCACAAACACACTAAAGCGTCTAGACTCTAGAGTAACTGATCTAGAAGATATTTAAAAAACAAAAAAACAAAGAAAAACATGGGTACACCATTTACATTATGTATTTCTTTCCCCAATACATTTACTATAACAGATCTTTTGTTAAAAAAATAAATTTAAAAAACACACAAAATGCCCCATAAACCCATCTATTGATGCACTAAATCAAGGAATGTGAAACCCCCAAAGACCAAACATGAGTTTAATATGATAATCTGATCCATACACATCTGTTTGTAATATCCTGATTATTTAGCTTTGACAGCTTCATTGTACACTACAAGCATTGCGTGGCTCATTCCATTTAGGAATATGATACTTAAAGGGGAACAAATATATATTTGTGAAAAATTAAATGTACAGACACAAACTTATTTATGCTGGAACTGGTAGCATTCACTTTAGCTTCCTGTCCTGTTATACTCTGTTCTTTAGACCTTGTCGTTAGCATCGAGAAGGCATGCAGAAAAGGATGAAAAATAAAACAATTGGAGTTATGTATATTGTTCTAGAAGAGATCTAAAGTACTAAAAGTGGGGAGATAATAATGGAAACCAGGGATACATCAGGCATGTTCCACTGGTGACTCATCTCCCTTTTCAGAACATGACACTTTTTATACATAACCCTCAATAATCCTATTTTGTAATCTTTATACAACTGGATTGTGATGTAATTTGCAAAATCTTTCATGTAAATTCATAAGGAAAAAAGGAGAATCTTTATATATATATATAAAAAAAGGTTAACGCAAGTTATAGAAGATTTTAAGCGTGTAAATCAATGGTGTAATTGCCACAGATATCCCTTTTGCTATGTACCACTTTGTTATTACATCATTATTCCTTTATAAAAAGGATGGGTTGCAGAGCTGTACTGAGGCCATCCAATATTTAGAAATAAATGTACTATATATTTTGTATTTCTATATACCTTCAATGCTCCTTGCTGTCTGATGTTTAGAAACAGTCAACAGACTTTACTGAAAAAGTAAATCATTTATTTAGCACACAGGTTAATAAGACAGCAAATGGAAAGTCAGGTTTAAAAAAGACTTTTAATTATTTTCTAAAACATTTTTTGCAGCTCCCAAATCCAACATAACCAGAGGAAATTAATTTTACTGTACACTTTATATATTATAAGATTTACAGTACATAAAGGTACCATTTTAATAAGTTAAAAAGAACAAACAAGAAAAACAAACTGAGAAGATATCCAAGAATGAAGGTTATATTAACTCAAATTATTTCTGGTTTGGTGGCATTTGCAGGTACAGTCTGAACATGAAAAAAAACCCATGAGAAGGTTACCTATTCCCTGCTATTAAAGATAAATACAAGAGAGCATTGCTCTCTTTTATCAATTCTTTGTTATATAGGTGCTTGGATCGCAATCACATACATTCACTAATCGGTAGGGAAGGAGGGGATCTTTAACATTTTCTCTGGCAAAATGCAGTGTAATAGAACTGAATAAGATTTGCAGAAAATTTGGTCTAATGTACACTATCAACACGCAGAGTGTGACAACTACATATCAAATGAATGTACAGTTTGTCTACTGTACAGTGTTTTTGGTAATTACGATGCATAGCCAATTTGTTATAATATTTTATTTTGCTCATTCTGATGAAAATAGAACAGATATCTGAATATTTGTTGTAAACTGACAGGTCTTGAAGCCACTCTGAAACTGTCACCCTCCCTAAGATTTAGGAACGGCATTTTATTTGGCAAATGCAATTTTTGTTTTGGAGCTTTCAATCATAGCATAAATTTGAGGAAAAAATAAAAATAAAAAAATCAAAAAAAAAAATCACAGCATTGATATATTTTTGTTATTATTAAAAATATTTGTCACCTATCAAAAAAAATATAAAGTACTGCCATATACATTAGTACGCTAAGAAATAAATACATCACAAGGACAGTTCTCTCATCTGTCTTTTCCTGAAATGATTTGCAGTACAAGACAGGCAGACAAGTGAAGCTGGATTCTCATGTGTTAGAAGAGCAGCAAATAAGGAAAATGAAGAATGTATGAAGACAGAAGAGATGTCAGTGGGTCATTTGGGAAATAAAGATTGAGAATGTGGATTTAGATGGAGATCACATTATAAACTCCACTGACGTATGTTACATGACTTAAAATGATTAAGGTCATTTTCTTTTCTTTCAGGCTCTTTGGACCCCTAGCAATGATAGAAAGACCCTTGAGGGCATGGGACAAACCGAACACTGCTATTAGATATTGAATGGAATCCCTCTCCTGCTCAATAGATTCATCGGATGATGACACCAGCGTAGTTAACCCACTGTTTGTAGAAGCGTGAATAGTGTTTTTTATTAGGCCACAAAACATGTTGGTTCTAAAGTTCACAATGTGGAAAGGCTTTCAAACAAATTGTTTGTGTTAAAACCTTGATATATAAATGACTAAATATTTAAAGAAAAACAAAAAGACAACAAAGGAGAGGACACTGTATATGTGTGTCTAAACCTCTGATCGTAAGCCTCTAAAGTCTCTCAAAGCTAATTCAATAAAAGAAAACTCGTACTCTGTTATAATAAGATATGCCTGCTGGTTTACGTATGCACATAGTATGTCTTCCATAAAGGAAATTTGATGGTTTTACTGGACTAGATTCAAGCACACTAAACAGGGGCTCAGTCTTCCACGCAAAAACAAACCTCACTCCTCAAAACATTAAGTTGGCCATGTGTTTAATAATAAAAATATACTGTATGGGAAGTATTTTCCAAAAGTACAGCTCATCAAATGTTAAAAGTTTACCAAAATTACAAGTTTCTTTTACAGCTCATATACAAATTGATGATTATGATGATTATTCGGGGGAACAGTGTTTTTCTCAATTTGTCTAACAAAGAAAACTGTTAGGATATTTGCTGTATAACCCAACGAAGACAAAGAATAGTTTATCAAATAGCAGCTGAGAGAGAAACCACGTCAGAAAGCAAACTCACTGGACAAATTAGGAAAGGGGAGGAAATGACATAAGAAATACACGGAAAGCAACAATTCTGACAGTGTAAAGAATATTCCAGGTGAGAAAATCCACAGACAGAGAAAGAAAAACTAAAAGAAATAACGGAAGATACAGTGAGGGTGGGAAAGAGCAGTCAAGTAAAAGAGAGAAGTTCATGGCAGTTGGGATATTTCGGGTTGTCGCGACCAATCCTGGATTAGCAGGAGCAGTTACCGCAGCCCTTGACGCTGTTGATGATCTCTTCTTGCAACTTTTTTCTTTCATCTTCTTTGGACACATGCGGATTGCTCTGCACTGTGTTCTGGCTGCTGTTGCTGTTCAGGACTCTGTTACTCTGAGTGTGCCATAGTTCTGAGTACAGGCTGCCAGGATTGGCTAAGAGTTCAAAGTGTGTTCCCCTCTCTGCCACCTTTCCCTGCCAGAGTCAAACAAAGAAATCAATGGTTTGCATTACATAAGAAAAAACAAACAAGTGAACTGGGAGTCACTATAAAAACAATGTTCACCTGCATCATGACAATGGCACATCTGGGTTCTCTTTCTAATCTAAATTATAAATGTAGCAATACACATTGTGCAGGTATAAGCAGGGGTGTTGTTAAGGTCTGGAAACACCTGGGGCTTGAGCCCAAAGTAAAACGAATGGTGAGGTGTGGATATGTACTTTCCTTTCTTTCAACTCATGAACAGCATGTTGCTGGTTGCTTGTGCAATCCATGATCTCAAAGAAAACAGAGCTAAAAAAAAATCCTGGATGGCTATATACATAATACAGAGGGGGTATGCAGCAAAGTTCTGTTCCTCAACACCCCCTCCCACTAGTTAAATGGGGTGCACCCCTCTCTAAGTAGCCTGGCAGAAAACTATACTACTATACTACTTTCTTTTTAGGCAAAGCAGCTGATTATTTTAAATTAAAAGAAAACAAAAAAAACAAACAAACATCAATATCATGATTCATCTGCTCTGCAGAAGTCCGATGTCGCTCAGCCAGCCTGAGAGATAACCTGGTCCAATCCATTGCTTGCCCCATTACCACGGAATGGCAACAGCAGGCTGTAGTGGTTGTGATGCCTGATTAACCCTCTAAATAACTGCAACACGTAGTCTTTTACTAATATAATATTTTAAATGTATTTTATCAAAATACAAATAGAAGAAACCAGAAGATAACACTATAAAAGGCAGATTAGATCAATGTGGCCCTTTTCTAAATTTTTCTTTAATAACCTAAAATGAAAAGTAGCATATGCATGGTATTTATTTTTGCAATTTAAGATGCTAATCTGAGACCACGGTCATCATTTTCCTTGCAAATGATGACATTTCCAGCATAATTATACAATAAACAAACATGATAACGTGATGCCAGACAATGTTTTTTTCAGATTAAAAATAATGAGCCAGCCTTTGGAATTGATTTTTCAGATTAAAAAAATAAAGGGGGGTAATAAGGTGTAAACAAATTGGAATTAATTTAAAGAATAATGAAGAAACAAAAATAAAACACCATTCTGATTCAACAAAGGAGCACTCTGATCATAAAAATAGAATCAATTTCTACAATACTGAAAAATCATAGCTTTATGCACATTGTATTCATGTTGCTTTAGGCTGATCTCAGTCAGGTGTCGTGTAGTTTTACAATACAGAGATAGTAAAATGTATATTGTGCAAGGCAGTATTAAACACAAAGCACATTTTATATCATATTTACTACAGCCAAGCCTTCAAAAAGATACCCAACATGAAGGTCAAAAACATTGCGCCGACAATAATAATCTTAAAATGATTAAAATAATATTCTAATAGAACTAAGTTCTGTTTTTATGTGAAGTGTGTGTGTGTTTGTGTGTAGACCAGGTACTTAAGACTTACTTTATCCAGTACGATTATTTCATCAGCATCAACAATGGTGGACAGTCGATGTGCAATGAATACAGAGGTCCGGTGCTTCACTATATCTCGCATTGAGCTTAAAATGTTCTGTGTGAAAAACATAAAAAACAAAGCAATTACAGAGTACTGTACAGAGTTTGTACTACATTCATTGTATTTAGAAACTATATAACCCACAGCTCTGTAAATACCTACAAAACAGAAGCTGCATCGGAGATTGTACTGGTTTTATAACATGGTTACTGGATTTAGGAACACTATTGTCCTGTATAACACTTGATGTGCTCCAGGTTTTTTAAGAAACACAGGGGTTAACATGCAGCAGAGACCTGAAAGAGGGTCACGGCAACCACACGTCTGAATTCCCACGTGAAGCCAGCATCTTAAATTATTAAGCAGAACACTTATGCATTACAATCCAAGCATCCGGCTTTACATCTGACCACAGTTTGTGTACAGTATTTATCAATTACAAGTGTAGATTGTTATTTGCATGTGCAGCACCAAACACATTACTTCATATGCAAAGCTTCCTAAACAAAACAAGAGCCCAAACAGAAAAGAAAAGCCCAGCTCTTGGTTATTGAGATGAGAGCAGATGGTGAAAACCATACAAATTCATGTTTGAATCCCATTCCCAGAACATATCTCCTAACATTATGCATCTGTTTTTAAAGGGGCAGCACTGTCTAAAAACCAACAAAAAAAGCATTACATGCTTATGCATTGAAACCTTTAAAGGTACACTAAGCACCAAAACAACTTTAGTGTTATGAAGCAGTTTTAGTGTATAGATCATGCCCTTGCACTCTTACTGCTCAATTCTCTGCCATTTAGTTGTTAAATCATTGTGTTTATTCAGTCCAAGTAACACAGGCGCCCTGGCTGTGACTCACACAGCCTCCATGTTTAATTTTCAAATCAATCTTACAGGGCATATAATTGTCTCCTTTTTATTTAAATTATTTAAGGATGTTGTTTAACAACATAAATTGTCTGGAGATTGTTATAAGGCATTCGCTATTCTCTGTTCCCTGCAGTCGTAGTACTCACTTTTTAAAAATTAAATCACTGTGTTTATGCAGCCATAGTCACACCTCCCCTAGTTGTGACTCTCACAGGCTCCATGTTTAATTTTCAAACTGAGCTCTCAGCAGGTTTCCATGTTAGAAGAAGTTTTTTTGTCCTGAGTTGTCAATTTAACTTTTATCACGGACAAAAAGCCGCTGTGAGATGAGAAAACACAGTGTTTATACTGCGGAGACATTTTGCTGCATTAAGCTGTAGAGGTTTTGGAGCATAGAGGGTCCCTTTACACTAAAGTTCTTTTGGTGCTTTGAATTCACTTTAAAACTGAAAATATTTTTGCAGATTTTACTCTTTAACATGAGAGGTCTTAAAATTATTTTCTTGAATATGTAACTTTGTTTAAGGCAATAATCCCTTGTGGAATTAATCCCTTATGGTGGGATTTTAAAGTAGATCAACATAAAGATGACATTCCAAGACATTTTGGAGACGGCAAATATAATCCCAATACACCCAATAATCACAATACAAGTGTGGCATTGAGAGCACTCGTACAAGCCCATTCCATGAAGTTCTTCACATGCATCTTAGCATGTGTAGGCCAGTTAAATCCCTGCCATGCTGTCCAAAATCCAACATGACAGCATTCACATTTTAACTTCCGCTGACTGGTCTTTAAAGTAGAAAACAAATGACAATAACATAGGAATACATTATTTAATAATTGAGTGAGATTTTATCGGGACATTTCCGAGTAAGCTCGGACATACAACTATAACATTTTGTCTGTCTTAACAAAACTTTGAAATTCTCCATCTCAACGTGGCTCTGTTCAGATACTGGAAGTGGTTTAATTCTGCATAGGTGCTGTGCCAACACCAATATTTAAGTGGACTGGTAAAGGTATTTAGCACATATGTGCAGGTTAACATGACGATAAACATTGACAAGAAACATTACAGAGTACAGACACTCCCAGGGCCGGTGCAAGGATTTTTGCCGCCCTAGGCAAAAGTAAAGTTTGCCCCCCCCCCCCCCATATGACATCACAATGCTCCATGTTAACTAACGCAATTGCTGCAGTGCCGCCGTGTTTACATTAAAAGGCCTGCAAGGACAGGCTATAGACACCAGAACCACTACATTAAGCTGCAGTGGTTCTGGGGACTAAAGTGTCCCTTTAATGTGAGGTAAATTAGATATTAGTGCCACGAATAATATACTAGATTGCCTACTTACAATCAGATAAGGATGGTGATGGGCTCTAGCTGCAGTCTGGCTCCACTCGTCTGTTGTAGAACAGGCTCTCTGGAGGCTGTTTGTGTTCTGGGAGAACAGAAAGCAGCTCCATTTTTTAAGGCCCTTTACACAGATCAAGGTCTGGGCCCCAGGGTCCACCTTCATGTTCCACCAATTAGTTTGTTCACAGGAGTAAGGGATGTCCCGATATGTGTGTAAGGAATGCATTGTGTGAATCTGTGTTTGTATGTGTAAGGGCTGCAATGTGTGTTTCTGTGTATGTACGGGATGCAGTGTGTGCGTCTGTAAGGGGTGCATTGAGTGTGTGTAAGGGGTGCATTGAGTGTGTGTAAGGAATGCATTGTGTGTTTCTGTGTGTGTAAGGGATGCATTGTGTGTAAGGGTTGAATTGGTTGTGTGTGTAATGCATTGTGTGTTTTTCTGTGTGCAAGGGGTGCATTGTGTGTGTGTGATGGATGTCAATCTCTTCTTCCCCGCTCCCTCCCTCGTCACTCTCTTCTCTCCCCCCCTTGTCACTCTCTTCTCCCCCGTTGTCACTCTCTTCTCCCCTCCCCACTCTCATTCCCCCTCCTAACCCCGTCAATTCCCCTCCTTGTCAATTTATTCCCCCCACCCTCCCTGTCCATTTATTTCTCCCCCCCTCCCTCTCCCTCCATTTATTTCTCCCCCCTCCCTCCCTCTCCATTTATTTCTCCCCCCCTCCCTCCCTCTCCATTTATTTCTCCCCCCCTCCCTCCCTCTCCATTTATTTCTCCCCCCCTCCCTCCCTCTCCATTTATTTCTCCCCCCCTCCCTCCCTCTCCATTTATTTCTCCCCCCCCTCCCTCCCTCTCCATTTATTTCTCCCCCCCCCCCCTCCCTCTCCATTTATTTCTCCCCCCCTCCCTCTCCATTTATTTCTCCCCCCCTCCCTCTCCATTTATTTCTCCCCCCCCTCCCTCCCTCTCCATTTATTTCTCCCCCCCCTCCCTCCCTCTCCATTTATTTCTCCCCCCCCTCCCTCCCTCTCCATTTATTTCTCCCCCCCTCCCTCCCTCTCCATTTATTTCTCCCCCCCTCCCTCCCTCTCCATTTATTTCTCCCCCCCCTCCCTCCCTCTCCATTTATTTCTCCCCCCCCCTCCCTCTCCATTTATTTCTCCCCCCCTCCCTCCCTCTCCATTTATTTCTCCCCCCCCTCCCTCCCTCTCTCCATTTATTTCTCCCCCCTCCCTCCCTCTCTCCATTTATTTCTCCCCCCTCCCTCCCTCTCTCCATTTATTTCTCCCCCCTCCCTCCCTCTCTCCATTTATTTCTCCCCCTCCCTCCCTCTCTCCATTTATTTCTCCCCCTCCCTCCCTCTCCATTTATTTCTCCCCCTCCCTCCCTCTCCATTTATTTCTCCCCCTCCCTCCCTCTCCATTTATTTCTCCCCCCTCCCTCCCTCTCCATTTATTTCTCCCCCCTCCCTCCTTCTCCATTTATTTCTCCCCCCTCCCTCCCTCTCCATTTATTTCTCCCCCCTCCATTTATTTCTCCCCCCCCCTCTCCCTCCATTTATTCCCCCCACCCTCCCCTACCTCTATTGTAGCGTGGCCGAGCTCTGTATCATGGTCCGCGGGTACAGGGAGCTTTTGTTTCCTGTACCCGGCCGGACTAAAAGGAAGTGAACACTCAGTGTTCACTTCCTGTTAGTCCGGCCGGGTACAGGAGACAGATGCTCCCTGTACCGGCGGACTATACAGCGCTCGGCCACGCTTCCCTCCTGTCAGCTCCTCTCCTCATGCTGCGCCCGGGCAGTGCGCCCTCATGGACGCACCAGCCCGGGCAAAGCTGCAGCCGCCTGAGGCGCTCTACAGAGCGCTTGGGCGGCTGCAGCATTAGGGGGGCCGGCGCTCCTGGCGGCTGCCTAGTCCGCCTTACAGGTAGCGCCAGGCCTGGACACTCCTGCTAACCTGTCTAGATGCGGTCTGAAGGTTTTTAACATTTGACTTTCAGCTCTTGTTGGCAGATAATTCTGGGAACTCTAGCTTTCCCTTTTTTAGTCCAACTGCTTAAACTGATGCAAGCAGAAGGAGCAAACCACTTCTCAGAAACCACATAACAGCCTTCTACCTGTGACAAACGCTCCTTCCCACGAATGTTTGCCCCGGACTCTTGGAGGAGTGTGGAAGTCTGCCTCCTGCCCACCAACTATGGTCCAGGTCCGAGAACCCATTTGGGAGTTACCCTTCCCACCCACCATTAGTAGTTTTCCCTGGTTCCCCTGGTTCGGCACTTTTCCTTCATTCGAATGGAACCGAACGCTAGCAACATACATTGTGCATTTTATTAAAAGATGACCACCAGAGTAATTCTTCCCGTAACAGGACAAAAAACAAGATCAACAATTTACCTCTTCAGTGATCGAGTCCAAGGATGAAGTGGCTTCATCGTATAGAATGATAGGTGGGTTCTTCAACATTGCTCGGGCAATAGCCACACGCTGTTTCTCACCACCTAGAAAAAGACAAAAAAAAAAAAAGCCATTTATGGACATTGTTTGTTCATAGGAATAAGAGGTAGAGTCACAGGGTAATAGTTAAGGCAACAAGTGGAGTGTAAAACAGGATATGGAGTATGAAAAGGTTTAGACAAGGTTTGGAAAGCAAAGACAGGTGGGATCAAACAGTAATAGATCAGAAACAATTACCCAATGAGAGGACGAGAGAGCATGTCATAACTGGATTATAAACATGCCAACTGAGTTTTCAGCTCATATTTACGTAATTCATCAGATTGTACATGTCATTATTATAAACATGAAGAAGACCGCTACATTTTTATACTCTGCCTTCTAGATGGCAGCACTGTAATGAGATAATGAAGGGTGTGCTTCATTAAGACAGGTCTAAAGTATTTTATCTCTACTGCCTTTATAATGGCATCTTTCTGTATCCCAGTCAATGGCATATCTGGGTATGTGTCTTTACAAATCAGTCAGATTCAAATATGTCACATCAAATGCATCATGAAGATAGACAAGTATGTAGACTTAGATGAGTCAGTTTTGGGGGAAGGACCAGTCTGTCGAGCTGTGCAGGAGCCATCTTTGTTCGCGCTGCAATTGTGCCCCCCCCCCACTCCTCTGCCCTCCATTGAACCTTGAAACGCAGAGACACCGAGGCTGCTGTCACCTCAGGCATACTTATGCATGGGGCCTGGACGGCCTACAACTTCACTGCTCTGACATGCAGACTACTGCTGTGCTCTTATGGGAGAGGGAGGCGGACCACCATGGAGCTACACTGCTTGTAATATGAGGTGGATTGAGGCACAGTCCCGCTACCCCCCTCCGGCCAGTGGTGGTTAATCTGGACCTTGATCTGGAGCCCTGGCCACAACCTGAGCCATTGCTGCTGTTGTGATGGCCCAGGTTTTGTTGCTCATCTATCCTTGGCGGGGGAGGGTTACTGGCCGGCTCCTGGATACCACAACCTGCCTGCCCTGTGGAAACATGGATGTAGAGGTCCACAGAGCCTGTGAGTCCTGCAGACTATGAATGTGGCCGGCGTTAGGTGAGGCGTTAGGAGATACAAGCTCAACAGAAGCTGCAGGCAGGAGGAGAATGGTCTGCAGTCTCTTGGTGGAAGAGTCCAGTGGACTGCATTTACCTCCGAGTGTCCACTGTATCAAGGATTTTTTTTGGGGGGTGGGTAGGAGAAATGGTGCCGAGCTGTGTTTCAAAAGAAACAAAATGTGGGGGGAGCGGTTTGGGGCAACATGACACTAATACCCCCCCCTCCACCACCACATTTGTTTTTCTTTTGAAACACAGTACATCATGATATTCCAGCCCATACGCCATACTAAGGAACATGCTTCTAACCATCCAAGGGCTCCCATTGTACTCACAGATATTTAAAATTGTATTTCCTACAGCGTATTATACTTTTCCAGGGTTCACAATGTTCTTATGTTAGTTACCTGTTATACATCTGGCGTCTAGCTCAATGTTAATGCCCATATTTGACACACGTCTGCGTATGCCTACATAAAACTGTGTTGCCACCTTGTTTCCTAGGCCTCAGTAGGCTCTGCTTTAATTTTGCTGTATTACACTGTAATACCAATTACTGTATTATTGTCCTCATTGAAGTGACTCATATCTGCTCTTTCAATCATTTTGGTTAGTTATATTTGTTTGACAAAACTTATTCAAAGTAGAAACAACCTATAGCATATTACTGATCCACATGTTCGCCTTCGCTTACATAATGCTGTGTTACCTGTTTGTTCTTTAGCCATAAACAGGCTGTACTTTCTTTGTGCTAAATTGCGCATATATTCTATGCTAAAGAATGTTTTCTTTTCTCGCTCGGTTTATCCTTTAGCATTTTTCAGACTGCACTTTTCTTTTATTACATTGTGAATTACGCATTCAATCAAGGCTCAAGTATGGTATCTTTTTTTCACCTACCTAGACTATTTTAACATACTGTAAAGTGCTATACTTTCAATTTATGCATATGTTCAATACTACTATATATGTTTTATCGCATACAAAGGCTTTGTTTTCATATGCTGTAAAGTGTTATCCCTTTACTAAACTTTGAATGATAAAACAGCAAAACAGATTATACAGTTTTCCAACATGTCTATCAGTTTCAAGTATCTCTCATCTCTTAAAAATGTACACACAGATTGTTATTGGAAATCTTCCTATTCTGTCCTTAACACACCCTTGTGTTAATCTAGACCTTGAGCTTGTGGTAACCATGGGTGATAATCTGGTCAAATAGAAGTTCAAATTCTGGAAAAACAGCCTAATTTTCGATTCGTGAAAAGCCAAATGGTTTCAAACAGCCAAACTCTAAAAACCACACAGCATTCGGCTGCTGTCTGGTTACCTTTTGTTGTTTAGTGAACAGATTCCAGTGACGTCCCAAATTTCCTTTTTTTTATGCCCAAATGATTATATAAATTTTGCATAGATATGCTTGCAAAACATATTGATAGTGTAAATGAGAGCCCAGAGTATCTCAAACCTGGTCTGCAAAATAGATTGCTACATTTTATTTCTTCAACTTTTGCTGAGCATGCTCTATATAATTAGTAAATCAACAAATATAGAACATCTGGCATCTGCAAACGTGTCGTTGCCTTACTGGTGCCACTGAGTCAAGCTACGGTGTATGGTATGACCAACAGACTTTGCCATTTAGTTAGACCTTCCATTAAGATGCAACAGAAGTCTAAAACTAGATATTGTGTTTGTATTCCACTATTTTGTCACTACCGTCTCTGCATAGCTAATTCAGAAATGTTCTTTTGCCATTACCTGATAACTTCAGTCCTCGTTCGCCTACTTGTGTGTTGTAACCATGAGGCATACGGAGTATGGCATCGTGCAGTCCTGCTAGCTTTGCAACATGGTATACTTCCTCGGGGGTAGCGTTGATATTCCCATAATGCAAATTATAGTATATTGTGTTATGGAAAAGAACAGCATCCTGAAGGAAGAAAAACACAAGACAACTTATATTAAGCGGTACATGAACAACATTAAATGTACATTTAAAAAGCTAATAGAATGACCGCCATGCACTGCTACTGCATATAGCACTAAACCAGGACTGCGCACTGGAAGACTGAGTGAAATGGTAAATGAAGACGTTAATAATACAATATTGCATTTTCTTTGTGGAAAAACATCAGTGAAACATTTAAGACAAAATTAATTTAAAATTAATTTAGTATCTTCCTGACAATTTCAATATGACTGACTAAAGGTCAAAAATGTAAATAAAGAACATGTGTAAAATTATTCTGTAAACGGAGTGTGGCTTGACTAATGAAAAAGATGGCTGTCTAAATCTATGCTCCTCAAACCTCTGCTTTCAAATCATGCTAGAACCTTATCAATCTTAAAAAAAAAAAAAAGGAAAAAACAAACTTGCTATACCTGAAAAGGAGTCTTTATACACTTAGCTGGTCACCCTGATGGCCTGACAGTCATCTAAATATTTAGGTGCATTGATGGCCTCCCAACCTTCCTCACTGGGATCAGATCAGCAGATCAAGTGAGATTTACCTGAACCTGTCCCTCCAGGGAACGGCCATCTTTCTCCTGCTGGTCCTCTTCAGCACTTGGCACTTTACCGAGTGTAACGCATTGAGGTCAATGTAGGATACCGCAAGACCGTGGTATCTCTGCCCAGTGGCTAGAAGCGCAAGACAGAGAAATAAACAGAGACAAAGTGGTGCCTACTTTGTCTCTATATAGCTCTTGACTGGGTTGGAATTTCAGTTCAATTCCAGCACAGTCTAAATGTGTATTTTATAAAGATTCAATCTTTATGAAATACAAAATATTTTTTGATGGGGAAGGGGGTTAAAATGTAAATTTATTGAGTTATCCTCCTGTGTTTCACAATCTAGCCCACAGTAGAAGTCCACTTACTATACAAATACACTGGAGAAATTGTCAGGTTTTGACAGGCAACTCATTAAAGGGACACTTTAGTCACTATAACCATTTCATGTCTTTGAATTGTGCCCTGGCACTGTCCCTCCATTCAGTATTGCATCAGGTTCGTGCAGTATGAAAACAAAATAAGAGTCCCTGGCCACCCACAGTCCAGCCCCTTCTGTATGTGTAGCTAAGGCAGAGATTACACACTTCCTTGTTGTCATACCCATTCATACCGTCAGTTAGAGCTCTGACAGGCTAAAAGTGGTCAGCTGACACTCTCAGCCAATCACAAATGCCCATTTTGCTGCTCAGGCCAATACTTCCTTATTAGCCAAATCAGCACAGAGGGGATGGACTGCCGGGGACTCTTGTTTAGCATTAAAACATTAAAAACTGTTTAATGCTGAAAGAAATGATAGTAAAAGGGAACTCCAGACACTATAACAAGTTTAATGAGATGAAGCAGATACAGTGCATACGGTGTCCCTTTAAGCAGCCCAACTTTAGATTATACAACCCATGCTACATTATTGGACTCAGGAGGGATCCTGCACCAGGTACCAGCACAGTATAGCTGCTAATAATAGGGCTTTGGTATTCTGATCCAGAGTTGTCCAACTACAAGGCTTGCTACTTCTTATTGTCTGTTGATTCTGTAATGTTTATTTTTGTGCTCATTTTTGCTTTCCTTGTATATGTATGCAGAGTTTTACATAATTAGTACCTCTATTTTGATTTATCCTAACAATGTGTTTGTGTGTGTATATATATATATATATATATATATATATAATCCATTGGTGCCCTGCACACACACTTTCAAGTATATTTATTGATATAATGCCGGGTGCATCAAAGCCATAGCCAAAGATAATAATAGAATATACAAAAGGAAGGCTTGCACTCACGGTCTGTATAATGAAATATCTTCTTTATTCCAAAATTTTAAAACATGATATAAGTCATCGACGTTTCAGCCATCTATTGTGGCTTTCATCAGGATCAGTTTAGCACAAAATACATATGTTAATCATGGCGTTTATATAACCAAACAAACTGATAATTAAATCATTGAAAACACTCATCACCTGAAGCATTCCACACCTGGCGTCTCACTAACTAAAATGCGCATATGTGGATATACCAAAATCGGAAGTAGCGATCTCGCGTCACCATCCATTGCCAGGGTTACCCGAAATGATTACAAGCTCCCCAGCAACGAGGTGACGCTCCTGAGCACCCGGGTGAATGCCAGATGATCAAACAAATTAAAACATGATAAAACAACCTCATAGTATGTGTCCTCAGTCCACAAAAGTAACAGCATGTCTACAGTAAGGATCTTAATACCATATTCACAGTACTGTCATACAATCAAAAATATCTATTATAAACAGCTATATACCATAGACCATAGACCATACTGCTATATATCTAAAGTATTAGGATGTGAATAAGAATATATCCTAACATACATATATATCAATCCTGCAGGGGGCAACATTGATACAAAATGCTTCTTAAAGATACAGTACAATATACTCCCATAATGAGTAAAAAAGTGCCATGCAGTGTAGAAAATCAATTCCCTGCTGTGAAGTGCGTATATATAAGCACTAAATGCTAAAATGCAACAAATATATGAAAAAATAATAATTTGTATTTATATAATATAAGTGTAATTAGATTGGATTAGCCTTTTAGTCCAGTAGACAAAATGCCAAAATACCAGAGTATTGCAGTATGTAATGATACATTTTTTTATTGGACTGACATAATATTTCAAAGACAAGCTTTCCAGAGTTTTCCTCTCTTCTTCAGGTCTGAAGCAATACTAATCAACCTGATATTAGAGAAGGGTAGAGGGGGTGAGTGTAGTGTAGTGTAATAATTGGATCAATTTAAATACATACATATATGCAACTATTTACCTGCATGCCCTGCTCTGCTGTTTTCTTGTTTTTTGTGTGTGTTTTTTTCTTTTTCTTTTCAACTAGCTTAATGACTCTCCACTGTTTATTAACTTTTTCTGGCTATTCTCAGCCAGCCGGTACCTTTCACTTTCAGGCACATCTTCTGCTATTTATGACACCCCACTTACCACCCCCTCCCTCCCTTTCTCTAACATCAGTTGTTTTTTTATAAATTCTTTATTTTTGATTTTCAGACGTAGGTTGGTGGGTGTGAGGGTTACAGAATCAAAAGGGGGAGGGAAAGTACAAAGTAGGGTAAATATCAGTAGTTTCAATGGTATCATCTTGTAACATACATCTGTTTCCAGGCCCGGTTTGTCTAGTGTGCACTGAGGCTGGCTGCTCCACCTCTTCCCGTGTTCTGTAACATCAGTTGTTTTAAGTGTTAATTTAAACCCCATCAGATTGATAAGTATTGCTTCAGACCTTACGAAGAGAGGAAAATGCTTGAAAGTTTGTCTTTGAAATATTATGTTAGCCCAATAAAAAAAGGTATCATTACATACTGCAATACTCTGGTATTATGCTAGCAGAATGCTTGGTTGTATAGGAAGAGGTATTAGCAGTAGAAAGAGGAAAGTGCTCATGCCATTGTACAGAACACTGGTGAGACCTCACTTGGAGTATTGTACGCAGTACTGGAGACCGTATCTTCAGAAGGATATTGATACCTTAGAGAGAGTTCAGAGAAGGGCTACTAAACTGGTTCATGGATTGCAGAATAAAACTTACCAGGAAAGGTTAAAGGATCTTAACATGTATAGCTTGGAGGAAAGACGAGACAGGGGGGATATGATAGAAACATTTAAATACATAAAGGGAATCAACACAGTAAAGGAGGAGACTATATTTAAAAGAAGAAAAACTACCACAACAAGAGGACATAGTCTTAAATTAGAGGGCCAAAGGTTTAAAAATAAAATCAGGAAGTATTACTTTACTGAGAGGGTAGTGGATGAATGGAATAGCCTTCCAGCTGAAGTGGTAGAGGTTAACACAGTAAAGGAGTTTAAGCATGCGTGGGATAGGCATAAGGCTATCCTAACTATAAGATAAGGCCGTGGACTAATGAAAGTATTAAGAAAATTGGGCAGACTAGATGGGCCGCATGGTTCTTATCTGCCGTCACATTCTATGTGTATATATATATATATATATATATATATATATATATATATATATAGACGGTTAATACAATGTTAAACAAAAATCTGCACACCAGTCAAGCCATAAGACTTGCTTTTCCCACAGAAATCACAAATGTGCAGTGATGTTACTACCGCAATTATGGCTTGACTGGTGTGCATATTTTTGTTTAACATTGTATTAACCATTCACAGACTTCATGAGGAAGGGGTTTTCAATCACTTTTCCCCCCCACCATAACCTTTTTGGTTTATATACCTAGCCAAAGTCAAGGGGTGCTTATGAAGATTTGCTAGTGCATCCATTTTATTATCCTAATACTGATCCTCCTCTTTCGCTCTCCCTTCAAGTTAGTGGTATCTACATAAGTCCATTCTTGCAAGCGCTCTGTCTTGGCGTCATACTTAATTCTGGCCTCACCTTTGAGCCTCACATCCAGTATGTTGCCAAATCCTGTAGATTCCATCTTAAAAACATAGCCCGCATCCGCCACTTTCTTACACAAGATGCTACCAAGGAGCTTGTCCATGCTCTAGTAATCTCCCGCATGGATTATTGTAACCCTCTCCTAAGTGGTCTTCCCAAAAGCCGTATTGCCACGCTTTAGTCTGTAATGAATGCTGCCGCCAGACTGATTTTCCTCTCTAGTCGGTTCTCTCACACCTCACCCCTCTGCCAGTCCTTACATTGGCTTTCTGTATCCTATAGGAGTCAAAGCCATTCAAAGTACTAATTCACACCTTTAAAGCACTGAACAATTCTAGCTCCTCTTATATCTCTTCACAGATCCATAGGTATGTCCCGTCTCTGTCTCTCCGCTCTGCCCGTGACCTTCTCCTGTCCGCTGCTCGCACCCGTACTGCCAACTCACGCTTGCAGGACTTCTCGCGGATAGCTCCCTTCCTATGGAATAGCCTGCCTACCGCCATCAGACTCTCCCCTAGTCTTCAATCATTTAAGAAGTGCCTTAAAACCCATCTCTTTAGGAAAGCTTATGGCCTCCATGAGTAACATCTACCCCTTTCATACCCGTCTCTTGCTCTCTCCTAAAGGGCAGCACTTTACTCTCTCCTCCAGCTCTGCTTCACTCCCACCTTATTTGATTGCTATTTATTGTGCTAATGTGTTTTATACCCCACCTCCTATAGACTGTAAGCTTGTTTGAGCAGGGTCCTCTTCATCCTATCGTTCCTGTAAGTTTTCTTATAATTGTCCTATTTATAGTTAAATCCCCCCTCTCATAATATTATAAAGCGCTAAAGAATCTGTTGGCACTATATAAATGGCGATAATAATTTGAAAGTTGAATCAGAAAAGTTCTCCCACTTAATTCTGTTTTCAGTTCACCTATATTGACATTTAAATTCTTACTTTACTAAATAACCTTGTTAGTGTTGACATGAGCCCTTGTTTAGGTGCATGAGGACTTCATGCCTGTTGTGCTCACAAAACACCAACGCCTTGATATGACCCCAGTTGATTCCCATAAGTGATTAAAAATTGATAACATGACCTTACATCAATCAGTGACAAAGTACCTGAGGAACAACTCCAATTTGTTTTCTCAAACTCTCCAGGCTGACATTCTGAATGTTCTGTCCAGCCACATATACGTTTCCTTTCTGAGGCTCAAAAAAGCGGAAAAGCAGTCGGACCAAGGTGCTTTTACTTGGAGAGAAAAACAAAAAAATAGAGTAACAAAGGAATATTGACTAACAAGTTTCTAGTGAGTAGTTCATTAAAGTTTGGCGATATACAGAAGAGAAGCATCACTCACTTAAAAGAAGAGGAAGGTCCAAACTTAGTACTAAAGGGTTACTACAAGCAGATCCCTGTTAATGAGAAATCATTTCGCAACCGTTTGCCCTCTTGCCTGGGTCTGCTTAGGATGCAGAAGCCAATACAGTTGCCATTCATTGGCTGAGAGCATTGGACAAATAAAATTAGCTGACAATGCACCAATGACACTGCTGTAGGTGGCGTTACACCTCTTGCAGCTGCACATGCAGACTTCAAAACATCAAAGTGGACATGGTGCTTGGCGTAACCTTTGTACTAAATACTACATTAAGAGAGGTCAACAAGTACAAGCGACTTCACTGCTTTCTAGTCAACTGCATTTTACACATATTTGGAATAAAAAAAAAAAAAATTCAAGTCAGTTCAAATCAAATCAGAAAGTTCAATGTTTAAATATGAATATGTTTTTGCAGCATTACAGTGCTTTTAGCAGTTGTTTATATACGATAGATTGTTCCTTTAAAAATTCCCTTTAATCAGGACCCGCACTGCCTGCATAAATACAAACTTCTGGAATAAAAGGGAATCATGACATGTCACATATGTCCTTAAGGGGTTAAGCCCACTCTTGAAAAAAAGAAAAAAAAAACCCACCAACAACTAAGTTTCTTAGTCACATAAACATACTTTCTTTTGTATTTTGCTGGAAGAGGAATGCGGTGCGCTCTCTCAAATATTTCTGTAGCCAAATGTGGTTTTGTGCAGAACTGTGCACCTTGTTACTAAGGCTTTATATGGCACCTGTTTCACAGTGATGGATTACAAAGAGTGGCGATATTAAAGACCTCAGTCTTTGTATTTGTAATCCATCACTGTGAGACAGGTGCCATATTAATATTTCTAAATTCTAAGCATGTCCTCACCCTGATCCACTTCCTCCAACAATTGCTATTTTTTTCCCAGCAGGCACCTCGAAAGACACCCCATCAAGGACTTGCTGTCCTTCCAAGTATCCAAAACAGACATCTTCAAATCTGATGGTAGCAGTCTGTGGGGTGATCAGCAGCGAAGGTGCCAAGTCTTTGTTCTAAAGAGAAAAGAGATGACAAAAGCAACATTACAGTAATGTAAAAGCTCTCGACTAATTATACACAATCAGAACATAAATAACAATCCCCCAAAATACTAAAAACAATTGAGCAAATGTGTATTTATTAAATGGCAAACACTGTAACACCACAAAACAAAAAAGTGATCATCATAACCAGGTGACCAACACTAAAAAGTACAGAAGTCTCATATCAGAATGTTAGAAAAAGATGCCACTACGTGCTTTTAGAAAAGCAAATATGGATTAGTCTACAGAAGCCACTGGTTAACTCCCGAGACCAACTTTAAACGCATATTTAAGCATCTTGCCTCATAGATAGGGGTAGAATAGGTTAAGTAATAGCCAGAAAAAAAGTAAAGGGAAAAATAAATGCTACACACATAAAATCACACAGTTTTTCCTTTAATAAATAAAGCCACTCACTTTTATCTTCGTATCAACACTCAGAAGAGTGAACAGGGTGTTCATGTCAATGAGCGCTTGCCGTGTCTCTCTGTACACAGTTCCCAAGAAATTTAAGGGTAGTGACAGTTGGAATAGGAGCCCGTTGACCATGACGAGGTCTCCAATAGTCAAATTACCTGGATTGAGAGAAAAGATTTCACATTATAAAATCATACAGACATGTCACTAACTCCAGCATCCATCTGCCTCTAGAGCGTCTATTCACTAAACTACCGGGTTGCTAAAAGTCAGTTTTAGTTTGAGTTTTTTTTTGCAGCAGCAGCAGCAATTAATTACTTTCACCTTTAGCTTGAAGAATCTTTAGTAGACTGGATTCTGCAAAATTCCATGTAAAACCTACATGACCTGCTGTTTGAAGCCTTAAACATAGAGTAGCGTTAAAAGAATTGATATAAAATAAGTCCACGGGGGGGGGGGGGGGGGGGGGGGGGGAGTGGTTTCAACGCTAAAGAGAGAAGACGCATTTTGGCTAAGCTCCTGCTGCCGGCATACTAAACGGCAGATTTCGGGGCTCCTACCTACCCTTACCCCGCCCGAGATCGGGTTCAACAACTCACCTCACAATGGGGAGGAAAGCAAAGAAGCTCAAAACCCTTACCAGGAACGGCTCCCGCGATATCGCCGACCTCCTACAGCCGCGGCCTAGGCCCAAAATGGCGCCGCAAATTGATGCATACTACACATCCTCTGAGGATGAAATTCTGGATGCACCGGATTAAATCCCCTGCTCGGAGAGCATAATCAGCCCACAAGGAGGGGAAGACCTGACAGCCCCAGCTACTAAAGGGGATATTAAGGGTCTGATGTCGAATATAAGAGCCTTTTTCAATGCAGACTTGAACGTAATACGAGAGGATATAACAGTGGTGACTGCCAGAATACAGGCCAACGAGGGCACCACCTCCCTAGCCCAAAAGCAAGCAAGCACCAACGAGCTACTGCTACAGCTCCAAGCATCACACAAAAATATGCAGATCAGACTGGATGCCCAGGACGACGCGAGGAGACGCAATAACATTAAAATAAGGGGCATAGCCGAATCAATTACAGAACAGAAGCTGTTCCATTTCTTACGCCGGCTATGGACTACCCTACTGCCACAGCGCTCTGCAAAGAGCATACAGATAGACGGCTATTAAAGACTTACCAAATCAAACAGGGCCCCGGCCGGAGTGCCCCGAGACGTCCTGATACGTTTCCCACTGCTTCGCGACAAGCTGGCCCTGCAGGGCATTATAAAATCCAGAACACCCCTCAAGTTCGAGGAGATGCAACTCCAATTCTTGCAGGACTTATGCCGCTCCACCCTGGAATGGAGACGATCCTTTCAACAGGTGACAAAGATCCTGCGCTCTGCAAACATCAGCTACAAATGGGGGCCCTCTCGCGCCCTAATTGTCCATAAGGATGGGAACACGCATCAGCTTCCCACCGCAGAAGACTCCGCGGCATTCCTTCAGGGACTGGGCCTTACCATGGCATCTGACAGCACGACTCGTCCGGGTCACAGCTGGGACGTGCACAGGATCGTCCCTTTTACCCCACGCTCTGCAGCTGATACCGGCTGACACTGAAGATGAGCCAGCAGTCAAAAGAAAAGGGACTGACCCCTACACCAGTCCCACATGCTTATTCACCATTTCTGTTTAACTGTTTTAGTGTCTGTTAATATCCAGAGCTCTGCTCAACATTGTTAGAGTCCCCGGGGCATAGTTAACACGGATGACCCCATGTGCTAGTACACCTCATACGACATGTCCCAATAGGAGGGCACAGAAACCGGAGATCTCCCTCCCCCCCCCCCCCCCCCCCAACACTCTGGGGTAATTGAGTGTAAATTAATAAACGACACACCCGACTGACCACCGTAGTACCTATGAGTTCGGCAGGGCTACAGCTTCCTTATATAAGACCCTTAGGAGGGCTGGGTCCCTCTCTCAGTTCCACGGTCCCAACCAACTTAAAACGCCCTACATTACTCATCACGACGTACAACTATAAGAAACTCACTTACATCTTACTAGTGTATCATGACACTGCCAGTATACTAGAACCTGACGCCCATATCAAGGGTATAACCTTGTGTACCCGCAGAGTGCTTACTGACCTCTAATCAAAAAAATAAAAACTGTGCATTATTGATTTATACTGTACCAATTAGGGGTGCACCGAAATTCCGGCGGCCGAAAATTGACCTATTCCATTTCGGCCGATATTGGTACATATCGGCAGAAAATATGGTGGTTGGGATTTGTCACCCGCCAAGTAGCTCACCATCCGCGCTGTGAGACACTGCCGCCGCGCAACCTTCAAACCGGAAGTGCCGTGAGAGAAGTGGGGCTGTAAAACTACACTGCTGTAAGATCGCCTGCGGTAAGTAATTATATTTATTAATACAATTAATTACATAGATTCAGTAAGATTCCCCAATCCTGTGTGAAGCCATCCACTTAGATCCACTTAAAATGATGATTGCCCTGATGTACAGGAGGCTAATTGTGCCTCCAGGAAGATGAAGTGTATTGCTGACTGTACTGTAACAATTTTTCGCGCCCATCCGACATTTTGTTGTTTCTAAAAATAGTGCCATGAGTCTGACTAGCACTCAGACTAAAATGTAAATAAAATAATTAATAAAGTATTATATTATATAATGAATTATATGTAGCCTGGTGACACCAGGGTGATTCCTACCTAGAGCATTTTGATAATGAAATACTTTCCTGCTGCAAACATATCCACATCCATTTATTAATTATATTCTGCACGTGCCAATCTGCCCAAAGTGCTTTCTTCAAGTCCCTAGTCCACATTTCTAAATCATTATTATTAAATAATAAATATTATTATTAATTAATATATTATGACTATTTTAAAAGTATTTGGGCAAAAAGGCAGTTTCGGTTTCGGTTTTCGGTCAAGTGCATCCTGAATTTTCGGTTTCGGCCCTGAATTTTCATTTCGGTGCACCCCTAGTACCAATATTATTGAAATGTGGCATACGAAAGCTGTTGTGGCGCAGTATGCATGCTTGTTAACTCCTTGCACAAAAAAATAAAGAATTTTAAAAAAATAAGTCCACAGAACATTCTGTATTCACCTAAGTACTGTGACTACAGTGCTATCCCAACGTCTAGTGAAAATACTTCTTTGCTGGGCCCATGTCTCAATTTTGGGCAAAACAGCACCCCAACTTGATCTTTTTCAAACAAAGAGCCTTAGCATTTCAACAATTTCAAAGCAGCCAGTTTACCATCAATCCAAGCCACGGTTTGCAATAATTTATTGACTTCCATACATCAGACAGGGGCGATCCTGCCATTGTAGGAAACCACAATTAAGATGATGGGCATTCCCAAGTACAACAGTGCCTACAGATACTAGTGTTTCATGTTTTGCAGTAGATGCAGTGTCAATGCTCCGGTATATTAACGTTTCCAAAGAGTACTAAACCGCTACAATATTTGGTATAGATATACACAAAAGTCAACTAGTTAATAACGTCTTATTTCAGAGAGGGATTTTTTACACTGTCCCTTATTGACAAAGCCCTATTTAATAAGATTTACAAGAGAAAAAAATTATATTGAAAGTATTTACCAGCTTTTCTGTATAGGTCTTGTGTGCAGAAGACATTGTACGTCCTACAAGGTGGCATTTTGTTTAGTTATTTTGCTCATCTTCATCCCAACTGTCAACTCAAAGGTATGCCCTATGCCTCTCTAATTCCTCTACTAAGTAGAATGCTTTTAAACCTTATTTCATTATTATATCATATTCTGCTCCAAGGACAGTTTAAAAGAAACCACTCAACACTCAGGGTTCAGAAGCAGATTTGATCATTTTGTGAACATAGAATTGCCCTTCTATATTAATTACTCAATAATAATAGATATCAGGGTATTTGCATACAGCTGTCTTGACCTCACCTGCTACAATCCCTTGGCTTGCGAGAATCATGATGGATGTAAGACCTATACTGAATATTACACTTTGCCCAAAGTTCAACAATGCTAGAGTTGAGGTAGTCTTTAGTGAAGAATTTTCATAAGTCTTCAAAAACCCATCATACTTTTCAGCTTCATACTTTTCATTATTAAAATACTGCAAAGGGGAAAGCAAAAATGAATATCACAATAAGGATAAAGATACATTGAGAAAAACATTCATTAAAGACTATTACAGAGCTGTGGAATATGTTGGAGCTTAGTAGTATACGTAGATCACACTAACTTAAATAGCTTGTATTTGTGTAGATCCTGCACATTAAGTACACAGTAGTTTGAACACTGATTTCACTAATTACTGTAAAAGCAATGGGTTTGTTTGAGGATGTTGTGGAAATCCAACTGTGACCATCTAAGGTCCATCATAGACTCATACTCTGCACATCATGTAATAGTAATTTCTGCTTGAAAGAATAGAACTATAACAAGTGGGAATTTTTATTATCTTTTCTTTATTTATTTTTTTTACAGAAAAACACTAGTGATACAAACTGCAAACCCATGTGTTTTTCCGGTTTGTGCCAAGATGGAGGGATGAGTTCAGTATGTTCATGCTCTAGCACTGAAGTGTAAACAAAATCTATAAATTACATTTGTATAGGGATTTATTTTAAACTCTTAGGAAGTTAGGATGTGTGGCGGAACCAACCTCGCCACTGGAGGAGACTGGTTGCCCACCTCTTTCCGCTGGACTATGGCCCTGCATTAAAAACCTTTTATTTTCCCTATGTGAGCAGTCAGGGCCGGCCTTAGGCATTTGGGCGCCCTGTGCAAAAAATCTTCACAGCGCCCCCCCCCCCCCACTCCTTACCCCTTCCCACACACCCTGTCACACACACACACACAGGCAGGCAGACAGCCATACACACACACAAACACACTCAGGCAGTCATATACAGACAACCACACACAAACACACACAGACATAGAATGTGACGGCAGATAAGAACCATTCGGCCCATCTAGTCTGCCCAGACAGTCACACATAGGCAGTCACACACAAACACACACACACACAGGCAGACAGCCACACACACAGCCACACACAAACACACAGGCAGACAGCCAAACACACAGAGGCAAACAGCCACACACACACACACACACACACACAGTCAAACACACACAGACAAACAGTCAAACACACACAGACAAACAGTCAAACACACACAGACAAACAGTCAAACACACACTGTCAGACAGCCACACACAGACAGACACACACACACACACACTGGCAGACAGTCACACACACACTGGCAGACAGTCACACACACACACTGGCAGACATGCACACACACACACTGGCAGACATGCACACACACACACGCGCAGACAGTCTCACACACACACACACAAACATAGGCAAATAGTCACACACACACAGGCAGACAGCCACACACACACAGTCAGACACACACACTCACTAACAGACAAACACACTCACAGACACACACTAACATACACAGACACACACTAACATACACAGACACACACTAACATACACACACATACACTAACATACACCGACACACACTAACATACACACACACACACTAACATACACACACACTAACAGACACACACACTAACAGACACACACACTCACCCACATTAACACATTTTTTTTAAATTTATTTAGACACCCCCCCAGCCTCCTTACCTTTGGGAATGCTGGGGGGGGGTCTCTTCCTCCCTGGTGGTCCAGTGGCTGCTGGGCGGTCGGGCGGCGCTGGCAGGCGGCCGGCGAGGGAGCACTTCCTCTGAGCTGTTTGCTCAGCTCCCTCGCGTGCCTCAGAGTGAGGCTGGGAGCCGGAATATGACGTCATATTCTGGCTCCGCCTCCCAGCCTCACTGTGCGGCGCGCGAGGGAGCTGAGCAAACAGCTCAGAGGAAGTGCTCCCTCGCCGGCCGCCCGCCAGCGCCGCCCGACCGCCCAGCAGCAGCCCAGCAGGTCTGTTAGCCGCAAGGCTAACAAGACATTTGCCTTGGGCATTTGGGGGCGGCTTTTTTTGCCGCCCCCTGGAAAGTGCCGCCCAAGGCAAATGCCTTGTTAGCATTGCGGCTAACAGACATGCCGTGTGAGCTATGCAGCCGCAGGGCGCCCCCTGCTCCATGGCGCCCTGTGCGGCCGCACAGCTCGCACACCCCTAAGGCCGGCCCTGTGAGCAGTGTTACCCCAGATAGCTAAGCCATGGAGCCCATTTGTATACCGAAAGACTATGGGAAAGACTTTGGCTCGATGGCGATTGAACTGTATGGATGTGATCTGAGCACCATCCGGTAATAATGTGCGCTCAGATCTAAGCTATCTGGGGATATGTAGAATGTGTATGTTCTATGTGATAAATGTAACAGTATGTATTTTTATGTCTTTTATTGTCCTTTGTCTGCCATGTGGTTAAAGGAACACTATAGTTACCTAAATAACTTTAGCTTAATGAAGCAGTTTTAGTGTATAGATCATGCCTCTCAGGTTTCATTGCTCAACTCACTGTCATTTAGGAGTTAAATCACTTTGTCTCTGTTTATGCAGCCCTAGCCACACCTCCCCTGGCTATGATTGACAAAGCCTGCATGAAATAAGCTGGTTTCACTTTCAATCAGATGTAATTTACCTTAAACAATTTTATATCTCTTTCTCTGTAAATTGAACTATAATCACATACAGGAGGCTCTCACAGGGTCTATCAAGCTATTAACATAGCAGGGGATAAGAAAAATCTAAATTAAACAGAACTTGCAATAAAGAAAGCCTAAATAGGGCTCTCTTTATAGGAAGTGTTTATGGAAGGCTGTGCAAGTCACATGCAGGGAGGTGTGACTAGGGTTCATAAACAAAGGGATTTAACTCCTAAATGGAAGAGGATTGAGCAGTGAGGCTGCAGGGGCATGTTCTATACACCAAAACTGCTTCATTAAGCTAAAGTTGTTCAGGTGACTATAGTGTCCCTTTAATGGAGTTTTGCCTCTGTCCTTGGAGATAATTGGATTACTTCCCAATTATCTCCAGGACAGAGAGGAGGGATTGCAATGCATTGTGGGAGTGTTTTAACCCGGTGTGTCTATGATTGGTCACTGTCCAATATATGTCCCAGTCTTCCATCTGGTCCCCTCTAGGGGAGTGTCCACCAGGTGGGAGACCTGCATAAAAGCCAGGCAGGTAGCCCCAGTAAATCAGTTCTGCTTGACCCTCAAACGAAGTGTCGCCTCGTTCTTGGGGGGAATTGGATTGTATGCCGTTACAGACCGATTGCTAGGAGTGTAAACTGTTCGGATGGTTTTTCCTATTCGGCTGTTTACAGCATTCATATGTTTAACAGCATTCGTGTGTTCGGGAGTTGGTGAATTCGTGTGTTTCCGGTTCGGGAGTCGGTGAATTTGTATGTTTCCTGTTCGGGAGTCGGTGAATTTGTGTGTTTCCTGTTCGGGAGTCGGTGAATTTGTGTGTTTCCTGTTAGGGAGTTTGAGTATTCATGTGTTTGCAATTCGGGAGATTGGTGCTTGCAGCAGCTGTTCGTGTATTTAAAAGGGGAATATCGCCTAAACGGTTTTTAACCTCTTGTGTGCAAAACGGTCCGTTACAGGATGTTCCAAGCCATCCTGAAAATAATGGACTTTAACAATATTATGACAGCTTGATACGTCCTTCAGTCAACTGATACCTGGAGCTCCCCTCTGTCAGCTGGTGCCATATTTAGTGGCCCAAAAATGACAGATGAGCTGTGTACAACACTCAAATTGAGAGGGGCATAGAACATTTTAAATCAACACAGCAAAACATTTGCATTCAGCCACACTGATGCTCCAGACAAAAAAAAAAAGACCCCGAAACTGTATCCATGCCCGTTCACAGAGCACTATGTATTGTATGAGCTGGGAAATTCCTCTGCTGATGTCAATATTTTCCACCAATCAAAAGGTTCTTTAGGCAGCATCTGCTTCCCAGACAGAGTTTTACGCAGTCTGGAGGAGGAAGCGCCTCTAGTGGCTATCAGGAAGAATAAAACTACGATTCACATTGCAGGGTTAAAGGACCACTGTTTCAAGACCACTTCATTGAGATGAAGTGGTCTGAGTGATTACAGTGCTGCTTTAAGGGAGTTAACTTTAATAAAATCCTGTAGTTAACATGCACAAAAGTATGCCAGTCAATATCTGTGTCTGTGGAAAAGCTGATTGCAGTGTGTTGTTTGTATGGGGGGGGATGCCTGTGGTCATAATGGATACATTTAATGGGTTATAGTAAGGCTGTGCTGTGTGTGAGGGATGGATTTGTGTTAATGAGGGTGAGAGAGAGAGAGAGAGTGTGTGTGTGAGTTAGTGAGTGTGTGTGTATGTCTATGATACAGAGTGAGAGTGTGACATTCGAGAGGATTGAGTGTGTGAAGGGGGAGAGGGCTGAATATGACAGGGCACCTGTGTGAGTGTTACCGGATTAGTGTGAAAGATGTCTTTGTGGGAAGAGTGTGTGTGAGGATGAGGTTAGTGTGACATGGTGAATGTGAGGGGGGTGGGACACGAGTCACAAATGTAAGATCAGAAAAAAAAAATGTGAAACTCACATTGTAATTCTTCCCTGTGTTTCTCTGTCCACCCTCCACACATAGTGCATTCTTAATCAGAATTTTATGTCAATTTTTTGCCATTGCTAAAATTGTGAATACATAATTCTGGGGTATTGGAACATACATTGGACATTGTGTATGCACATTTTGCGTAGTGTAGGTATTAAGGAGTTAACAATGTGGACTAAATCCGATTTCCATATATTTTCCAATCAAAAATCATTTTCAATTCATTTTTCCTGTATTCCCAGCACTAGCAAAGATGCATAAAAATCCTGTTAAATTCTATTAAGAACAATACCAACTGCCAAGTGGTACTGCAAATTTTACATTTTAAACTCAGCAGTAACTCAGTTGTGAGGACTTGCTGTCAATCGGTAGCAAAAAGGTGAAAGGATATATGGGGGGGGGGGGGGGTGAGGGGGAGAAACACAGAGCTCAGCTTTCTCCTATTAAAAGCTGGTCTCTGTTGTACATGAAACTAGTTATACGGCATAACTGACAGAGGACAGCAGACAAGGTCAATGGAAACTGCCATTTATTTTCATTATTGATTGGAATCTCTTACCTTAACAGTTTCATAATTTAGCAATGAATCTATCGCAGCATTCCCGGCTTCATTATCGGCTTTATTCATTTCTATTCTGAACTTTGTCCTGCCAAATAAATACAATGTAATTACTGGTAATATTATTGAAATTCTCCACCCTCTATCAGATGCAAACATCTTTAAAGAAAAGCAACATTTTAAAAAAAGAGAACGTGGTTATAATTTGACACAGACTTACATAAGCTACACATTGTAATAGATAATATTTGTAATTTGCTTTGCTAAGAAAATCAATAAATATTAGAACATAAAACCAGAACTCAAGTTAATAATAATAAAGTATTTAACCAAGAAAGGTACATTTAGAATACTCTGGTTCTCAAGTACGTCCTGGGGATGTTACTTTTGTCCAACATCCAGGGGTATTTAACCCCCAATTTAATGGTACTCATTGTAACTAACTCAGTGAGGTAATCTCTATCAATTCTTTACCATATTCCTGGTGAATGACTTTTAAAGTGATCAATAAAACTGAAGTTGTCTCTGTTACTGTCAAAGTCTGTTAAATAGAAGATCATAGGAAAAGTATGAAATCCCGAGTTTATTAACTGGGGTGAAAATCAATACATGGAAAATCATATTGTTTCCTTCATTCTGCAACCCTGCTGAATATAAAGATGTCAGGCTGTGCTAAAACTCGTTACCTCCACTGTGTGATTCCGATGGTGAATGCCGTGTAAGCTCCTAGGGTCCCCAAAGTCACAAGTGCAAAATTGGTTCCACATTTATAGTACTAAACATCGAAAAAAGGGGAAAAAAATGGAATTAGAGAATGAAAATCAGCTTTTCATAAAGATTCAATTTGATGCTTGAAAACAATAGGGGTTATGTATAAAGAGTCACGTGCTTTGATTTTTGGTGCATTTCCGATCTGTGCCAAAATAATCCATACTGCACTTCTGTCATGTTATCTTCTTGTTACATATTTGTTTTTTTGGTTCACAAATGCATCCCTTTCCAATAAATATATATATATAAAAAAGTAGAGAGAGGTGCAAAAGTGGATCTCTTCTTCCCAACAGACTTTTTCCACCCCTGTTAGCCTGGCAGGTTTTCTGAGACACAAAAGCAGCTTTCACGTTCCTCCTTTTCGTTTTTGTGAATCTGCCTTGCTTTTCCTGGTTATTGTGAATCTGCCTTGCTTTTCCTGGTTATATTACTCCTTTATTTTGTGAATTAAATCAAGGGCAAAATCAATAGGAGAAAATGAAGCAAAAACGTCCAAGAGACAAAAAGGGTCAGAAAGGCAAAACATGTTGGTGCAGTACAGAAAAGAGGCAACAATGTAGAAAGGCAGTTGTAACAGTTATAAACATTAGAAAATTGAACATGTCCACAAAACAAGAGCTTACATGAAAGCAACCATGACATTGTTTATACATAACTCCTAGTGTTTATTTTCTACATTTTCACTAAACTGCTGTGCAATACTTGCTCAGTGCTGTTGCTCAAAAGGGTTAATTGTGGAGCGAAAATAAGTAAATAAAAAGACAAAATACACACTAATGAAATAGGCGAGCACAGCTCCTTCTGTGAAGCACTGCAGATTTACACAGTACTTTGAGAGCCACCCCAATCTCAGGGCAGGAAGACACAGATTATAGCTTGAATTGCTCATGATGACAAGTGTTATTACAGTTTGGAATAAACAAAACAATGCACGCTAAACAGGCAGACTTGTGAACTATTCAGAAAGCCAAGCGTTTAGTCCGCTGTGAATCTAAATAGGAATATGATAGAGAACAAATGATCATCACTATCTTCTCTATTCTTCAGCATAATAACACTGAAAAGGCATTTACAGGTAATGTTACAGGATTTGTGAATAAACATACTCAAGAACAGAAAACATATGGTGTTTTTTTTCTCTTGCTATTTAAAGAGAATATCTCACAATCGTATTTGGAGCAACATGCCAAATGCTTTATTAAGTCACCCCAATGAACACTATTGCTGTGTTTTCGGAGATTAAATTTGCAATGACTAAAGTCTTTGCTGCACCATTGGCCAGTGGATGTCACCATTAACCCCTTAAGGACCAAACTTCTGAAATAAAATGGAATCATGACATGTCACACATGCCATGTGCCCTTAAGGGGTTAAATGGACACTATAGTCACCAAAACAACTACAGCTTATTGTAATTGTTCTGGTGAGTATATTGATTCGCTTCAGGAATTTTCATGTAAAAATTGCCTACATAGCCCTCGAGGGATACCTCCTGTGGCCACTGGAGGTGCTTACTGGGGCAGTGCTGCACAGTAGGCAGCACGATCTGCATGGAGACACTGAATTAAATGGCAAGACAGGAGGCTTCATATTTGCTTAATATTCCTTTACTGAAACCTCCAGCAGCAAAGAAACCGTTAATAGATAGATAAAAACCAAGACAGCATGACAGTAGTATGTATTGTAACCAAGCTCCTCCCAACTCCTCTTTCTTTGCCGCTTGCCTCCCAGGTGTCACGTATATAGTTATATCTTTCATCATATTTTTCTTTCAATAAACTTGGTTATTATAATGGATTTATTATTCTACAGGCTACTGCTTAATTAGTGCCTGTGTTCTTTCATATTTCACAATGATTTGATAGTTTTTCTCCCGAGTGTTCCACTCAGATACCGCATTATAATTTTCTCCTCTGTGGAGCGACGTTTTGTTACCTCACTTGTATCTAACACATCCGCGACACCTAATCAGCCTTCCACCAGGCCTCTTTGCATAGTTTTGTGACGCAAACGTTCTACCCGCACTTTCTACTTGCGGCAACCATCTTACGCGTTCGTGGCAGTATCCTGCCTTTTTTGTTGATCGGGAAACTGCAGCACTAACTGACATTTTTACTCCAAATCACATGGAATTTGGTCCGCAAGATCTGCATACTCTTCGTCAACAAACGGACATGACCTCTGCACTATCCAAAATCTAGGATTTATCATACATTTTCAAAACTCCGACCTAGAACTCTCACAAACCGTGCAATTTATTGGATTTCAGATAGACTCCATACAAGCTATCCTTCAACTACCTTCCTCCAAGATCAGATCCATAAGAAAGGACATTCGGAAACTATTGTCCTCACAACAGATCCAGCTACGAGATCTCGCACACATGATCAGTCTACTTTCGGCTTCCATACAAGCCATCTTCCCAGGACTGCTACATTATCGAGCAATGCAATGCTTGAAAACCTTCTACCTACATCGGTCCACTTCATACGACCAACTCATTTCGTTAAACGAAGTACGGCTGGAACTTCATTGGTAACTCCACAACATGGACGCCTGGAACGGAAAAGCCATCTTCGGCTGGATTTTATTCTGGAGTCAGATGCCAGCCTTCTAGGAAGGGAAGCAACCTGCTCTGAAAAATCAACTGGAGGCCTTTGGTCCCCTGCGGAGCAAGCACTCCATATCAACTGTTTGGAACTTATCGCGAAAATAAATTGACATTGTTCTTTACTACATGGATTCCTCTTCGGTTCCTAGTTTACGTGGTTGACTATTCGACTACACTTATCTATTGGTTTCCTGTTATCGTTTACAGGGTTGATTCGGCTGCGAATCACAAGCATCAAGAAAGAAGAGTTAGGATGAGCCTCATTAAAATACATACTACTGTCATGCTCTCGGATTGGTTGACTTTTATCTATCTATTGTTAACGGTTTCTTTGCTGCTGGAGCTTTCAGTAAAGAAAGATTAAGCAAATATTTGCCTCCTGTCTTTAATAAAATTTAGATTATTCGGACAGTATGCTAGAATAATCCCTAATTTTCCTAGGAGGAAGTGCTTATTGGCCAAAACTGTGTTTGGCTCCACCGCCATCCCGTCTCCTTGCTGATTTTTAGCCAATTCAATGCTTTCCTTATAGGATCGGGGACAGGAATGACATCGGAATTTACGATTTAGCCAAGCCAATCCAATGCAGGAAAAAGAGTAGGGGGGGGGGGGGGGGGGGGGCAGGGCGGGTGGCAAGGCAGATAAATGGTAATTTTAACACTATAGAGTCAGGAATACATGTTCCTTTAACTATCATTCTGATACAAACTCTCATGACTACCTGTGGCCGCCATCAGAGGTTCACAAACATGACGCACTGCATCCACTACACACATGCAATGCATCTATTACACATGCACTAACACACACTACATCCAATACACAAACACAGACCCTGTGTCCTTGTGAGTGAGCTTGGAGGCGGGCCCCCTTGGCCCCAGACCTTGAGCTGCGTTAGGGGCTCCCCAATTTTTTGATGGCAGCCCTGCTCCTTCACATGGAACTGGCTAAAAAGGAGATAACCTGTGTGCATAATCTCTAACTTGTGAAATGCCCACAACCTGGTTTCTGTCGTGCACGCCACAATGTTTCAAGTTCCCTTCTGCTACATAACACTCCTTGCTTGTAATGTGGCACTCTACAAATATGGCATTTCATTTATTAAACATGCTTGTTAAATGGATAGCAAATACACACCATTAAGTCTCTAGCATATTGGTATAACATATGTGTAAGAGTTTTGTAGCTGGGTCATGCCTATCAGTGTGAAGCAATAATGCAACATGTGTTACAGATATAAGTGCTGAACTGTCAACCATAAATACCATTACAGGAACAAAACTACAAAATGCCAAGGATATAGGATATAAATATTTCAACGATTGTATGAAATTCGCTCACCAAGATGCTGCTCACAAGGAATACTTCAAACAAGGTTGGTCCCAGGTTAAATACCAGGGCACTAAGCACAAAGCTGATGCCTCGTGTCCCCCTGTCTATGGCTTTGGACAAGGCTCCAGTTTGCCTGCTGAGATGAAACCCCAGATCCAGATTGTGCAGATGTAAGAACACATTCTTGGCGATCCTTCGAATGGAGTTCTGTGCCACTTTGCCAAACACAGCGTTTCTTAGTTCATTGAAGAGAGCAGCACCAGCCCTTGACATTCCATCTAAAAAAGAGGATTCTGTTAACCAGATGATGTAAAATTACACAAATAATTCAATAGTATATTTTTGTTTTTTCTTTTTGTAAAATATACTGTAATGGTCACACAGATATGAATTAGTATTTATAGATTGTGTAGGTATCAATTCAAAATACTAACTATTACCTATAAAGCTCTAACCAACTCTAGCCTCTCTTACATTTCTTCACTGATTCATAGGTATGCCCCTTCTCGGTCTAGCTGCTCTTCCGGTGACCTTCTTTCCACTTCTCACACCCTTACTAAAAACTTGCGCTTGCAGGACTTCTCGCAGCCTGCCTACCCCCATGTCTTTAATTGTTTAAAAAGTCCCTCAAAACACATCTTTTCAGAAATGATTATGGACTCAAAGTAACTTATCCATATCAGTCTCTTGCTCTCCTGAAGAGCCACACTCCACCCTCACCTCCAGCTCTGCTACTTTCCCACCTTGTTTGGTGGCTGTCATCCTTGCTTCCCTGTTGTGTTTTTGTACCCCACCTCCTCTAGACTGTAAGCTCGTTTGAGCAGGGTCCTCATCTACCTATTGTTCCTGTGTCACTGTGTAATTGTCTAATTTATGGTCAATTTCCCCCCTGCTGCGGAACGAATTGGCGCTATATAAATACCAATAATAATAATAATAATTTAGTGCGTTTATCCCAGTGGGACTTAAAGCACTTTTTAGCGCACGCTCTCTGATTTAACCGAATTATCAGCTGAATAATAATAGATATTACCCAATTGATGGTACTCATAACTTAGTTATTCGCTAAAGTGAGAATTCAAGATGAATTAAGAGAAATATTAAATTTAAGGTCAATATAACCTAACTGGAAAAAGAACTCTAATCAGCTATACTTTCCATTCAGCTACTTTGGCCTTAAATTTGAAATTCACTTTGAATGCTTACTCTAGTGGTCTGATCCTACGGAACATAAAAAGTGTTCATTACTTTTAGAAACTGTAGACTGCATAGAGATTTGGGAGGACTAAAAACAGAGAATCAGAAAATTTCTCCAACTTTGCTATAGTCACGGATATTTTAGATTAAGTCTGCAAGTCACCATTCGATGTTCATGAATTACTACAACTACAAGAAGAAACGATTTTTTAGGTTAGAAGACTTTATTAACAAAATGGTTTACTACAACGCACACAAAATATATTGTGCACAAAGCTTTTTTTATGCAACACTATACCGTGTTCTTGGTAATTGATGGAGGAATATACCAAACTGCTCTGGAACTGAAAACACTATACACACATTGCACCATCTGCAGGTTTTTCAAAGCAGGTTCGACGAAGTAGGGGGTATATACAGCCCACAAAATAAGAGGGGCCCAAACCGTAATTGCAACTTTGTTCGTACAAATAATTCCATTCCACTGGAATCTACATTATTTCCACTGCGTGCACATTCTTACTTAATCTCCGTAGGAGCGTATGTAGAAGCTGCTAGGGGTTGGCAATTACCTGATTCTGCATTTTCCTTTGCTAGCCATGCAATAAATCCAATTATTTTATGCTGATCTGATAGCATCAAAAGCAAAAAACTGCTGTGATTAGTCTAGATGAAAATGGTCTCTCATTTAGGAATGGCAGAAAGATAAATGCTTGTTACTCTCGACAGTGTTACCCAGATCTCCACAACTACATGAAAAAGCAAAGAGATGCAGATTGGAAAAGGGAAACAGGTAGAGCTTACACATCAAACTCCTTATGATCAAAGCCTAAAGCTGAATGAGACCTGCAGAACATGAACAGGCAAAAGGTTACAGACAACACCGGTTGTGGAACCACAACGTCCATGATGCTTTCCAACTAAAGGGTTAATATGAGATAAAAGATATAAGCACAGATAGGAGGATGATGTTAGAATTAAAAAAAACAAAAAAAAAACTGATAAATAAAATATGATTGCTCTGGTGATGGAGGTTGAGAGATAGGGAGATAGGGAGATATATTTACTATAAGATGAGTTCCATAGACCCAGGAATGCAAACTTGTATTCTAATGATATAATGTCTTAGTGAATAACAGACAGGAGGTGATCAGCGCTTAAGATTATATATACATACAATACAGATGATGTTGTTAGTATATGAATCTATAAGTACAAAGCAAGAAACAGATTATGGTGCAGTGCAATAGATGTTTGTGAAGGGAGTACAATTAGACAAGAGTATACTCACACATTTTAGATCTGTCTTAGCTATATTACTAAGGCCTGCAAAACTACTAGTCTACAAAACTACAATGCTCTTCATTACAGGGCTTCAACTACAGGGCCACTGCACCCAGACCACTTTATTGAGATGAAAAGGGCTGGGTGACTTTAATGGTCATTTAATGTGGTGACTAAAAGAGAATAAACATACAAAAGAAGTTTACTGCAGTATTAAAAAGAGGCAGGTCAATTAGAAGATAATGCTAATATAGAAACAACATTCCTAGTGAGTGGATTACAATTATTTCTTCTATATCTCGGATTATAAATGGGAGATATTTAGAGGTGAAGGCAGCAGTTTTTAACTTGATGTGTAGATCAAGTTTAATAATATTGCATAGGCGCACACATACGTGTGTGTGTGTGTGTGTGTGTGTAATCCCTTGCAGTAGAAACAGCATTGCAAATATGATCTTTCTGAGGGAAAAGCAAGTGTTTTGGCTTGTTTTGCATGTGCAGATATGTGCTTAACAATGTATTTACTTATCTACTGATTATTATTTTTTTTGGGGGGGGTGGGAGGGAGAGAGCAAGAGAGAGAGAATATCTTAGTCCTACACAATAACAAGTCACCTTGCTACTTTAGCTAATAGGAAACATTTCTAACAAGACCGAAAAGGAATATTCTTAAGGTATAAAAAGGTAGGGTTTTACAAATGATGGCCTTGATTTAATATTTATTTGGATATGCGTTTCAAGTAATTTAAAGGGACACTGTAGGCACCCAGACCACTTCAGCTCATTGAAGTCTGGGTGCAATGTTCCATTACCCTTAACTCGGAGCATGTAATTATTGCAGTTTTTTTATAAACTGCAATAATTACCTGCTAGGTTTAACACCCCCTCTAGTTGCTGTCTACCAGGGGCCTTGACAGAGGGGCAAGCTATAGTGTCTGGAAAATGAGTTTGTCTCCACTTTAACTTTTTTAAATAAGCTTTTAAAAATATATATAGTTTGATATGTATAAATATTATATATATGATATACTTTTGATATTTTAATACTTTAAAGAAATTTTTTTGTAAAAAATTTTTTAGAACGTTAATCCAAAAATTCTAAATTGAGCCCTATGTTAGCCAATGAGCCATATGCTAACTTGAGTCCTATGTTAGATAATGAGCCATTGCTCCTACAACTTGGAAAAATGGCTCTTAACTTTGTAGAACATTATATCCAATTTTCTGGATGTATATTCTTCATATAGTCTTAAAAAACAGTTTGGCTCTTAGAAAGGTTGGTAGGCTCATAACTGTACAAACAGTCTTCCTTTCATTTAGAAAATCCAATCAGTATGCACCAATTTGCAGATCATTTCATATTTAAGAATAGGTATAGAAAACTGGTAGTGTCTGTAACAAACAAAAGAGCATGAAACAAAAAAAAAAAAAAAAAAAAAACACAATAATTCTAGGCTTCTATACATTTTCACATAAAGAGCAACACTACTAGATTCTTCATAAACTAATAATTATGACCATAACAGAAAAGCACGAACAAAGAGAGAACTATATTTGTAAAAACTAGCAATTTGACGATTTTTCTGTTTTGTATGCAAATTCTCTTAAAACACACAAAAAAAGTTTGTTTTTTTAAATTGGGGGGAAAGGGAGGGATTTCCTTACACTAGTACTTATGGTCATCACAAACATGAAACCAACAACTGTGAAAGGAAAAAAAAAAAAATACCAGACAAAGGTCACATTAAAAAAAATTATAAATTAAAGGGCCCAGCAACTTATTCTACAGAGGTCAGCCCCATGACACAGCTCATGGTGTGCACTTTTATTAGATGAATTGATTAGTGTAACGCATGCAATTAATGAATGATGCCTGCTTAAGGGTTTGAGAAATGAAGCTTTTTTGCTTCAGCGTATAAAACAGCCAATGGCCTAACTATTATCACAAAAATAAAAAAAATAAAAAGTAAATATGTATGGATGGAAAAACAATCATAACCTTATTCCCACCCTCCACCGCTACCTCAATAAACAAAAAAAATATACCCCAAGAATAAAATCAACTTAAGAGTATTATCACAAATGAAAGTCATTAACCAGTAGGTCAAGTAATAAAGGTCACATATAATTAAAAGGTGATTATAGTCAAGACAGCTTTTGTGACAAGGAATTAATGATTGCTAATGCAGCTACATCATCTGAGAATTTGCTAATTTAACCCATTACGTGCCTTTGAGTTGAGAGATACTTCAATATGCACACCTATGTGCTATATCAGACTGCATTCTTTAATACCTTCTCACACATGGTCTTGATTATTGACAACTTCTGATCCTGCCTATAAGATGGTGAAGGCGAATAAAAATTAATGAACTAAGTGATCAATACACTATGTTACAAGAGGGCTGTGCTGGAAAAAATAAATGTTTTTCTGCAGCGTTAAACCAATTAAAATGGAAATCCGGCCATGCTAACAACAAACAAAAAAAATGGGCTGAAGGGTTAACAGGCTACAAAGCCAATTAAAATCCAAGTCCCAACCCCTCCTCCTCATCCCCCCCGCCCAAAAAAAACCTGAATTAAAGACAGAAGGCTGTTGGTATCTTGGCAAACTGTTGTAAATCTAAACACATTTTGCCACTATTAGGGTGATCTATGAAGTAAGACCCGCTGACAGCCATCTGATGTTCTAAACTCCACAGGAGACTCCAATGTATAACATTCCTGTGTGTGCTACAACACATTGGATGCCTGTCAATGAGCACATATGATTACTTCTACAGCATCTGGATGTCCTGCAGGTGATCGCTCAGCCTGTATTTCCTGTATGACAGGCATTTTTCTATATCTTTCAGCCAGCATGGGACAATTATTACATCAGTACAAGGGACATTTTACTGTCCAAAAGGAAAGTAAAACCATCACCATAATACCATGTATTAAAGCCATCATCTTTGTAAACCTGTTCAGCTGGGACTGCAGATTCCTGCAGGATGTTACCATGTGCATTGAGCCAGTTTAGCAATTAAATGGCTCATTTGAACTGTAATATCAAACCGTGATACTTCTTGTCAACAAATAGCTTGGAAATATGTTGAGGGAGCAGCTCCTGCAAGGGTTACTATAAATAAAGGTAACGGGGAAAATACAACATTTTAACTTAAAACATTTATTTTTCCTTAAAGGATCACTATAGTGTCAGGAAAACAAAGTGGTTTTCCTGGCACTACAGTGCCTGTAAAGGTGCCCCCACCCTCAGGGTCCCCCTCCCGTGGTGCTGACACTTTATCTAGCTTACCTTTATCTAGCGCCAGGCTTTAAGCTTACCTTTATCTAGCGCCAGGCTCCCTCGGCGCTGGTGACCTCTCCTTCCCCACCTACGTCAGCTTCCGAGTGGAGCGGAATGCACATGCACAGCAAGTGCGACGCGCGCATTCAAACAGTCTCAATGCTTTCCTATGGACCTTCTGCACACGTTCGCATCCAGCGTCACAGATGCGCCTCTAGCGGCTGTCCATAGGATTAACCCTGCTATGTAAACATAGTTTCTCTGAAACATTCAGCTTAAGTGGTCTGGGTGACTGTAGTGTCCCTTAAGATCAGAGGCAGTGCAACAACAGGATAAAACCTTTTCTCGCAGCAAAATGACAGGACTGTGATAAAACAAATACAAAAAAAAGATAAGGCCCTCCTCTTCGCCATAAAAGACCCCTAAATGCCAAAATGCCCCAGAAAGTACCCAAGTCAAACTGATGCACAAAAATAAATTATTAAATATGGGAGGGGAATAGAAGTTCACTGCCTCTAATCTTAAAGAAAAATTAATTTATGGTAAGTAAAAAATGTATTTTCCCCTCAGGTTAGAGGCAGTGTAACATTAGGGATTACCAAGCAATTCTTTAAATGACCACTATAGGCACCGAGACCACTTCAGCTTAATGAAGTGGTCTGGGTGCCAGGTCCATCTAGAATTAACTGCTATGTTTACAAATGCGTTAATCCAGCCTCTAGTGGCGGTCTCATTGACAGCCGCTAGAGGCGCTTCCGCGCTTCTCACTGTGATTTTCACAGTGAGAAGAAGCCAGCGTCCATAGGAAAGCATTGAGAATGCTTTCCTATGGACTGGCTGAATGCACGCGTGGCTCATGCGCATTCAGCCTATGACTGGGAAAGAAGGAGGAGAGTCCACACCGTTGAGGGAGCCCGGCGGGGGAACAAAAAGGTAAGATTCAACCCCTTCCACCCTCTAAAGCCCGGCGGGAGGGGGCCCCTGACGGTGGGGGGGGGGGGGGGACTAGAGACGAGTATGTTTTCCTGGCACTATAGAGGTCCTTTAAGGGCAGAAAAACTACACATCATAATTGCTTGAAGCACTGTGCCCAAAAACTGTCATTAGAGGCCTGTATGGGTTAAACTCCTTAATTGACACTCCCGAGATGGCTCACTACACTGTGAGCTTAAATGTTTTCAGGGTCTTCTAATCCAGTAGGCTGTATTCTAACATGTTCTGGCATAAGAAGGCTCCAGAATGTTCCTTTTTGATAGATTCATGAGAAGAGAAAACCCAACTTCACCTGAGCCAGAACAAAACAGCATTATTGTATTTACTTTTGCCTTGTCACAGATAATCTTCTGTAGAACTCTTTGAATCAAAGGAATAGGAGGGAATACATATGCCAGATGAAAACCACAAGGAATTGATAATGCATCTATGAAATCTGCATTGTCTGAGCCATTGATTGAGGCAAAATACTGGACTTTTCCGTTTATTTATTTATTTCTGGTGTGTCGAATTGGTGAACAACTTCCAGAAACATATGAGGTGTGAGTGACCAATCTCCCTCCCTTTTTTAGATGATTCCTGCTTAGTGCATCTGCCAGGATATTGACATTCCCTTTGGTATGGACTGCCATCAAAGATAGAATATGGAATTCTGACCACAGCATTATCTATGCACAAAGATTCTCCTGAAAAGATGAATGGGTTCCTCCTTGCTTGTTGATATAGGCCAGTAGTTCATTGTCTAAGTGAATATAAGCATGTTGATGGAGAATGTAATGTTTGAAACTTGAGAGTCATCCATACTGCTTTAAGTTCCATGAAGTTCAAGGATCTTGTGGAATCCAGAGTTGTCCACTGGTCTTTTGCAGATAGGTTTCCTATGTGTGCTCCGTCAATTCTATTTTCTTTAGTAGAGTGGCAATACTGCAAACAAGTGGGTAGTCCCCTCCTTAAGTGGACAAGAAGCTCTGCAAATGAATTCCCTCCTCCCTGCCTATAAAAGGCCATACCTCCAAGACATACCCAGTAAATATGCAGAAATACCAAAAATGAAGGCTTGCACTCACGGTCTGTTGTTTTAATTAAAACACTTCTTCTTTATTCAAATTTGCTTAAAACATGGTTGCTGTCATCTCATCGACGTTTCAGCCACATCAGTGGCTTTCATCAGGATCAACTCAGCTTACAAAAACCCGCCATTTTTTGACGTTCTCGGAGTGTGTGTATTGGGTACTATTGGATACAATACCCAGTAAATAACCATACGGAGACCAATCAACTTCAAAATTAATTTATTCTTCAACGGGAGGGAAATGTGCAGTATTGCCACTCTACTAAGGAAAATAGAATTTATGGTAAGTAAAATTACTGTTTTTCCTGTCATAAGTGGCAGTACTGCAATCAAGTGGGATATAGCAAGATCCCTGAACAAAAGCATAGGATGGTAAATCAATAGGCCACTGCCTGGAGCACCTTCCACCCAAAAGCAGCTTCCAAAGAAGAGAATATATCCAGCCTGTAATGTTTGACAAAAAGTATGCAGGGAAGACCAAGTTGCAGCTTTGCATGTATCTTCTGGAGATGCCAAAGACTGTGCAGCCCATGAAGTTGCCATTGCGTTGGTAGAGTGAGCCTTGACCGGGAACAGAAGGGAGAGATTACTGACCCTATAAGCCAGTTTAATAGTTTGAATCAGCCATCTAGCGATAGTTGGTTTAGGAGCCTCTTTACCTTTAAAAACACCTTGCAAATTGATGAACCGTCGATCAGATTTTCTATGAGGAGCTGAGTGGAGGGAAAAAAAATCTTCTAATACCCTCTAAACATCCAGGCAGTGCCATTTCTTCTCAGAGTCAGAAGATTGAGCTTGGCAAAAAGAAGGTAGAACGATAGGTCCGTTAGGCAGAAAAGCTGGTTTCGGGTGCAAAACTACTTTTCTTGGTGAAAAAATGTAAATTTAGGGGAAAATTATAGAGCTTGCAATTCTCCAACCCTCCTAGCCGAGGTAACTGCCACCAGAAAAGCGGTTTTCATGGATAAAATCTTCAAATAGCATCCAATAGTTGAAAAGGAGGACTGCACATCGCCTTGAGAACAACGAACAAATCCCATGTGGGAAAAGAAGAAAGCCTTGCAGGAAGTTTAAAAAAACAACAAAAAAACTGATTTTAAAACCATGAATGAGCCTGTTTGATGCAAAGTCTTGCAGCAGGAAATGGCAGAGGGCTGAAACCTGTACCTTAAGAGTATAAACACACTAAGACCAGCAGAGAAACCATCTTGCAAAAATGAAAGGATGCATGGAACAGATGGAAATAAAAGAGAGACAACCCTTTTGTGAACACCAATGCAGGAACTTCTGCCAGATCCTGATGTAAATTTTGTTCGTGGATCTGAGAGTGGAGGACAGAAGTATATCAACTAATACTGTCAGACACTCATTGGTCTTTAAGGATCATCCTTGCAGCAACCATGCCATCAGTTGGAACATCTTTATGGTCTCCACTGGAAGATCTTTGGACTCCAGAAGGTTGCTCAAACAAGGGAGATCCCAACGAGCTATTGCCATCTGACAGATCTCCGAGAACCAGCTCCTGTTTGGCCAAAAGAGGAAAACTGCCAAGATCCTGGCCCTGTATGATCTTATTTTCTGCACAATACGGGGGATCAAAGCTACTGGAGGGAAAAGATATGCCATGCTGAACTTCCATGGTATTGAAAAACCGTCCAGGACGTAAGGATGATCTCCTCTCAGAATGGAAGTGAAATTTTGGACCTTAGCATTTCTTCTTGTGGCCATAAGATCGATATCTGGTAGACCAAAATGCTTAACCAGCTTCGCAAAGCTGAGCGCGTGAAGAGACCATTCTGACTGTGTCCAACGCCGTCTGCTTAGATCATCCGTGATTATATCGTGAGATCCTCACAGACTCTCTTTAGAACTGGTTTGAAAGCTAAAACGGCGTTGCAAACAGCTTTAATTTCTCTGAAATTGGAAGACTGGGCAGCTTTCTCCATAGACCATTTTCCCAGCTGAAATTGGGATTCTAGATGTGGCCCCGAGCCTGTTATCGATGCATCCGTAGTAATGCCGATCCAATTTCTCTGTTGGAAGGATAGACCGTTCTTTAAAAACTTGACTTCTTCCACCAATGCAGCTGTGTCTTTACCCTGGATGAAAGACTGATTTCTGAATCTAAATCATCCTCCCTTTTTGACCATTTGGAAAGGATGTTCCACTGTAAGGGCCTGATTTTGGACTCTTCTGGTGTCAATATCTTTTTTTTTTCTTATCTTGTTTATTTTTTCTTATCAAAATGCAGTCCAAACAAACCCGCTTTTGAAGCAGTGTCTGCCATCCATGGTCTCAGCCATAAAGCCCTGCAGGCTACCGAAGATAAACCCATGATGCGGGCTGACAGCTTTAACATCTCCTCAGTCATATCCAGCAGGAAATCATTTCATAACCGCATAAGGTTGAATAAATGAGTCAGGTCCTTATTTGTATTATCCATAATAAAATCTTCCAAGGACAGGAGCCAGAGATTTTGAGCTTTAACCACCGCTGCTCCTGCAATAGCTGTTTGCATTGGTAGCCTGTAGCCTGCTATGCACATCTACAGGAAGTCTCAGCACGCTTGTCCATGGGTTCTTTTAGACCCGAAACTTCTCTTATTGGAATAGTTGTTTTTTTTGGACAACTGTGCCACCTTAGGGAGATCTTCCCATCTATCTTCGGTCTGTAGCCTGAAGATCCATTTAAACTGCTTGGAAATAAAGGCTCGTCTCTCTGGGTTTTTCCATTCTCTCTGAACAAATTACAGAACTCTGGGATGTGTTGGGAAGCCTTTCACCTTACTGCTTGAGGGTTCCACATCCTGAACCACAGCAGACACCTCTTTAACCCCTTAAGGACCAAACTTCTGGAATAAAAGGGAATCATGACAGGTCACACATGTCATGTGTCCTTAAGGGGTTAACAAACCTCTTTAATTCCTCTGCCGGAAAGCCTTCATCCACACTGGAGTCTAGACTAGAGACTTCTGATAAAGAAGAGCTGGAACATTCTCCCGAAGAGAGGTCTGAATGTGATGAAAAAAATCAGCCTATTACGTTTATCCTTTGGCTCAAGTCGTTTAACAGACCCGCTATCTTTCTTCACCATGTCTTTGATTTGAAAGTCTGTGATAAGTTGTCTTGAAAGCAACTTAAAAATGATTGCATCTCATGTTGCTTTGATTTTTCCAGGATTTTAAGCAGAACACCGGTTGCAAGTTTTTTTTCTTACATACGCCTGGAAGAGGCACTGCGCATTCACTACAGCACAAATGTTTCTGGCATTTTTTCTTTATCCGTCTTGTCCGGAGATGCAGGGCTGGGCATATTCTGGAAAGAATATAAAAAAAATATTAAAACATACAAACCTGCAATAAATAACATGAGGATTTTTAAAGTAGAGACTTTAGTAACTCTCACCTCAAAAACCTCACTACCATGTGGGAGGGTTGGTGACACGGTGTACCACTGCTTACAAGCATTCTTGGTGAAAGCAAGGCCATGCACAGAATAAATAGTCTTTCAATGTAGAATTTTGCACCAAAAGTTAAAGTTCCGAACCGCGCATGTGCAGTAGTGCGGTTGGAATTTCAGTGGAATGCAAGGCCACCCGGGCGTGCGTTCCACTGATGTGCGCAGGCATACGGCCTGCATTGGGATTGGAGAGCCGCCGGGGACCTCCTACAAGCATTAGCTGGCATAAACTTCCTTCCACTTCGTATGGTCCATAACACGATGTGGAAGGGCACCACTCAGCTTAACCACCCGGGGATATTTCGGGTCCTATTCACCCAGGCGTCATCCCTTGAGCCTCACCAGCCTTGTACTGAACTACTTGTCAGATTCTTGTCCACTTAAGGAGGTGACTACCCACTTGTTTGCAGTACTGCCACTTACGACAGGAAAATGTGACAAAAGCACAAAATCTGACAAAAGTACAAAATGTCAAATAATCGGCCTCTAGATGGATTGATTATACTTACAGCCAATCAGGACAGCAGTTGCCATGGTAGCTATAGTACTTGTGGCGTCATTTAGGTTCAGCATGTTCCCGGACAACTGGTTGAGGTTATCGACTGCATATTTAAACATGAAGGGCACCACAATATTCATTGACTGAAACGAAAGGGAAGGGAATGACAAACAAATTAGAAGATATGGACAAGGATGTCATCATAATCACGTAAACAGGCAAAGTTTAGGTGTGAAGGCAGCAAGATTTGTGAAAATATAGCATTATGGTTGACCGTAAAAAGGGTATATTACAGATTAAGAGAAAGGAGTTTACACAACACAAACATGTATTCCTGACCCTATTGTGTTAAAACCACCATCTGGCCCTCCTGGCCCCCGCTTGCCTACCTTAATATAGTAAAATCTTACTTGAGTTCAAGTGTGTAGCTCCTGGCTCTGCCCCTGTCTTCCCCTGACCTGCTACTGTCTGCTGACATCAGCAGAAGTGGTGGTCTGAGCCAATCACAACGCTCCCCCATAGGATTGGCTGAGACTGAAAAGGAGGCCGATCAGGGGGCAGAGCCAGCACAATTCAAACACAGCCCTGGCCAATCAGCATCTCTTCATAGAGAAACATTGAATCAATACATCTACTATGATGAAAGTTCAGTGTCTGCATGGAGAGGGTGGAGACAATGAATGGCAGTGCTGCTTACTGTGAAGCACTGCAGCAGGAAGCACCTCTAGCAGTCATCTAAAGATTGGCCAGTGAAGTTAGCACTAGGCTGTAATGTAAACACTGCATTTTCTCTGGAAAGATAGTGTTTACAGCAAAAAACCTGAAGGGAATGATTCAACTCACCAGAACAATTACAATAAGCTGTAGTTGTTCTGGTGACTATAGTGTCCCTTTAAATATCTTTAAAACTCGCTTTCATATATATTAATATACAGCAACTGGTCAAGGCACACATTTATATTGGAAGCTCATAAGAGCAGGTTCACCCCAAGGTGTTCCTGTATTTTATGTTTGTTTTGTCAGGTTATTTTAATCTGCACCTATTTCACAATCTGCACCTATTTCCCACACAACCAATACCCGATTTATTCTCTTGTTCTCCTTATACTTTTTCACTTTCTTATATTTTTTGTTGGCATGGCTGAATGAATGCAAAGATATTCTATTTTTGAAAATAATAGCATTAAAAAAAAAAAAATCTTAGACAGCCCAATTATTTAGTGTATCCATTGGGTATGAACAACTTGGCTTCTGTGTATGTAGCAAACTTGATATCATTAAAGTTTCAGAATAAAGAAAATAATGCCCATGTCAGCCTGTGTATTATAAAAGACATCTGTTTGATGTACACAACTTTTTTTTTTTTAAATTCTTTATTATTATTATCCCCATTTATATAGCGCCAACAGATTCCGCAGCTCTTTACAATATTATACGAGAGGGGGGATTTAACTATAAATAGGACAATTACAAGAAAAACTTACAATAGATTGAAGAGGACCCCGCTCAAACAAGCTTACAGTCTACAGGAAAGGGATACTTTAAGCACCAAAACAACTTTAGCTTAATAAAACCATTTTGGTGTATAGATTATGCCCCTACAGTTGAAACCATTTGGGAGTTCAATCTTTTTTGTTTCTGCAGCCTTAGCAACAACTCCCCTGGCTGTGACAGTCTCCATGAAAAAAATGTTTTATCAGAAAATTTCAATAAAAATATGATTGTCAAAAAAATAAAAAATAAAGTTTAATTTTTATTCAAATTTTATCATAGAGTGTTAATTTTAGAAGGTTTTATCTACTGCTACTGCTCTGTTAACTGAACTTTACTCACACAAATGGCTTCTGCAGGCTATACTAGGCAAAAAATGACCATGTATGTCACCCAGACCACTGCATTTCAATGACAACCTGGGTGCAGGGTCCTGTACATTTAAAACGTTAAAGGACCACTCTAGGCACCCAGACCACTACAGCTTAATGAAGTGGTCTGGGTGCCAGGTCCAGCTAGGGTTAACCCATTTTTTTTATAAACATAGCAGTTTCAGAGAAACTGCTATGTTTATAAATGGGTTAATCCAGCCTCCAAATCCTTTAGTGGCTGTCTCACTGACAGCCGCTAGAGGCGCTTGCGTGATTCTCACTGTGAAAATCACAGTGAGAGCACGCAAGCGTCCATAGGAAAGCATTGATAATGCTTTCCTATGAGACCGGCTGAATGCGCGTGCAGCTCTTGCCGCGCGTGCGCATTCAGCCGAATGGGAGGAGAGGGGAGAGGAGGAGGATCGGAGGAGGAGAGCTACCTGCCCGGCGCTGGAATAAAGGTATGTTTTAACCCTTTACTCTCCATCCAGCCCGGCGGGAGGAGGTCCCTGAGGGTGGGGGCACCCTCAGGGCACTATAGTGCCAGGAAAACAAGTATGTTTTCCTGGCACTATAGTGGTCCTTTAAGGTAAAACTTGATGTTTCGTAAAAATGGATATGTTTACATTAAAACTGTAAAGTTAGCCTATAGTGACTGCCTCTCTGTCAGCCACTAGAGGCACTTCTATCTCCATAACAGACTGAACCTATGTGAAGCAATCAAAATGCTACTGATAAGCATGATTGGACCACAGAATTTTGCCACACATGTGCTCTCCGATCCAATACATTTCTGTGAAATGCATTGGGTTGGACAAGATCTCGGGTGACACCAGCATGAGTACAGACATCACCAAAGACGGAGATGAAGATTAAAACTGCCTCTTACCCATCTTGGCTTCAGGTGAACTGGCATTAACCATGCACGAAAAACTGTGTGCACTCTCATGACCTTTTTTTGCAAACCAAAAAATGCTGAAAGTCAGGGAAACAAAGCGTTCTTTGCGTCACTCAGTATATATTGAGATAAACAGCGCAGAGCATTCCGAGTGACACGCACAATGCTCTGCAGAGTAAACCACTCTGTACACTGCATAACACGCACGGTAAACCCATGTATATACTACTTGGCACTGTTTGGTACAATAAATTCATCCATATAATTATGTGTGTGTGTCTGTTGTCCCGTATATTTTATGTGTATATATTAAATACGTTGCCACTTTACAATGACATTGCCCATACCATTTCACCATCACATTTCAGCCTACACACACACCCATGCACACTGGCACAGATAAATGCACACAAACATTTCTATACTTTCATACACACACACACACACAGACAGACACAGTGATACACATAGACAAACACTGATAAATACAGATACACAGTGTCTGACAGGGTCAAGTGTGACAGGTAGAGGGGATGAGCGTGGCATGGCACGAGTGGGCAAGTGTGACAGAGTAAGTTTGGCAGGGTGAGGGGGGCTGAGTGTTGACCCCAGAATGGCAGTCAGATCAATCCTTGGATCAAGAAGCTATTACCCTACATTGATAAATTATATACTTGAATATTCTGTTTTTGCAAGTATGCATCTGGTTGCTGTTTGAACATCTGTATGGACTCTAAATAAAACCACTTCTTCTTACATGGAAATAAACCTTTTCTTTGCCTTAGAGTCAGAGAATGGATTTAGAAAACATCCCACCTTAGCACACAATCATTGCTGGCTTCCCAAGGTGCACCTCCCTACATTTAATGTGGAACAGCAGAGTGAGAATACCAAAAGTAAATAATTGACCAAGAATCTTGTTTATTCTCCAGACTCTGTACATTTTGGTTCCACAATCATTCTTTCATTTGCTCAAACCTCTTTCTCTGCAAATCTGGCATTCTTCACAATTATGCCACGTGCTTCACCTGATTTTTCTGCCAGCAGGATGAGAGAGTGGTCATTTAAAACTACAGGTTTTGAATGCTACACAGTTCTACATAGGATTTCATGTTGTTTTTTTTTTTACAGGACAAAAGGGGTGAAAAGTGAGCACATTGCAACAAAGTAGCCTATAGTCCTGAAACAAGTCAGAGATCTGTGTAAACTTAAAAAAAAAAAAAAAAAACACATTACAACCACTCCGTTCAAAGTCCTATTCATTTATGTGCAATAAGTGGTTTGCCCCTGCTGAACTACAGCTCATGCTCAGTGTACTTTTGTCGGTAGCTGGAAGGAGTTAATATACATATCTGATGTAATGTGAGAGTGAAGCAATCACTTGCTAAACAGCTTAGGTGGAATATAACTCCAATCAACCTCAATGAAGTGCTGTGCAAAAAGGGGGTGGGGATCTTCATTAGCTGCAGAGTTCAGATCTAAGGCTAATGAAAGGGACATTCTAAGGCTAATGAAAGGGACATTTTAGGGCTAATGAAAGGGACATTTTAGGGCTAATGAAAGGGACATTTTAGGGCTTATAAAATATTTGTATACATTTTAGAAAATACATTTTGTTTTTTACACACACACACAAAACGTCTTGACAAGTGCTAAGCAAAGCCTTTAATAACACAACAGTCTTTTACCCATTCTTTACTTATCAAATATCAGAGGGAGGTTGTGGCAACTAGTTCCATTAACATACTCAATATATCAATGGTGCCGTCTATGCATGTAAACAATTGGGTCTCCAAAGATACAGAGAGCAGGCTCTTTAGAACTGCACTGACTGCATTCTTGACCAGAATAAAAACGGTAGACCGCATCCTTGTATCTACAGCACCACTCCCAGGAGACATTCCAACGTTTGCAACATACA